>NW_026067927.1:18383040-18447737 GCF_014885135.2 Alexandromys fortis
TTCCAAAGGTCCTGAGTTCAATTCCCAGCAACCACATGGTGGCTCACAACCATCTGTAATGGGGTCTGGTGCCCTCTTCTGGCCTGCAGGCATACACACAGAAAGAATATTGTATACATAATAAATAAATAAATATTTTAAAAAAAAAAAGAATAGTGTTTGAGTTTGTGTCTCTGAAGTTTGGCTTCTGTTCCTCTTCCTCCTTTCAGAAAGATGATGTTTCCCAAAGTCACGTAGCACTACTGTTCAGGGAGACTGCCCAGCACCAAAGCCAACACTGCAGGGGATGTGGCACACACCCCTCACCCTCGCTCTGAAGTTCCTTTTCTCCGTGGATGACACAACAATTTAAGAGCCTAAGACTCCTCTCTATTCCTCTTCGTCTTCCAATCTCCTCCATGACTATATCTCCTACGTAGCTTGAAGTATCTTTTCTGTCATCTCTATACTTCCACTGCTCAGGCCCAGTCCTCATTTAATTCTTTTTGGTTTCAAGACAGGGTTTCTCTGTAGCTTTGGAGCCTGTCTGAGAACTAGCTCTTATAGACAAGGCTGGCCTTGAACTCACAGAGATCAGCCTGCCTCTGCCTTCTGAGTGCTGGGATTAAAGGCGCGCGCCACCACTAGCCGGCTCCTCATTTAATTCTTTAAAAATAAAAAATTCTCTTGCTTCTTGGGGCTAGGAGTTTGTGGCTGTGGCAGGTATGTGCCAGAGATAAATGAGAACTGAGGCCCACACAGATTCCAGACAAGAAGCAGTTGAAATGGTGGTGTTCAAACGGTCTAAGTTTCTTTTTCAGTCAGAGTTGTATGTTTTCATATGGAGGCTTGCATGTCTAGATTGTGGAGACTTAAAGTCTTAAGAGTCAGCAAGGCAATGGTAGCTTGCATCTTTAATCCCAGCACTCAGAAGGCAGAGGCAAGTGGATCTTGAGTTTAAAGCCACCCTTGTCTACAGAGCAAGTTCCAAGACAGCCAGAGCTACATAGAGAAACAAAAACAACAAAACAAGATCCTAAATCATAAAACAAACAAAAAGGTAAAATGTAAATTTCTATAAGGAAGGGAAATCATCTCAATAGTTTTTGATTTGAGTCTTAAATGTCCTATGCCAGACATTTCCTTGTAGCTCCCTCCCCAGGGACTGGAAGACTCCCAGCCTCCCTTCTGGGGAAGTTCTGGTATAATATAGGCTGCGCCATTGAGAAGCCGATTAATTGCAGCTTTGTTCATAGTTAGCAAAATTTAGGATTGACTAAAGCATACTTCAGTTAGCCTGTAGATAAATACAACGTGTTGAATCCAAACAACAATAGAATACTACTCAATATTCAACAGAAATTAACTGTACTCTAAGTCAATGAAATTAATATGAAAAAGCTCCACGGTGAACATAATTCTAGAAGAGGAAAACAACATGAAGACACGTAGAAGACCAGTGCCAGGGTCAGGGAGTGCAAAGGCTACTCTGCACGAGCCTGTAACGGGGGCTATACACCATGAATTTGTCAAAGCCCACAGAAAGAACACCACCAAGCCAGAGCCCTAGCATAAACAATGGCTCTGAGAGACAGTGTGTCACCTAGGCTCCTCTCTAACCAAGGCTGATTATGGGCTAGGGAAGCACAAGAAAACTGCTGTGCTGCTGCTACCCCAGGCTTTCACAAAAACAAAACAGACAAAAGTAGGTGGCAGCTGGACTGAGGCTGCTAAAGTGATTGTCCCCATTAGGGGACATGTCAGCATGACCAAAGGATTCCTGTCCCCCAGTAAGCCAAGCTCTCTTATTTTCCCTGCCTTTGTCCATGCAGAAGACTCTACTTGTAGGGTCACCCTGACCCCCATTTCACTAGGTCAGCAAACTCCTTCAAAGTATCTTTAAATGCCTCACTCTTGCCTGTGTACACACCAGCACCATGCGTGTGTTGGTGTGTATGCTCTAGCACTTGGGTGTGTACACACTAGCACTTGGGCGTGTACACACTATGGGTACCTAGTGTCCTCCTGCTCCAGAGTCCTTACTATCAGACACTGTGTCTTTCCACCTTTTCGTTGCCTTGACTACTGTGAGCCTGGCTTTCAGTGTATTCACTGCAGATAGCAGGCTTCCTTACTCTTGTATCTACTCAGCTTTCTGAATAGGAACGCACCACCTATTCCTTGGCTCCTTTCCTACAGTGAAAATGCCAAACAGCTAGCTATGAAATAAACAGACACAAAAAAGTCAATGTACAATAACGTCACTTTTATTAGTAGATAATAAGTACATCAATATGCATATTTAGATGGTACTAATCTCCATAATTACTTTTTAAAAATGCCCCAGACGCTGCCCATAGTCTCACCTGCTCTGGAGACAGCCTGTAGGTTCCATGGAATCATGGACTGTGCCTGCTGCCATTGAATGATGAAATGGGTTTACATGTATTCCTTTCTCCTTCCCAGCAGCACTAATGAGATTACAGGAATATTTTAAGGGAGCAGAAAGGTGCTAAACTCCATTCAGGCCAACAGCGTAACACCTCCAAGTCAGCTTTGATCAGCACCATGGAAGAAGGGGTGGCAGTAGCCAACAATGACTGAATGAGTGGCTCAGAGCCGGAAGGCTCAGGTCCCAGAGTCCCTCTCTCCCTGTCAGCTTTGCTTCCCCATTCTCCCCTGGCCGTCCCAGGGCTTCCCAGCAGACTCACACCCGCCTAAGTTTATTTGTCTTTCTTTTCTGGGATCCGCTGTCTGCAGACACAGCCCATGAGCTATTCAGAGCTCACCAGAGACTTTGGGCTGTGCAGGCTTCCCAGAATACAGTTCTTTTCAATGTTCGGGGGTGGGGTGTTATTAATGCCAAGGCAAGGGAGCTAATAAATCTAAGATGTTTTCGTCATAGCAGAAAAAAAAAAAAAAAAAGAAGTGTCACAGAGGGAGACAGAAAACCATTACAAGGAGGTCCTAAAATGGTCCCAGTAAGAACGTCACTGGGGAGGAACACATCCAAAAGCAGATTTGAACTAACATGAGTTGGAAGGACCTGAGGAAAGTCAAGGCCTTCAGATCTCCATCCCTCACACACACATGTGCATATAAAGTGCTGGAAGTATATTTGATGCTAGCATGCTTGCCTGACATGCTCAAAGCTCTGGGTTCAGCTCCCAGTGTCAGAAAACATTCACATTCACGACTTTCAAAGCCAACAAACATACATATAATAAAGGACAACAAACTGAGCCCACATATCCAGCTTCTTAACCAAGATGCCTTGTAAAGACCTAGTAATGAAAAGCTCCACCAGGCTTGATGACACAGGTCTGCAATCCCAATTATTTGGGAGGCTGAGTCCAGTCCCAGCTACAAGAGTGAGTTGAAGGTCAACCTAGACAACTTAGTGAGATTCTATCTCAAAAAATAAAATGAAATGAAAAAAGATGGTGGGAGTACATATAGATCAACAGCAGAGCACCTGCCTAGAATACATAAAACATTCAATTCAATCCCTAACGCTGGAGGGGAAAACAACAACTTTAAGAAGCTAAAAGGAAATAAAAGCACATTTCTTTTAGGTTTCATTTTCTCATCTGTGGAAGCTTCATAGCGATTCCAACAAAGCCAGCACTCACATTAGATGGCCTAACGAGGCTGGGCAGGGAAGGGAGAGTGCCCCACACGGACAGTACCACTGGCTAGATTTCCTTCGCCATCATTCACCTCACACACAGAGAGAAGAAAGAAAAAAGAAGACCACAGGTGACCAAGAAACAGCAAACCACAAAGGAAATCCAGACACTCTTGGCTTTCTAACTTCAGCCTGAAATTTCACAACCATTTCTAATCTACAGGAAAGGCCGCCAGTTCCAGTACAGCCCCTTCTATCGGAGTCCTCTTCCCTCCATAAACAAACATCCCCTGGGTCTCCCTAACTCCTAGGATCAGGGGCATGTACTGAATGTCTAGACAAACCCACAGCCTACACTGCTCAGCCTTGCCCCTGCCATACTGGTTCTCTCTCTCGCATGCATCTGCCCGCTGCTCCATGAAACTCTCTCAGCACTAAAGACCCTGCATGGGACCCTAAATGATGGTCCACAGCACCAGAGACATGGGACAAGTGTCCAACGCCAGCCTCACTCCAGCAACAAACAAAACATGAAGGATCCTTACATGGTCTCTGTGCCAACAAGCACTCACTTCCCTCAGGCCTCCATCACACACCAGGTCCTCCAAGGACATGGGATGCTGCACAGTATACAATGCACATCAATGGAAACAGTCTGGAGACAATCCATACCTATTTCTTCTCTAACCAAATATTTCTTCCCTAGCCTGTGACCAGTCCTCTCAGACCACCAAGATTAAGGATGTTCTGAAGTTACCTGGAGTGGGCATGCTATCACCTGGACTCTGAGTCTTACACCGAACTCTCAGGTCTGAGTTTGTAAGACTGGGTGGTGCTGGCTTTTTGTCCCAGCAGAAGGCAGAGGCAGCCTCTCTAAATTCGAGGCCAGCCTGGTCTACAGAGTGAGTTTTAGGAGAGCTAAGGCTGTGTACAAGGTGTGGTAGTACACACCTTTAATCCCAGCACCCAGGAGGCAGAGGCAGCCTGGTCTACAGAGTAAGTTCCAGGACAGTCAAGACTGCTTAAAGAAACTCTGTCTTGGAAAGGAAAAAAAAAAAAAAAAAAAAAAAAAACAACGCTGCAGGGTGTCCTAAGAGGCCAGAGTGGAGCATCCCCTTAGAATCACCTGCTACCCTGTGACACACATAAATAAGGCAGAACATATGTAAGTAGTTATTACAGAACCTTTGGAATCTGAAGTCTGTCTTTGAAAACATAAAATAATTCAACCCCGTATCCCTGGTGCTCCATTTCCTTAGGGTGGCAAATGGCACTTTTTATTTAGCTATTGTATTGTGAAACCCATAAACATAGGAAAATGTTAAACATATAGTCAGTTCTTAAGAAAAAGAAGAAGACTTAGGAACTACCACACAAGCTAAGAAACAGCATGACCTTAGGCATACTTTCTTTGCAGCCTTTGCTTATTATTCCTGTGTCCTCTGGCCAAAATCAACCATTTTCTTGTATTCAAGATTATTTTTCCCACCAATTTTAATTTACTTGTCTTGTTTTATTGAAGCACAATCTCCCTATATTGCTCAGGCTGGCATCAAATTTCTGGCGACAGTAATCCTCCTGCCTCAGTCTCACCGATTTTTTTTATACTTTTACCTATGAATAATGCACCCATTACAAAGGCATTTGTCGAGGTTGGTGGATGGCCCAGCAAGTTCAGGCACTTGTTACCAAGCCTGGTAAGGTGAGTCGGGTCCCCAGAACCCACACGGTGAGGGAGAAGTGACTCCAGCAAATTATCCTCTCACCACCACACGAGAATGATGCCACTCACCATTTACTTACAATAAATAAGTAAGCAAATAAACAGATGTCATTTTTTTTTTTAAAACTTTAATCCCAACACTCAAGAAGCAGAGGCTGGAGGATCTCTGAGTTCGAGGCCAGCCTGGTCTACAGAGCTAGTTCCAGGATAGGCTCCAAAGCCACAGAGAAATCACCCAGTCTCGAAAAACCAAAGACAAACAAACAAACAAACAAACAGAAAGGTATTGTTAATCTAAATGTGATGAACGTATGTATAATTTCAGCACTTTGGAGGAGAAGCAGGAGTTCAAGACCAGCCTGTGATATATGAGTTCCTGTCTCAAAGGAAGGAAGGAAGGAAGGAAGGAAGGAAAAAAGGAAGGAAGGAAGGAAGGAAGGAAGGAAGGAAGGAAGGAAGGAAGGAAGGAAGGAAGGAAGGAAGGAAGGGAGGGAGGGAAAAGAAAAAAAATAGAATCTAATAAAGTACCTCTTCTCTTTTTTTAAATGTATACATGTTCACGTGTGCGGGTGTACACGTGCAGGTACATATGTGTGAAGGTCAGAGAATAACTTCCCATGTCTTCTCCTGGAATGCTTTCTACCTCCTTTAAAACAGGGTCTTCCACTGGCCTGATGCTCTGCAGGTGGGCAAGGCTTGCCCTCCACTACTGCCATCACTACTAGGATTAGAACTAATGCCAGGCTCAGAACTTTTAGGAGGGTGCTGGGGGTGAACTCAGGTCCTCATGCTTGACTGACTCATCCTTTAAGCCTCAAATTAAGTGGTGTCAATGTGTCTGACCCAAAGTTTCCATGTCTATCTTAAACAAACAAACAAAAAACAAGGAAGTAGTTACCAAGCACTACAGTGTTGCAGAAGGAGTGGGCTGCGTTCCACCACCTGGCTAGCTTAACCCCCGAAATAACCACACAGAAATTGTAGTAATTAAATTACCGCCTGGCCCGTTATCTCTAGCCTCTTATTGGCTAACTCTCACATCTTGATTTAACCCATCTCCATTAATGTATATTGCCACTTGACTTGGCTTACCAGCATGAATCTAAACAGCATCCATCTCAGACAGGAGAACCATGGCATCTGCAACACTGCCTTCTTCCTCCCAGAATTCAGTTCTCTTTTCCACGCCTACCTAAGCTCTTCCCTATCAAAAGGCCAAGGCAGTTTCTTTATTCAACCAATGAAAGCAACACAAATACAGAAGGACCTCCTACACCACAGTAAAGAAACCAGTTGTGGAAGGGAGAAGAAATGCTGAGGTGCCCCTGCTCAATCTAGTCACCACTGTAAAGATCCTGTTCCCTCCAGTTCTGGACCATTCTTTTGTTGATACAGTACTTGCCAAACATATTACAGGTCCTAATCCTGTAAGACATAACTATGTATTACATCTCACAAGCCATCTAGCACAGCAAGTCACAGAAAATGTGACTGGTCTTCCATTGAGGTGACAGTTTTACACAAACTAGGAGCAATGAGAACAGAAAAGAAGCATCTCTGCATCTAGTGAAACTAGGGTCTCAGAGACAAATGGCCAAACATCCACTCTCACTTGCTGACAACAAGCTCTGGTCACCTGGACCTCATAAAGCCACAGTACCCGCTGGGATCTGCGTGGGAAGATTTCTAACAGAAATTTGCCCACTGTAAGAAGATAATATTCACAAATATTCATATGATTCTCTTCCTGAAACTGTCTGGGGATTTTGTACAATGTAATAAACACTAAGCACATCCTCCTCCTCTATCATCTATCCAATACATTTCAAAGTATTCCTTTGCCTAGAAATTTAGTTGCCATGGAAATGAGTCTAGAGGACAAATACAGGTCTAAGAGAAAAATAGTAAACAGAATCACATCATCTACAATAGGCATAACAAGTATAAATAAGCTCAGACCCTCAGTATTGGTTTAGTCAACCAGGGAATGAGAACCATCAGCCACCCCCCAAAAGAGAAATGCAGTCAGAAAATTCTGCATCCAAAGAACCATGTTCTCCATGCATCATGACTGCTACAGCCCAGATGGATAAGAGAAGGTCAGGGTCTATTCAACAGATCCTCTCTTACCTAAATGCCTACCCAGCCAGCCCCGGTCTTTGTCAGTGTACTGCGGACTCTTCCTAAGCATGTGGAGCGCTGCTCCCTCAAGAACTCCTTAAGAGACTGAATCAATGATAAGAAATTTCTAATGGTGTGGTCCTTTGCCACTGCCAGTGTGTTTTCCATAACTTCAAGCACCTTCCCAGGGCCATCTCACCAACAAGGAATACTTACCGGGACCTGCCACCAAAGCAGTTTGTACTGGGTGGCTGGTGCCGGATGTCTGGAGCTATAGCAGTCCCGCTGGATTCTCTTGAAGGTGGTTGTGCTCCTGGAGAAGGAATCAATCACAAGAAAAGACAGAAATGTTGAGAATCTCAGCCTTTGTTTAAGAGTTAGTCACCAGGCAGAGAACTCGCTCTGGATTTTAGGAGTCACCCACCATGATGGGATAGGGACATCTTGGCAGCTATAGCCACCCTATACGTCACTCCTTGTAAGTAGAGACAATCATGTGAGATCACACAGATGGGACTCAAAACTAGGAAGCAATGTCTCTTCTCCAATACATTCAAGAACATCCCAAACACCAACATGTAGCCTGTCTTAATCACCAGATGAATTCCAGCCTCTCAAAGATAGGGCTAAGTAAGCACACATTTTCCACAATGCAAACTGATCTTGTAAATCCAAAATAGATCATGTCACTCTTCACCTAAGAAGTTTTCCAACAGCTAGCTGAGGAGACAGGATATCATAATAGGCAGTTTGGGTGACAGTGAGTTCAAGGCCGGTCTGAGCTATACAGCAGGCTCTTATCCCCAAAACAAACAAAAAATTATGTATATATGGAAATGTCAAGATGGTTCAGTGGTTAAGAACAATTGCTGCTCCCAGAGGACAAGAGTTCAATTCCCAGCACCCACATCAAATGACTCACAGTTGTCTGTAATTCAAGCTCAGAGTCCCTCCTTCTGGACACTGGGGACACCTACACACATGTGGAATACACATATATATGCCACAAAAACATCTTTAAAGATTAAGCATAGGGGGGCTGGGAACATGGCTTAGTGGTTAAGAGCATCGGCTGTTCTTCTCAAGGACCTGGGTTCAATTCCCAGCACCCACATGGCAGCTCACAACTGTCTGTAAGTCCAGTTCCAGGGGATATGGTACCTTCACATAGACATATATGCAGGCAAAATATCAATATACGTAAAAATAAATCTTAAAGAAAAAGGAGAGAAGATTAAGCATATATGTGACATTAAGGTAGAAGTGAAACCCTGGAAACAAAGAGAGCTAACTAGAAAATGACAAGGAGCAGGTAAAGGAACATGGGAATAGAATATGCACAAACAACATTACACATGTTCATGAAAACAGCCTTATGCAACCAACAATGGGTATGAATGAAGAAAACAAAAAAATAGCCAGCACCAGAACCATAGTTTGGCCAGAATTAGAGCACCTGTCACCAAGCCTAACGACCAGGGTTCACTGCCCAGATCCCTCAGAGAGAGTCAGTGGCCATAAGCTGTCCTCTGCCTTCCATACATTTGTACCACATGATAATTTTTTTAACTTTATTTTATGTGCATTGGTGTGAAGGTGTCAAATCTCCTGGAACTGGAGTTACAGACAGTCATGAGCTGGAAGAGCAGCCTGTGCTCTTAACGGCTGAGCCATCTCTCCAGTCCTGCTAATTTTTTTTTAAATGTAATAACAAAATGTTTTTTAAGAAGTCAGATGGACAGGTAGATCTCTGTGAGTTCAAGGCCAGTCTGGTCTACATAGTGAGTTCTAGGGCTACATAATGAGACCTTGTTTCAGACAAATGAACAAAGCCAGCAGAAGCCAGGCATGGTGGCACACACATTTAATCCCAGCAGTGGGAAGCAGAGGATGGTGGACCTCTACGAATTCATGGCTACTCTGGTCTACAACAGGCAGTCTCACGATAGCCAGGGTCACACAGTGACACAGTGAAGACAGAGAGGAGGGGAACAATGCCCTTGAGCAACCATCTGTTTCTTAGGGCAACGTTCATCCTGATCATGGTCTCTGTGGTGGCGGACTCTGAGGCAGACCCACCTCTCCATCCTAACCTCTACTACCCTCCTTGCTGCTCCCCAGAATCCAGCCACACCAACCCCTCTGTTTTCATCACAGATCCACCCATTCCCTTTCTCCCATTGCCTGAACTCGCAGGCCAGGTTCCATCTTCCTGAGAACACTTCTCTAGTTTGTATGAGGCCCCTCCGATTACAGGAATCTCAGACCATCCTGCCCTCTCTCTCAGAGGTCCTGTCACAGTGTAGTGACACTTAAGTGGCTATTTCTGTACTTACTCGCTTGATGCCTAACTCTCCCTCCCCACTGCCAAGTAGATTAGAAACTTCGAGGAGAGTCGTGAATTTTGCACACTGCCATTTGGCTACCACCTAAGACCTAGTACATACCAGGTATTCAATTATATACAACTGAATTGAATCAATGAGAGATGTATGCTTGTCCATGTTAAAGTACACAAAACAATGATGCCCCAAAACAAACAAACAAAAAAGACACACCAAAAATACCCCAAGCAAAACTCAGCCCAATGCAGGTTTTTTTTTTTTTTTTTTTTTTTTTTGCAAGGGGGTGCGTAAGATTTGTCTGTCTGTTTATTTATTTTGACTGCATGTATGTCTGTGTACCATGTGTGTGCCTGATGTGGTGGAGGTCAGAAGAAAGTATCAGATTCCATGGAACTGGAGTTGTAGATGATTGTGAGCTACCATGTGGGTGCTGGGAACATCCAGGTCCTCAGCAGAAGCAGCCAATGCTCGACCCTGTGGAGTCATCTCTCCAGCCCCAGAGCAGAGTTCTTCTCAACCACTGAGATCCAACCCTGCCTTTGAATTGGGAATTCACACTTCACCCTGAAACTATAGAAAGTGTGCTTGGCCTGAGAAGTTCCATCTTACATCATACCTAACAAAACATTTAATGAGAAAAAGGAGAGAGAAACAACCCACTTCAGACTTTAGATTCCATGAAATAATTTCCTGCTAGATCCAGAAGTGACTAATTTCAGACTAGATCAAATGGAACAAACTACCAGCACTCCACACTCAGGGCAGGGGGCAGGGGATGGACACTCACTATCCCCTTCTTAAGCCTTTTTGGCTGCATGTGTCCCCACAAGAATACACAGTCCTCCCCAACCAACACCATCTTATAGGAACACACTCAAGCTACCCAGAGGATTTAACTAGAATCATATCTACTGAAGAGGTTTTATTTCCAAGGCCATATGGGATGAAAAGATGCTTTTCTTGCCTTCGATCCAAACAATCACACACAGAGACATGACATTTATTTTGGTCCTTGAAAATCAAGTCATGTTTTGATCTTGGAGACTAAGAAGAGATAGAGATAGCTCTGAGTCAGGGCTGCTAAATAGTATTCTAACCAAGCTCTGAGTCTCTGTCCACCCACCCCTGTGTTGGCACAGCCTGGGCGCAGGGCGCCACTCACCGTCTGTCACTGCACTGCCATTAGGCACGCTTCCCAGATCAACAGTCGGCCCATCCAGGGAAATGGTCAGCTCTCCTCCTGAGACAACGCTGCCTTTGTTCTCCGTCTGCAGGTTCAGGGTCAGTTGCGTGTTCTCCACTGTTTGACACAAAATGCAACATGGACAGACTAAGTCAAATGCACAAATTAGAATTCTTTAATTTAGAGGCCTCCATTCCACCTACTCTGGCTTCCCTGGCAGAGCCTTCCCACCCTTTCCAACGTGTCTTCGGCATGAGAGGAAGAGCGGGGCAGAACGTGCTGAATGGTGATGAACTTCATGCTGAGCAGGTGGAAACCCACACTGGTTCTCAAGACCCTTTAGATCCCTCCCACATTAGCTACGACATCTTCATAGTATTGTGTGCTTGCTTACAAACTAGTATGCAGAGAGCAATGGGGCACAGAAAAAACCTGGGGGCAAGCTATACCCCTACTAATGCATAGGAAGGACAAAACAAGAAACAGCCCTGCAAATACCCCAGTCCTACCTGCCCTGAGTCAGGGCACACTCAACAGCTTCCAATCAGGCAATATCCATCTACAACCAACACTTTAGTTCTCTTCAGTTTGGTCCAGTCAGCAGCTGGAGGCTCCATCTCCAGGTCGTTCAGTAGTTACAGAATGAGAACCAGCAGGCAGATGTCCACAGGTTTTAGAAGAAATAACCTCATGCTAGATTCTTCCTCCTCGGCTGCCCTGCACCCAACCCAGCACTTCATCTCATGTGTTACCTGGGGTTACACTGTTATAAGCTATCATTCCTCTCTCCAGTGGCTCTCAACCCTCCTAATGTTGTGACCCTTTAGTATAGTTCTTCATGCTGTGGTGACTCCCAACCATAAAATTATTTTTGTTGCTACTCCATAGCTATAATTTTGCTACTGTTAGGAATAATAATGTAAATACCTGTATTTTCCAATGGTCTTAGGCAACCCTTGTGAGAAAGTTGTTCACCCCCAAAGGGATTGAGACCCACAGATTGAGAACCATTGCTCTAGCTCAAGATAGTCTATGGATAAAGAGTTTCCATAAGCACTAAAGTAAATCTGAATATTTTCTGGGGATCGGTCCTCTCCCCAATGGGGAGAAAAATGAAAGGCAGCTTCCAACCCACGACAGACCCAGCTCCTTTAAGCTCTCCAGAAGGATTGGAGAGCTGGTTCAGCGGCTAAGAGCATGTACTACTCGTATACAGAACCTGACTTCTGTTCCTATCACTCACATCTGTCAGCTCACAACCACTTTTAGCTCCAGTTCCAGGGAGTCTGACACCTCCTTCTGGACTCTATGGGCAACATATACCCATATAGACACAAACATACACACAAAATTTTTAAAGAAAAAAACAAACCAACATGGGACTAGAGAGATGCCTCAGAGGTTAAAAGCACTGGCTGCTTTTGCAGTGGACCTGGGTTCAGGTCCCAGCAACCACATGGTGGCTCATAACCATCTGTAACTCCAGTTTCAGGGGATGTTTACTTGGGAGATGTGTGACAGACTGTGAGAGTATCTGCACGAATTCTGCAATTTTCCAGAATAAAGTCATAACAGCTTCAATTTACCTTCAAATAATTCAGACCAAAAAAATACACACAGGGAGTTGGAAGACAGCTCAGCAGGAAGGAGCATTTTCTGCATGAGGACCTGAACTTGAGCTGGATCCCAGCCAGCACAAAAAATAAATAAATAAATAAATAAAAATTAAAAATAAAAAAAAGGCCAGATATGTGGCTTGGAGAGATGGCTCAGTGGTTAAGAGGACTTGCTGCTCTTGCAGAGAACATGGGCTCAGTTCTCAGCATCCTCATGGCAGCTCACAACCATCTATATCTCTAATTCCACTGGTTCCAACACCTTCTTCTGGCCTCCACAGATACCAGGCGTTTACATGGTACACACCATCCAGGGAAAATATCCATGCACATAAAATAAAAATAATAATAACAGTAAAAAAAAAAACCCTTCTTAGAGCTACATGTGGCTGCACTCCTGTCACCCCAGCACGGCCAGGGTGGTGACTGGGCTTTGTTGGCAGCTACCCTAGCTCCAGACTCAGTGAAACTCTGTCTCAGAGGAGTTAAGGCAGAGAGTGATGGATCAGAACACCGACATATTCCTCTGGCTTCCACTCACATGCACTCATGCATGCACACACGCATATGCACATGTGAGCGTACCCACACACACCATGTACAGACACATCACACACAAATACACAACACACACATGCATGGTCCACATACAAAGAAGATAAAGCAGAGAGGAGGAAATGCCAAGTGTGGCTCAAGGTGGAAGGCTCTAGGTGTTTATCCCATCACCCTTTCATTCTGTACACTTGTGAATTTCACAATAAACAGTTGGAAACGTTTTTTTAATTGGCAAAGCTATTAAAAATATTAAACCACTGAGAACAGAACACCCTATTATTTTCTTTAAAAAAAAAAAAAAACTGAGCGGGAGCCTTACAATGTATAATGGGACTAAAGAAACCGTTAGTTAATTGAATGACAGACTGGAGACATAGAGGCTGAAAGACCTGGTGGCTGGGAAACATACACTGGAATCTTAGTTCTAAATAGGAGCCTGAGCCGCCTCACCTCAGGCCCTCTGGTTTCCGTACAGCCGCACTCAGGACTCTACAAAGGCCCTTTCTCTTCCAGCAAGTCTTTCTACCTCTTTCAGAAACCTAGACAGCACTAGTTCACTCTGTAATACCAGCACTCAGGAAACTGAGGCAGGAAGACTGACGAGTTCAAGACCAGCATGGTTTACACAGTGAGTTCCAGGGGGCCTGGGCTACAGTGTAAGACTTTCTCAAACAAATAAATAAAATAAAAAGAGAGGAGCTGGAGAGATGGCTCAGTATTAGTTAAGAGAATGTTTCAGACCTGTAGAAGACCTGAATTCCAGTTCCAGCACCCACATGGCAGCTCACAACTGTCTGTAACTCTAGTCCCAAGGGACACAATACCTTCTGCTGGCCTCCTTAGGCACCAAGCATAAAGATGTACAGACACACAGGCAAAACATCCATTGGGAAGTAATTTTTTTAAGAAGAAAAAAATCAAGAAACCATATGCATGGCTCAGTGAGTAATGGCACTTGTCACCAAGCCTTGTGACCTGAGTCCAATCTCCAGGACCCACATGGTGGAGGAAAAGAACTGACTCCTGAAAGTTGTCCTTTGACTTCTACACACGCGCCATGGCAATCGTGCCTATATTCATTCTCTCTCTCTCCTCTCTCTCTCTCTCTCTCTCTCTCTCTCTCTCTCATACACACATATACTGGCCTACACGTGCACACACATGATTAAAAAGGAAAAAAAAAAACCTCTGGGAATTGGGCTTCCCACTCAGTGGGCATTCATGAGGCCTGGGTTCAACTTCCAGCAGGAAAGGGAAGAGAAATTAAAGGATGAAGGGGAAGAAAGGAAAGGGAAAGTAAAAGAAAAGCCCCTCATGGAAGTGGGTAAACAGGGCAATTTTTATAGCCAGACTGAGATTAACAGGCCACTCACTGCCCTGATCCCACAGTCCAAATGGGTGCACCCTCCACCAGCTGTCTGTGCACGTGGTGATTCATGGGAACCAGCAGGAGTCTATCCTAACTGTGAGAAAGCAGAAAATAAGCAAGGTTTTCTTTTCCTTTTTTTTTTTATTTTCATGTGTGCATTCTTGGTTTGCATGTGTATGTGGTGTGCATGCATGTATGCATGCTTTGCATATGTATGTTCATGCATGTTGAGGCCAGAGGTTGATATTAGTGATCATCTTTGTGTGCATGGAGGCAAGGTCTCTCAATCAAACACAGAGCTTGCCAATCACTAGTCCCACTAACCAGTGTGCTCTAGGAATCCCCGTGTCTCTGCATTTGGTGGGTGGAATTATAGGTGAGCTGCTATGTCCACCTAGCTTTGATTTACAGAGGCTATGGAAATCCAAGTCTCAGTACTTAAACTAGCAAAGCAAGTGCTTTAACCACCAAGGTATCTCCCCAGGTCAGAAAAGCAAGGTTTTTAGAAACCTAATTGCATACTCTGTTAGAAGAAGCATGGTAGTACACACCCATAATTCCAGCACTCAGGAGCTAGAGACAGAAGGAACATGAGTTCAAGTCAGTCTTAGCTACATAGTAAGTTCAAGGCCAGCCTGGACTATATGAAAACTTCTCCCAAATAAACAAAGAAAGAGTATAGTACCTGTATATGGTGTCCACACCTCTAATTTCAGCACTTGGGAGACAGAGGATCTCTGAGTTTGAGGCCAGCCTAGTCTACATAGTAAGTTCCAAACCAGTCAGGCCCTTCTTCATACAAACAAAACAACAAAAACAACAATGGCAAATACACTTAAAAGAGAGAGAGAGAAAGAAGAAAAAGAAAGGAGGATGGAGGGAACTAAGTTGGAAGAAACTTTGGGGTGAAGAATCTCACTGTAAAGGGGAGGAATGAGTAAACTGAAAGGATGGCAGGGAGAGTTATGCAGGTAAGTAACAGAAGAGAGGAAAAAGCAAGGTCAAAGTCAGCAGGCAAGAGAACACCTGGCTTCTCCACAGAAGGGCAGGAAACTGGGTGGCTGGAGCAGGCAAGAGCATGGGCAGCTGGAGCCCATCAATGATGCCTTAGAGCCTTGTAAGGCCCTTGGCATTTACTCTGCATAAGACAGGGCCCCAGGAAAGGGTTGTGTGCAAGGGATATGACCAGATCCTACTGCAACAGCCCCTTTGGCTGCAGAAGAAACAAAGCTAAAGCAAGACAAAGGCAGCTGGGAAGTGCTGCAATGGTACAGGTAAGGCAATCTCAATGTCTCCCAAGAACGCAGCATCTAAGAAAACTTAGCCTGGTACTTCTCTCTGGTACTTCCTTGGAAAGACCCCCGAGAGCATATCCACAAGGCTGCAATCTCTGGGAATCTAAGTTTTAGAGAAAAGGCGGGGGTTGCAATCAGGAGCAGATTGAGAACATAGGTTGGCAGAAATCAGATTCAATTAGGACAAAATGGAACACATAATAATAAAAACATTACTCTGGCAAGCGACATCAGTTCTACCAAAAAGGCCAGAGGTGTCAGCTTCAGCCAGTTTCAGCAAATGTGCTTGTCACATATGACCATACTCTTCCATTTGAAGTCCCAACCAGTCACCAAAATCTTATGACACTACTTTATAGAAGTGGACAGACAGCAACAGGATATATGGCTTCTAGTATCTGAGGGAAAGCAAGGTCACTGCAGGAGAACCTTCTACTAGACAGCAAGACAAGGAAACAACCAGAGAGTCATGCCTCCTAAAGGGCCAAGCACACAGCCACACCAAGAAGAAAGACGCCAGCCTGAGGCAGGCTGATGTGCTCACGCATAAGAGACAGATGGACATACTGAAGTGCACATCACGGACACAGTAGCCAAATCCAGAAGGTGGGAAACTGGTCAAGATAAACTACCTTGTTTACTCAGCAACAAAGTAAAGGGGTGAAAAAGAGAGTCCTGGGATAAAGAGGCTTAGCAGACGTGGTACTCTAGTCCAGATTCTGACTCAAATAAGCAAGATGCAGAAGACAAACTCATCAGCTGGGCGTGGTGGTATATATCTGTAATCCCAGCACTTGTGAGGCAGAAGCAGGAAGATGCTGAGATTGAGGCCAACCTGGGCTAGGAGCAGACCTAATCTTAAAAATAAACAGCCAAGTGTGGGGGCATGTGGAAGGCACTAGCAGAATGATCAGGTCTATCCTTGGGTACATGACAGGCTGGGGACCAGTTTGGGCCTCCTTTGACACTGTTTCAAAAACAACAACAACTCTCTTAAGACAACTGGAGAAAGAAGAAAAAAAGCTGCTTGGGTAGTTGATGGAATGGGATTAAGTGATTACTGTTAAAAGGTCTTTTTAGATATAAAATAGACACCAAGAGCTATGGTATTTTTCAGTGCTAGAAGCAAACCTAGAGCCTGTATCCACGTTAAGTACTCTGCCGCTGAGCCACAAAACAGCCTGAGATCACTATTTTTAAGAGTTCTTATCTTCAAAATAGGCATGGTGGTACAAAAGGCAGCTACAATCCCAGCAATTGGAAAAAGGAGGCAGGAGGACGAAAAACTAAAGGTCATCCTTGGGTACACAGCAAGTGTGAGACCAACCTGGGAGACTCTGCTGCAAAAAACAAAACCAAAGCCGGGCGATGGTGGCGCACGCCTTTAATCCCAGCACTCGGGAGGCAGAGGCAAGCGGATCTCTGTGAGTTCGAGACCAGCCTGGTCTACAGAGCTAGTTCCAGGACAGGCTCCAAAGCCACAGAGAAACCCTGTCTCGAAAAACCAAAAAAAAAAAAAAAAAAAAAAAAAAAAAAAAAAAAAAAAAAAAAAAAAAAAAAAAACCCAAAAACTAAATGAATAAATAAGCCATTGTCTTTTATAGTTACTTACAAAGTATTCATAGATGAAGAAATGTCAATGATTTACATTAAACTAACAAGAGGAGAGATTAGCAGAGACAGAAATAAACACGTGTACAATTGATGCCTTCTTCTGACCTCCTCAGGCACCAATCACACACATTAAAAATACATCTAAGGGCTCAGTGGTTAAGAGCACTGACTGCTCTTCCAGAGGTCCTGAGTTCAATTCCCAGCAACCACATGATGGCTCACAGCCATCTATAATGAGACCTGGTGCCCCCTTCTGGCTTGTGGGAACACATGGAAGGAATGCTGTACACATAATAAAGAAATAAATATTTAAAAAAATAAATCTAAAATTATTTATTTTTAATTATGTGTTGGGAGGCATATAACATGTAAGAATGTCTCCCAGCAGAGGGTATTAGGTTCTCTGGGGCTACAGTGATAGTTTGTAAGCTGCCCAATCTGGGTACTGGAAACTAAACCAGGGTCCTCTGGAAGAAAAGCAAGCACTCTTTTTATTATTAATTTTATGTACATGAGTGTTGTGTTTATTGTGTGTGTGTGTGTGTGTGTGCCTTGTGTCCACAGAGGAAACAGTGGGGCATCAGATCTCCTGAACTAGAGATGGTTGTGAGCTGCCATGTGGTACTGGAGTTGAACCTGGATCCTCTGTAACAGGAGCCAGTGCTTTTAACCACTCAGCTACTGCTCCAGTCCTGTAATTTTTTAAGGGGGGAAAACACATAACTTTTATTAACAGTTACAGCCACTGGGATTCTCAGAAAATAAGCTGGCTGATCTCAGGAGCCTGCTTATGCTGCCAACAAGAAGAGGCCAGGCAGAGCAGCACTGAAGCCAAGCGCCTGTAGTCAAACTCTGAGCAGACCACCTTTCCAAAATGAAAGAAATTCACAGCAACTAATTTTAGAAGGGACTTGGCTCTTCTCCCCATCCCCTCATGCATGTTGTGTGTGCATGTGTGCACGTGCACACATGCCCTTACATGTGCTTAAAACCCCAGTGATCGGGAGGCAAGCATGTGATATAAGAACAACTCTGTGGAGTCAGTTCTCTCCTTCTACCTGTATGTGGGTTCCAGGGTTCAAGCTGAAAGAAAGCATCAGGCTTGTATGGTGAGCATGTTTACTCACGGACCATCTCAGCAGCCCTTGGCTATTCTTTACACTTTAATATTTTTCACTGGGCTTCACTTTGTTCACTATTTTTAAATTTTCCCCTAGATCAGCATATTAAGACACAGAGTATCTATAAATCAACAACAACAAAAAAAAAGGCACTGACCAAGAACACAGCCTTACACATACACTGTTTGCAAAAGGTCCAGAATACACCACTTAAGCAGTGAGAGGGCTTTCTTACTCTTGTTCTTCTAACTGCAAAGCCAGGAGTGGCTGTAGGCTAACAATTCCTAACTGTAAAGGGCCAGGGCTGACGTGGCCGGGGCTGACTTGGGTTTCCGACATGCTGTCTGAATAATACTAGTAAGTATTGATGGATACGCAGGGTGTGAAGTTGGCTTCCTTATGCCAGCAAGAGGCAAGGTACCATAAAGTGGGACTGTCAAGCCATGCCACAAGAATGAGACCTCATCACAAAATCCAGAGCTCTGGCATGGCCACTTTCACAGAGTGTATGAAAAAACCTGTAGCAGAGAACCTTTTCTCTGACAAACACATGCATGGTGCTGGAGAGATGGCATAGCAGTTTAGGGCACTTATCGCTCTCGCAGAACCCAGGTTCACAACCATCTACAACATACATTCCCTCTTCTGGACTCCTCAGACACCAGGCATTCATGTGGTGCACATGTATACATGTAGTTCATACATATATAATAAAATAAATAAGTCTAAAAAACAAACATACATGCATGTACATATGTTTTTCCCCCAGTGTTGGGGATGGAACCTAGGACCTCCTGCCTAAGATGCTAAGGACACTCTAACAACAAGTTATGTGCCCAGACCTAGACACACAAAGCTTTCAAAAGGAAAAAGCTTTCTTTTTCATCCTAACTCAGAATGCGAACATACGAATTTACCTAGAAATCTGAAAAGGAAAAAAGAGAGATGACACAAAAGCAGGCTAGTTTGAGTAGCCCACTTGTTTGAGGGCTGAGAGTCTCTAGGTGGATCAAGAGCTGGATTTAGCCTTAACTAAACTGTTGGGGTGGGGCCACCACCTTCTTCTTACCTCCCTCTGCCCAAAATCCCACAGGCCCAGCAGGGAAAGTGGGAATGAGTAGAGCATTCATTAGCAGGCTGGTGCTCATTCTACATGTAACTGTGAGAAGCTGTGTACAGAGAAACGGAACCGGGGGAAATTCCAGAAGGGCAGAGTCAATGGTCTTTCCCAGCTCCCTGCAACTCAGTCATACACAGGCTGGCAGTGCCCCAGACTGAAAGAGAGCCCTCTTTCACATCTCCTTTGCCGCACGGGAAGCCAGGGGCTTCCTGGACTTAGTGTTATGAGGTTTCTCTAGCTTCCAACTGTAGCCAGTGCCTAACAAATGAAGACATTCCCACTTCACTGGAGTCAGGCTGTAAACACTAGAATTCTTGTGAAGAATACAAGGTTGGTTCTGCTTCACTCCACCTTCCCTGGGTCTCCAACAGTCAAGCCTTGGTGTGGCCTCCTGGGACAGACTCTACCTTGGCCTTGAAGCCTCTTTATGGGCCCTTGCTGGAGTCGCGCCTTCCTATAACTAACAACAGTTATACAACTGAGTCTACAGAGGGTTTCATGAACTCTATTATAGAAAATAGACTCATTTTACAAAACCAATGTATAAATATTTCTTTTGTTTTCTTGGGGATTTTTTTTGTTTGTTTATTTCTTGAAACAAGTTTTTATGTAGAGCAGATTGGCCTAAAGCTGACAGTGTAGTTGAAGACGATCTTAAACCTTTGATGTGTCCTCCAATACGCCCAATTGTAAGCAGTCCTGGGGACAGAACCATGGCTTCGTGCATGCTAGGCAAGCACTACTAAGTGAGCTACATCGCAGCCTCTTAATTTGTTCTTTTTCTCTTTCTTGTTCATTTCAAGAAACAGTTACTGGGCACGTGGTGTCTGTCAGAAGCTGCTAAAAGCTTGTTTCTGCTGGAGAAAAAAACAGATACAGTCCCTGCCTCTTGGAAGCCCCCATCCCTGGGAGAAAAAACAACAAAGAAATGTAAAGTGGCCTCTGTGAGAAAGTTTCATGTATGGCTCATGTAGTGTCATGAGAAGCCTGTTGCTTCGTCTGTGAAAACAGCAAGAAAAGTCCAATATGACAAATTCAATGGTGACCTCAAGTTTCGCACAGCAGGTGATGGCGTGGGGTTGGCTATGAGAAAAATCATTCTATGTGCAAAGGTACTGGGGCACAACGAGCTTAACACATTCAAGAAGCTTAGAAGAGGGGGCTAGAGAAAGGACTCAGAGAAAGGACCCGGGTTCAATTCCCAGCACCCACATGGCAACTCACAACTATCTGTAACTAAAGTTCCAGAAGACCCAACACCCTTACACAGGCATACATACAGGCAAAACACCTATGCACATAAAAAATAAATAATTTTTTAAAAAAGCTTAGCAGAAGTGAATGAGGCTAGAATGGTATGTGATCCAAATGAGGCCAAGTGCTAGCTGGCTAGGACCAAACACTGCAAAGCCTGGTGCAGGTCTTTTAATAGGCTTTGGTTTTCATTTTCCACTATCTCAAGTGCCACAGTGTACTTAATAACTTTTATTTTTTACAAGACAAGATCAGCTTTGTGTTTTCCATCTCATTCTGTCTGCAGTGTAGGAAACAAGCTGGAGGGAAGTAAAGGCAGAGGCAGACAGAGAGGCCACAGATGACGATGTTTGGGACCAGGAAAGGATGCAGCTAAGAAAGAGATGAAGAGGAAAGGAGTTGGCCTCCCTGGGCATGACAGGGCACACCTGTGATCCCAGTACCTGGGTAGAGGCACAATGATCGGAAGTTCAAGGTCATCCTCAGCTACTTAGTAAGTTTGGGCCCAGTCTGTGATCCTTTTTCAGAAAGAAAAAAAAAAGTGTGAGAAGAGGCTAGAGAGAAGACTCAGGAAGAACATATACTGTTCTTCCAAAGGACCCAAGTTCAATTCCCAGTACCCACTCCAAGAAGCTCACAACGATCTCTAACTCTGGCTCTAGGGGATCTGACCCTTCTTCTGGCCTCCTCCATGTGCACAAACTCACACACAGAAATACACACATAATTTATAAAATAATAACAAAATAAAATAAATTGAGAAATGGGCAGGCCTGTCAAGGTAAATCCCAAGAGAACTGTGAAATAGATTATCAAGAGGGGGCAGGGTCCCAAAGACCATACCTGGTCTCTCACTGACTTAGAGTGGCTCTAAACCTTGGAATATAGAATACTGAGAAAGGGCCACTTCTCAAGAGGAGGCGATAAAGTAAGATTTGGACACTGTGGTGGCCATGTTGAAGTGTTCTGACATACCCACAAGAGCTCTTGAGTCCTCAGAAATAAGGGAGTGGGGCTCAGGGCGGAGACATAGGCTAGAAACTGGAATCTGTGGGTCACCTGCTTATACAAGGTAGCCATGGAGAGAAAGGGGATCTAAATGGGCATGTGAACATGTAATCGCTCCAGGGGACTGAGTGAGATGAAACTAGCTTTTAATAGTTGGATGTCATCACAAAGAATGGAAGGGGGAATCAGAGAGGAGTCCTAACAAAGCAGAAACCATGGTCTCTGAAGCAAGGAAGAGGGGCTGTTCTTAAAATCCATGAAGCCCCACTCCCAACTCCTCATCCCTCATCCCCCATCCAGAACTGCTCAGTCATCCATCTAACAAGGCACCAGTTTCCCAAAGCAGAGGATCCCCTTAAAACACAGTCTGCATCTCGGCCAATCTGTCAACGCAGCATGTTATACATTACGATAGAGATTCGGGAGGAATGAATATAGACTGGGAAAGAAGTGGGGTCTTTAGAAGAGCTGATCAGCCAGCTACTGCAGCTGCCTCACTGGCTCCTCTGCCCATGGGAGGCGGGAAAGTCCTCCTCACACCATTAATCTCCAAGCAGCCTGGGCCAGCTTTCACAGATCATCCATCCCCATGCCCTCAGGGAACCTCAGCCATCACCCTCTCTCCAGCTGCCCAGCAGGGCCAAAGCCATGTTTATACACACAGGACTGAGACAGGCTTGCATTGAACAAGACTGCATTCACAGCATAGCAAAAGCAGGCGACCTCCTAAAAAATTACTTTTATAGTTAAAATTCTGCTATTAAAACTGGGTTTTTAGAAATTACAATTTTAAAGCCTGAAACACTGTGCCCCGTTAGGCTTTGGGTTAATGAATATAAAGGGTGTACACAACATGGAAACAAAACTCAATATTCATGTTTGTTTGGCTTTTTTGTTTTTCAAGACAGGGTCTCTCTGTATAGCCCTGGCTGTACCGGAACTCTGTACACTAGACCTGGCCTCGAAATCAAAGATCCGCCTGCCTCTGCCTCCCAAGTGCTGGAATTAAATGTATGCCATACTACCACCTAGCAAGACATCAATATTTAAAGAAAGAAATTTATAGAAAGACCATATTTCTGCCATGTAAAAATAAGTATATCAGAGATAAAGAAACAGCTCATATCCAACAATGGTCTTTTTCCTGTCACCAATGCAAGGCCACCATCCTAACAGTTATAATGCTTTCAATATGGGTACCAGGCTAAGGTGTGTCTATGATGCAGGCCAGGACACCCTGCGCCTTCTTTCTCACACCTACCCATGTGGACAGGCTTGTGCCATTAGTCAGCCCGGCTTCAGCTTCTTGTTTAGATCCTCAAGACCAGGAGAACTGCAATGCATCCGGCCTCATTCATGGCTTCAGCTCTACAGTCTAGCTCAGCACTCAAAGGAAGGTGTCGTGTGAATGCTAGTCAACAAACTTCCCACCCTTACATCTCCGGGTTAGCCTCACGCGCCTAAGAAAACACCCTGCAAAGAAAAAGTAAGCTTCCTTCACACAAATCCAGGTCCAATGCCAAGGGCTTTCTTAAGCCTAAGAAAGAAATGAAGGAAAAAACTTTGTGTTTCCTTTTGTTTGAGACAGGCTCTCACTATATAGCTCCAACTGGTTTGAAACTCACTAGGTAGACCAGTATAGTCTGAAATTTATCTTCCTTCCTCTGGCTCCCACACCCAGCCTGGAAAAAACATCTTGACCACCTATTACAGGCAATAATGCAAAGGCCACCCTATTCCTGCAGAGAGAGAAAAGATGAAGCCACCCTGACTAGCACTCAGCTCATCCATTGCAGAGGTAGAAAAGCCCACTGCCTCCCAGAACACTGAGCAGCAGCCAAAGGCAGCACTGAGGCTCCCCGCCGCCTGGGACGAGGATGCTTAACAGAAGGCTCTTCTCTCTGCTCAGCTGAGGCTCCACAAAGCAGCCTCTCAGCTAGGGGCACTGAGAGCAGGTTTGTTTAGACATTCATTTGTGGGGCTGTGTTTACTTTTCAAAAGTTTTGGTTAAAAGGGCTTTTCTTTCCAACAGCTCATGGTTGACAGCAAAGCCGCGAAACAGACCAGGCTGGAAGCTGAGAGGATGGGGGTGAAATGCTACAGGGAAAAAGCTGCTTTTGGCTTCTTTGAGAATTCCTTGAGGTTCTGGCTTGGGCATGTCTGCCTGAGAAGCAGGAGGATGGAAGGCAACACACAGGGAGCTTTCAGAGACCATTAACAGTGGGTTTAGACCCCAGAGCCTGGCATCTGGTGCCAATCAAGAGAAGAGTAGATGCTGATGTCGATGCTGGCTGGCTAGGGGAGAGATGGAACAAAGGCTTACATTTGAGTTGAGACTTCAGTCAGCCCACAGCCCTAGAGTGGGCAGGAGTACGCTGATGGTCCCTGCTCTCTGCTTCAGGAGGGTGTGTGTGCGTGTGCGTGTGTGGAGGGCAGTTAGCACAAGGTGGTCACAGCAAACAAGAGTGAACAAAACATAAAATGCATATCCCTAAGGATCTGACATTGGGGGAGACAGAGCTGAAGACCAGCCTGGTCTACAAAGTGAGTTCCAGTCAGTCAAGGGCTGTGAAGTAAGACCGTATCTCAAAATAAGTAAATAAAATCACTGAGTTGCACATTTTTTTTTTGTTTTATGTTGTGCTTTTCACAAGTTAATTATTTTTATGTATACGAGTGTTTTTGCTTCATGTATGTCAGTGCACACACGCATGCCTGGTATCTGCCTAAGCCAGACAAGGGTGTTAGAAACCCTGGAACTGAAGTTACAGATGGTTGTTAGCCAACATATGGGTGCTAGGAATTGAACCCGGGTTCTCTGGGAAAGCGGCCTATATTCTTAACCACTAAATCATCTCTCCAGTCCCTCATTTTTTTTTTTTCAGTCCCTCATTTTTTGTTTTTGGTTTTTTACACTAAGGTCTCACAAGGTAGTCCTTGTCTGGCTTGGAACTCGTTGTGTAGATCAGTTGATACTGAACCTTGGGGTGCCTCCTGAGTGCTAACCAGTGTGTGTTACTCTCCAGCTGAGCTGCACAGTGTTTTTTACATTTCAGGGTGTTGATTAGGTATAAACACTGTTTTGTACTGTTGTGAGGAAAGACCCAGATGACAAAGCATGGATGCTCAGGAGGAATTTAAAGCCACGAGGCCACATGATCTCATGAGAGGACGGTGCAAAAGAGGACACAGGACTAAGCCGGCTTGGAGCACCTTAGTGTCTCAAGACTGGCAGGAAGGAGAACTAGCCAATGACTGAGTCAGAGCCAGCAGAGAGGCAGAACTGGTAAAGCGTGTCTACCAAAGCAAGCAACACAGACGGCTACACAGAGGAATCAGTGAGCTGTGCTCATTTGTGAGACAAGCGAGTCAAGGTTGAGAACTGGCTCTGGGTTTAGCAATGTGGAAGTCACTAGCAACTGTCGCACAAACAACTGCAGCAGAACTATGATGACAGGAATCTAACTGGATGCTGCTAAGAGGAAAAGACAGGGCTGGGGATGCAGTTCAAGGTCCTGGGTGCCATCCCAGCACAATACACATTAAAAAAAAAAAAAAAAGAGGAAAAAAAGAAGGGTTGAATGTACCCCAGCACTTGGGAGATGAAGGTAAGAGGATCAGGAATTGAAGCTCTAGGAAGGTACATAGCTGCTTTGAAGTCAACTTGGGCCACATGAGGCCCTAACCAACACCAAAAATAAAATCACTTTTGCCTACCAGACTAGCTAATGTTAAAAAACTGACAATACCCAAAGTCACTTAAGTCTCACAAAGAAAGACAAATGTGCACACCCACAGTGAGCATATGAATTAACCAGACTTGACAGCAGACCTTAGTAGCTGGCAACAAAAGACACGAACCACACCAGACCTTTAATCACACGCCTAGAGATTTATCACACATCCCCTGCCCCCCCCCCAAATGAATAGGAGTACAAAGATATCTTTGGAAGAATTTAAGAACCACAACAACATCCATAGGCCATGGTTAAACTGTGGATTGATGCACACAGAACAAAACAAAAATAAAAAGTCCTAAACTAGGCATGGTGACCCACACCTACAGTAATTCCATCATTCAAGAGGCAGAGACTGAAAAATCACTGCAACTGGTTTACACAGGAAATTCCTGACCAGAGAGGGCTATATAGTGAGACCCTATCTCAAAACACAAAACAAACAAACCTATTAAAAGTATTTCAATTGATCTTGTTCCATTGATGGGTGGGGAGATGGTTACGGGAGCAGAATGCTGGAGAAACAGATTAACTGTTAAAGACGCTGTTCTTCTAGAGGAGAACCTGAGTTCGAGGCCCAGCACCTATTCAGGCAGCTCACAATCACCTGTAACTCCAGCTCCAGGGGATATGACGTACTCTTGGCCTTCAGTGCGCGCACACCCTACACACAATGAAACCATAGTCCAGAGTTTGAGTCTGGACAGCGAGATGGCAGTAGAGTCTACTCCTCTCTGCAGACTGAGTGGGGAAGAGGAACGACAACTCCCAAAGAGCAAGCTGTTGGCTGTGCTTCTGTGCTATGATGCTCAGTGAGTTTGGGGCATTAAATTCAACTTCAGCTTA
This sequence comes from Alexandromys fortis, assembly GCF_014885135.2. Classification (NCBI taxonomy): domain Eukaryota; kingdom Metazoa; phylum Chordata; class Mammalia; order Rodentia; family Cricetidae; genus Alexandromys; species Alexandromys fortis. Next base: position 18,409,555 of record NW_026067927.1, read on the forward strand.
GGGAATTTTAGCCTGAGAGGGATTTATCCAGGCATTACCTCTTAAATTGAAGAGTAACTATGTATGGATCTACCTACATCTACAGTTTCTAGATAATATAAACAGAGAATTCAAAGCAACGTCTAACACATATTAAGCATTCATGCACATGAAATAATCAGAGAATAAATACGTTTTTGTTTTGTTTGTTTGTTTTCAAGATAGGATTTCTCTGTGTAACAGCCCTAGCTGTCCCGGAACTCATTTTGTAGACCAGGCTGATCTCAAATTCAGAGATCTGCCTGCCTCTGCCTCCCAAGTGCTGGGATTAAAGGTGTGCACCATCACGGACCAACTAATACTTTTAATTTAAAAGCCCATATTGCTTTTTAACTTTTAATTTTTTCACTTCTGCCTTTTTTTCCCATTTTACGTGTATGAGTGCTTTCCTTGCATTGTATAATGTGCACTGCACAGATGCCTGGAACCTGGGGAGGACAGAAAAGGGCATGCGGTCCCCTGGAACTGGAGTTACAGAGGGTTTTGAACTGCCATGTGGGTGCTGAGAACTGAACCTGGGTTCTCTGAACAGTAAACTTCCTTAACCACTGATCCATCATTCTAGGCCCCATTTTTAATCTTAGCAAAATCCACATACAACATAAATTTTATAATGCTTTTATGAACATGAGGAGCATTAAGAATACTCAATCCCACAAGCAAGACAAAGAGTCTCTGCACCTAGTGAACTGGCCATGAGCTGGAAAACATGGTGGCAGTGGCTTACCAGGGGTACGAGCAGAAGCAGTGGAGCAGGACTGCTTCAGTGGCCTTTCCACAGGCCTGCTCAAGGCACCGTGGCACAGAGCGTGTCCTGTGGACTATCTCCCCCAGCACACAGCACCTCAAGCACCCCCTTTCCCTCCCCTCCCTTGCCTGCCTACTTGTCAGATAAGACTGAATGGTTTTACAGATTTCAATGTAAACTGTAATTGAACAGCAGCCTTTCACCATTTTCCCTGCTTCTCTCTCTGAATCAGCCTTCAAGCTTCAGGAGTTTAATTTCCCTTTAAGTTGAAAGCGGGGAAAACAGCACTCTATTTACTTTATAATAAATGCATGCACTGTCTGTCAGGCACCGTGGCCCACCCACCGAAGCCTCCATCCTTGGGAGCCTGGGCGGAGGCTGGGCTCCTGACTGGCTAGTCTGTTCTCTGGAGGTAAAGCCTAGTGACAAACTTCTGCTTATAAGATGTTTAAATAAACAGGGAACTGTTTGCTTTCTGAAAGAAAAGAGCTACACAGAAGTGGGCAGGGGTGGGAGCTTTGGAAAGCTCACTTCACACTCATGGCAGGATGAGTGTGGCGAGTCTCAAATAGACGCAAGGGAATGAATAAACATACAGACGATGCTGAGAACCAAGCTTCGTTTATGGAGAGGAGGAATGTTAGAGAAAGCTTTGGGGTTCAGCTGGAATCAGAGGGTTCATTCAGTGTGAATTCGTGGTGTTTAATACAGGTGAGAGATACTTACTTTCTGTGTGCACAAATTACGTGTGCATGTGATTGTGTGTGCACGCACATATGCACACACGGAAACCCTATCAGATAGTTGGGTTAGACAGCTCAGTGAATCAAAGTACTTGCCACTCAAGTGACCTAAGTTCAAATCCCCCGAACCCACAAAAGCCAGCCATGGAGCACAAACAGTAGCAACCTCAGCACTCCTATGGGGAGAGGGGATCCCTGGAAACTCGTGGGCCTGATGACCTGGGGTATGCAGCAAAATAACAAACCCTATTTCACACAAGGTAGAAGGTGAGGACAGACACCTAAGGTTGTCATCCGACCCCATGTGCACACTGGCATACTTACACCCATATGCCTGTGCCTGAATGCGCGTGCACAGAAACACAGGAATATTTTTTTACATTTTGTCTAAGATGGTTTCACTATGTAGCCCTCACTGACCTGAAACTCGCTATTTAAACCAGTCTGACCTCAAACTCACAGAGTCCCACCTATCTCAGCCTCCCAAGTTCTGGAAGTAGAGGTGTGAACCACCACACTAGCTATTTCTTAAGACTATTTATTATTTAAGACTATCTGTTATCAAAACCCGGCATCACAACATAGGCTTAACTCTTTGCTGCTTGGGAGTCAAAAGTTCAAGCCCTGCCTGGCCTATAACGCAAAAAATCCAAGGCTAGCCTGGTCTACAGAGCGAGTTCCAGGACAGGCTCAAAGGTCCAGAGAAACCCTGTTTCAAAAAAAAAAAAAGGAGCTGGTCTGCTAAGCAGTGGTGGTGCAAGCCTTTGATCCCAGCACTTGGGAGGCAGAGGAAGGCGGATCTCTAAGTTAAAGGCCAGCTTGGACTACAAAGCCAGTTCCAGGACAGCCAGGGCTACAACAAGAAACCCTGTCTTAAAAAAACAAAAATTCAAAAGAAAGTTGAAGAGCAAAAAAAGGTCTTAAGACCACTGAGGAGAACATGCCCAATGACATCGACTCTCCGTCTGACAAAAACACTAAGAACAGTATGACCTAGAAAGGATCACCACAGCTAGGGGTCTGCCCCAAAACGAACTCACTGAGAACAAACCTGCTGCACGTAGTGCTGGAAAGGTCAGCATCTGACGCTACTTTCACAGCTCCTTAGCTTGAATGGTTCTCAAACTGGAGCTTAGAGTTAAACCCATCTTCTTAAAACCAGGACTATTGGATATCACCCCCAGTGTCTGATTCTGCCGTTTGCCTGACCTGAGAATTTACATTTTTATAGGATGCACTGGTCCCAGGAGCATGCTCCCTAGGGTTGAGCATGGTGCTACACACTGTCATCCCAGCACTTGGGAAGATGAGTCAAAAGGACAAACTCCAGCCAACACAGGCTACACAGTGAGTTCAAGGCTAGCCTAAACTACAAGGTAAAACATGTTTCAAAAAAAAAAACACACACACACACACACACACAAGGACTGGCCTGGACCTACTAGTACATACTTGTAATTCCACCGTGTGGTAAGCAGGGACAGGAAAACCGAAGTTTAAGGCCACCATGGGCTGTACAAGACTTTGTCAGAACGAAACAAACGAACAAAAGGAAACAAACAAGGGCTGGGGCGCAGCCAGAACGCTTGCCTAATCATGTACAAAACCCCGGATTCAGTTCTCAGCATTGGATGGAATAGGGGTTACTGAACCAATGCCATTCCTTTCCTGGTATTTATTTATCTACTCATTTATTGAGACAGAGAACTTGTTATGAAGTCAAGGTATGTCACCAGGCCATTTTACAAGGTGTTGGGAATTGAACCCAGGTGTGTTAGGTAAACACTCTACCAACTGAACTCCATACCAAGCCTCTTTTCTGATTTTTGTTTTTGAATTTTTGAAGATATTTTTTACTTTATCTTAGTATATACATATGGATGTATATACAGATATAAATATATCTGACATTATATACACAGGTGTTGTGTCTGCATCTATGTCTGTGCACCACGTGCACGCAGTGTCCATGGAGTCCAGAAGAGAGTGACAGAGCCCCTGGAATTGCAGTTACAAACGGCCATCACTATGCAGGTGCTAAGAATGAACCCAGGTCGCCTGGAAGAACAGCTCCTAACCCAAGCCACTTCTCCGCCTCTGCCTTTTCTGATTTTAAATAAACCATCTTCCTTACAGGGTAAATTTTACTGATTCTAGATTTTGGTATGAGGTTTTTCTTGTTTTGTTTTGTTTGTTTTGGCTTTTTGAGCTAGACTCTCATCATATAATCCTGGCTGGCCTAGAACTTACTATGTAGACCAAGCTGGCCTCAAACTTGAAGTGACCTTCCTACCTCTGCTCCCGTAGTGCTGCAATTACAGGCACGTGCTACCACGCCTGGCCCAAGATTACACATAAACAAAAACAAATGGTGGAAACATGTCAAAAGGACAGCGAAAGGACCGTCAAAAAGGCCCAGCAGGTAAAGTGCTTGCCACATAAGTCTGACAATAGAGTTCAATCCCTGGGACCCAAAGATGGAAAAAGCGAACCAACTCCCGTGAGTTGTCTGCTGATCTGCACACATGCTCTTGTGATCTGTATGCACATATACACTTACAAACACACATACACAATAAAAACAAATAAATGTGGGGAGGGGCAGGGAATGCGTGCGTGCTAGGGTATAGGACGGTGTTAGAAGCTTGCCTAGCATGTGCAAGGCCAAGGGTTCTATCTCCAGTACTAGACAGACAGAGAGAGAGAGGGAGGAAGAAAACAAACCAATATGCAAACCAAGTGAAATCCCATCCCTGTGACAGCTGGCTTATTATTGCTATCAAATAATACATACAAGAAATAGTCCTGCTGGGCAGTGGTGGCACATGCCTTAATCCTAGCACTCAAGAGGCAGAGGCAGGCGGATCTCTGTGATTCCGAGGCCAGTCTGGTCTACAAGAGCTAGTTCAAGGACAGGCTTCAAAGCTACAGAGAAACCCTGTCTTGAAAAATACGCAAAAAAAGAAAAGAAAAAGAAATAGCCCCATATATTACATATAGGAAATAACTTTAACCCAGGTTAAAGCACAAGGATCAGCTCAAGTCATCCTCAGCTCCATAACAAGTTTGAGGACAGTCTCATCTACATGAGACCCGATCTCAAGAAAAACAAAACAAAATACATGTTAGATAAGGATAGGTCACCTCTCTTTATAATGTATGCCAGAAGAGCTTTATGAAATGTGACCAGAATATCATGCAGACATACCATGCTACTGTTGCTCAAACACTTGTCTCTCTAAGGAAAGGCAGCCCACTGCCCTGTTATGACCTACATTTCCTGTCTGTTCTCATCGGATGGCTTCCTGCCCACCCAGCCACACACACAATGTACTACAGCTCACGCCAGAACAAGCAATGGCAGCAAGAGATGAAGCCAATGTCTAGCACGCATGACCCCTGGCTTTGACCCAGCATCACAGAAAAAGAAGAGGAGAGAAGGTATAGGAGGGGAGACGAAGAGAAGAGAGGGGAAGGTACAAAAGGGGAGGGAAAGAGAAGAGATGGAAGGAGAGGACAGGGCTGGAGCTGTAACTCAGTGGTGGTATATTTACCTAGCATGTAAAAGAGGCTCTGAATCAATCTCCAGTAATGAGGCAAGGGAAAAAGGTAAAAACAGAACAGTTTAAATAAGTTTTGGGGGTGGGGGCAGATTGGGAAAAACTTAAGTAAAACGCTGTTTAAAATTCTATACTAATAAACATAAGAGTTCATAATCGATTTTTCTCAGAAAAAAAAGAATTAACAAAACTGACTCAAGATGAACCAGGAAAGTTGAATAAACCAATAATTATGGAAAGGGGAGTATGGACTAAAGTCATCAAAGAATTATTCAAATGAAGATGCCAGGCCTGGTTGGTTTCATGCCTGGGCTCTTTCCTGCACTCATGGAACAGCTAATTCCCATGCTGCCTGCAGTCTGTTCCCACAGTGAGAAAGTGCTTCCATTCATGTTAGAAAATTAGCCTTAAAGTCAGGTACTGGGAGCCTATAATCCCAGCCCTCAGGAGGCTGACTCAGGGATTGCTGCAATTCTAAGACCAGCCTGAGCTATATAATAAGTTGGGCCTTGATGTAAGACCCTATCTCTAAAAAAAAATTAATAAAAATAACTTTTAAAATAGCTTAGTTTTTAGCCAGGCAATGGTGGCGCATACCTTTAGTCCCAGCACTCAGGAAGCAGAGGCAGGTGGGTCTCTGAGTTCGAGGTGGACAGGCTCCAAAGCTATAGAGAAACCCTGTCTCAAAGAACCAAAAAGAAAAAGAAAAGAAAGAAAAGAAAAAAGTTTACTTTTTAAAACTTTAAAACTGACAAAAACAGAAGAGAAAAAAAAAAACTACAGATGTCACTAGGAATACTGATGGAAAATTCCTAAACTGGTATTAATAAAGGAATCTAACCAAACCTTCCAGGAATAATCAGCCTTGAATGCTTAAATATAGCCTAGAAAGTTTGTACAATAAACTGAAGAAAAATCACAGACCAGTGTGGTAGCTGGCACATAGAAGCATACACACACACAAATATACACTCTAAATATTTAAATGAGGCAAATGGGGCTTCAGAGATGGCTCAGTTAAGAACACTTTGATGCTCTTGCAGAGGACTAGAGCTTGGTTTTCAGCACGCACGTCAGGCAGCTTACAATTTCCTGCGACTCTAGCTCCTGGGGCCTCTGAGAGTACCCCACATACATGTGCACAGACATACACAAAGACACATAACACACATACACACACAGCACAAATAAATAAAAAAAGTATTTCCTTTTTATTTTTGTGTTTTATATGATTTCCTGTAACCTAGGCTGTCCTTGAGCTCCTGATCCTCAGGCTCCCACCTCTTGAATGTTGGGATTACAGGTGTGCATCATCACACCCAGCTAACGAAAAGTACTAATAATTGTTAAATAAAATTTAAAAATATTCTTTTTTAAGCTCTAGAACAGTGGTTCTCAATTCATAGTTGTGACACCTTTGTGGGTTGAATGACGCTTTCACAGGGGTCAAATAAGATGTTTACAGTTTATAACAGCAGCAAAATTATAGTTATAAAGTGCGACTAAAATAATTTGAAGGTTGGGGTGACAACAGCATGAGGGCCTGTATTAGAGAGCAGCGCACTGGGAAGGCTGAGAACACTGCTCTAGGACAATTTTATCAAAATTTAAAAGAAACACTTCAGGGCAAGCAAGGCTCAAATCCTGGCAGCTGCCAAGAGAAGGGAAGGGAGCTAGAAAAGAGCAAAGGCACCTTGTGAGTGAGGGTCTGAGGAAGCTGTTGTGTCCAACAAATGAGGCTGTCAAGTAGCTGCACTGACTGGAAAAGGCATGCTTAGGCTTCTGGGGAGTATACTAAAGAAAAAGAGATTAAAAATTATACTTTTCTGATTTAGAACTTAAAAAAACAGGTAGTCGTACAGTAGAAAAGCTGGTGACATTACAGTAGAAAACAGGCAGCTGGACAGTAGAAAAAGAAGCGGCTGGACAGCAGTGTACAGTAGCAGCTGCAAAAACCAAACAGCAGCTCTGGGATACATAGACCCTTTCTCAACAAGCAGATTAGTAAATAAATAAATAAAATCTACCACATGCCTCAGTACAATAGAAACCAGCAACACAGCCATTGCTGATATGAAGATACACTGATAAAACTTTTTGGCAACATGGGTCCATAATACTGAAAAACATTTAAACTTAGTCAATTCATGTTCAGGAACTTATCCCGAGTAAACCTTCAGCCACAAGCACGGAGACTCACAAACTTGTGAGATACCATGGCTTTCCTGCCTGCCGAAGACTGAAAAGTATTCAAATGCTTACCCTCAGTTTTCAAACAGCTGCATACCAGAAAGCTACCAAAATTTGGATTTTAGAAAAATAATTAAAGATATAGTGATACCTTTTATGGGGCAAAAGATGTATGAAACAGTAGAAAAGCCCCTCAAAAATGAAGACTAAGTTGTATGGAGCCTGGAATCAATCTTTAGCACCTTTATAAACCAAACAGAATTTCCCCACTACCAGCAAGCAATTCCAAAAGAACTGAAAACAGGACACTATTATTTTTAAAACTCAGAGTTGGCCGGGCTGTGATGGTGCACACCTTTAATCCCGACTTGTGGATTTAAAACAAATTTTAATTATGCGTGTTTGTATATGTGTACACACAAGCCAGAAGAATGTACAGAGCTAGAATTACAGGCAATTGTGAGCTGCCCACATAAGTATTGGGAACTGAACTCAGGTCCTCTGCAAGAGCAGTATGAGTTCTTTAACCCGAGTTATCTCTCCAGCTCCCCACCGTTAGTTCTTTAAGGTACAGTTAGGCAGCACGTGCACGCGCGCGCACAGCATTAGAGGTCAGAGGACTGCTAGTGGGAATCTGTTCTCTCCTTCCACCATGTGGGTTCTCAGGCCCGGCAGCAAGTATCTCTACCTGCTGAGACATCCTCCCAGTCCTGGTGCTATGTTTTAGTGTGAGAAAGTCCACAAGTATAATAAATATAACCCTGAAATCACAAAAAGCAGACTAAGAATTGGGAAAATAAAGATCAAATTGCCTATTGATCCTAACACTTGAGAAGTGGAGGCAGGAAGATAAAGGAACTCAAGGTCCTCCTCTGCTACACAGAGTGTGAGATTAGCCTTGACTGCATGAAATTCTATACCAAAAAAGTGGTGGGGAAGCCTGGGGGGCGTGCATCTCAGCTGGCAAAGTGCTGGCCACACAGTCATGAAGACCTGCATAAATCCCCGGGACCCACAAAAACCCAGGCACAGTGCACATGCCTATAATGCTGCCCCGGGCAAGGGAGACAAGAGGATCTCAGGGGCTTGCTGGCCAGCCAGTCTAACCTGGGTGAGCTCCAGGTCTCAGTGAAAGACTATCACAAAAAACATGGTTGATGGTGCCTGAGAAAAGACACTTGTGATTGACCTCTGACCACCACATGTATGCACACATATGAACACACACACATGCACAGACATATATTACACATATAGAAAAGGTCAATTCAAATGACGAAACAACCAAAATACAGACATGTTCCTGCTCTTAAACAATCCTTCACTGTGTTACTGTGTGTCCAGCAGAAAGGAACAGAGCACAGGAGGAGCTGAGACCTCCCAAGCAGCCCGACAGAAACGATGGACCCTGAAGAAAAAGACGCAAACTACTGCAGTTGCCCTCCCTAAGCCTCAACACCCCCGCCCCATGTCTCACTTTAGGCTAAGTCCACCTTCAAAAAAATATTTTCTCGACAGTAGGCATCAGGAGAAAAAGGAGCCTTTCTTTCTACGGCATTTGGCTGCCACATATGGTACTGCTCTGAATAGAGGCTTTATGAGGGAGGGTCCACAGCCCACAGGCGTGGGTTAGGCCACTGGCCACAAACAGCAAGGAACAGACTTGAGGATTTATATGTCCGGACAGCAGAGGCACACTCGCTAATTCAGATGGAGCTGCTGTCACATCCCAACAGCCAGTAAGGCCTACTGCACGTCTAGGAGACCAGGGCACCATCTGTAACCCTATCCCAAACACAGAACTCACACATATGCACACAGCGCCTTTGTTCTATTTCAGGGCTCAGAGGAAAAAACGTAATGATTTCAGCTGGAGGTATTTGACAGTTTTATTCAATGTATCACATGTCTCCTGAGTGAGAAAGTGGGTAGAAGGAGAGCCTCCATCCCCAAAGAAGAATTAGGGGACACAGTCCTGCATCCTATAGTCCCTGCACCAAGCATGCTAAAGCCTGCCTGCCTTCCTCAAACTCCGTAAGTAGTCTGTAAGGAGCAGTGATACTAAGGTCAGTCCTAGGACTGGCTGCCATAGCCTCCCTGGGCAGACATGAATCATACGTACTTTTGCCGCCATTGTTCTTCAGGACATTGGAGAGGTTGACAGAGGCAGTGCCTAGTAGCTCATTCCTCAAGGTATGACAGCTCCAGACCTTCAGATCTAAATGACTCTGGGCTGTGACATTCCTGGAAAACAAATAAGTGTCTCATCACAGCCCAGAATTTGAGCCGGTCACCCCTTGAACATGGAACAAACTGCTGAAAGCTACATTGCTCACATCTTGCAGGGGACAAAACAAGAAGACAGTCACATTCACAGCTCACACACTGACCTGTAAGCCCCTAGCTAATAATGAGTGCTCTGTGAGCTCAATGAGTTACAAACACCTAAGAGAGAAGCACCATGGGGGGCCAAGGGCAGCGGAGTCTGCCACCCCCAGCGCTCTCTCCTACCCTGCCTTCTACATTCTAAAGCAATGCCCTTACAGAACGATGATTTCATTCCAGAGAAGCTCAGAGCTCCCGATGCGCTTCCCAGTCTTCTTGGTTTCACTGGGGAGGCCATCTACTGCCACCTCCACATAGGAGTTGATTCTCGGCTGGCGGTTGTGCACCTTGGGCTTTGCTGACAGCACTGGAAAGGATGGAAAACAAAAACAGATGAGTCAGTACCCCTGCCTGTCCCAGGGGCTCCTTTCGTCCTTTCAGTTATTTCCTTTTAAAAGATCTTTTTCTTTTGTTTTGTTTTGTCTTCTTTAAAAAAAAAAACTTTTTAAGAATTACATGGCAATAGTTCAATAAGGACAATGTTTGCTGTGAATGCCTGAGAACCTTATTTCCATCAGAAATTTACCCATGTAAAAGGCCAGGTGTGGTATGGCAATACTGTTTGTAATCTCACAGACAGGCAGGTCCCCTGGGGTCAATTGTCAGCCAGGCTGGCCTAATTGGCAAGTTCCAGGTTCTGGCAAGAGATTCTTCTCGAATAACCAAGTGGACAGTACCTGAGTAATGATACCCAAGGTTGTCCTCTGACCTCAACATGCTTGTGCACGCACGCGTGCGCACACACACACACACACACACAAACTAGATTTTTAAAATAAGAAACAAAAAAGGGCATAAACAAAGAAGAAAAAAAGTATGGCCATATAAACAATCTGAAACGCAAAGGGAAAAAATTCACTTCTAACCTAAAACCACATGAGATGGCAAAGTGCTTTGCCTGCTGGCCTACATCCCAGTACCCCCAAACCAACTTTTAAATGTCACACAACCTACTGCACGGCTGTGTTAAGTTTTTACACTGCTGGATGACTGTGCGCTCACTCGGGGATAGTCAGCAGGAATGCTGCTCACAGGCACTGCTGAGCAGCTCCTCAGAGCCGCTGCAGGGGCTCCTCTGGAAGCCCGCATGCGCTCCCTGTGGTGCCCTGAGCAGCCCTTTGACCACGCTGCAAAGTTGAGTGCTATTTCCCCACTCTTTGCAAAGCACACAGACATTTTAGAAATAGCCGAAGGACAATCACTAACGTTCAACGGTGACTAGGACACTGCAGTGCACACGTCCTCGACCTGAAGCCTCACAACCAACTCAGAAAGTGAGGAATAGACTATCACCTGCGTCCAGGAGGAAAGAGGCTTGGAAGAGAGCCCACTAAGGCTGGGTATGGGGACAAACCTGCAACCCCAGCTGTTGGAAGAAGCAGCAGGATTGTTACAAGTTCAAGGCTGGCCTGGGCTACTCTCAAAAAACAAAACAAAAAAGCCAGACATAGTCACTCAGGCCTATAATCCCACAGACTTGAGAGGCCAAAATAAGAGGATCACGTTGAGTTCAAAAGTCCACCCTGGGCTACAGAGTGAGCTCTAGGTCAGTCTGGGCCACAGTGTGTGTGTGTGTGGGGGGGGGGGGTGTCACTTCTCCAGTTACATAAAGAAGGAACTATGAGCCAGAAAGTGCCCCCAACAGCCTGACTTCACCCCAGCTGTATGCCATTCCTGGGCTTTGCATATCCCCTCTGCCATTTTTCTTCCATAGCATTAAGACTGAACACACTCCATGATGATCAGTCACCTATATTGCTTGTTCAGTTACCAGTCTTCATGAGACTTAATCTCAATCAATCTCTCAATCTCCTACCCTCTGTCTCTCTGTCTGTCCTCTCTTTCCTCTTTCATTTTGGTTTTCTTTTATTTGTTTCCTGGTTTTAAGTAGCATCTTGCTGTGCAGCCCAGACTGACTTGAACTTACTAAGCAGCTGAAAATGGCCTCTGTCTCCTGAGTACCGAGATTACAGGCATACCACCAAGCCTAGCACACAGGAGTCCTTGTGATAGTCACTTGTCACCAACAAACTGGTAAAAACACATAGAACATAAAGCCAACGACTATTATTTCCCAGGGGCATATAGCCTGCAGCATTCATGACTCCCAGCAGAACTCCAAGCTGATCAGAAGAAGCACACCTAGACGCCATCAACCCTGTACCTAAATCAGAGGATAACTGGTGGGCCTCACCCATGATGACAAGACTGATCTCCACTGAGGGCCCTGCTACTAAGAGTAAGCCCAGCTCCTTCCCAGACCCCTCAGGGAGGTGACAAGCTCTACAAAGGTCTACAACTTGACAAAGCTCACAGCCACCCTCAGGTTGTTTGAAACAGAAACTATTATAAACCCAAAAGCAATAGTAGGGAGGACATAAGAAACAAAACAAAAAATCTTTGGGGGCTAAGAGTCAAGCAACAGCGGTGGGGCTGAGAATAAAGGGTTGTCACAGACTTAAGTGGAACATGTACCGCTTTACACGTACATCAAGGCTATCTGAGGCCACCTGGTGGTGAGATAGGAGCGCTGCATATCTTAACTTTAAAAATAGGGACAAGTTTTAATCAGTCCTAGATAGTTTCTTTAAAATCAGCAAGTTCCTGCCAGGCGTGGTGGCATACACCTTTGCATTCAGGGGGCAAAGGGTGGATTTCTGTGAGTTCCAGGCCAGACTAGTTTACACTCTTCCAGACCAGACCAGTTGTAGTGAAACTCTGCCTCAAAAAAGGGGGCTGGAAGCCAGGTAGGTGGTGGTGGCACACACTTTTAAATCCCAGCACTCGGGAGGCAGAAGCAGGCTTCTGTGAGTTCGAGGCCAGCCTGGTCTACAGAGCTAGTACCAGGACAGCTAGGGCTGTTACACAGAGAAACCCTGTCTCAAAAAAAAAAAAAAAAAAAAAAAAAAAAAAAAAAAAAAAAAAAAAAAAAAAAAAAGTAAAAGGGGGAGCTGGAGAGATGGTCCAGTGGTTATGGACACTTGTTGTCCTGGCAAAGGTCCTGAATCCAGTCCTAGCACCCTCACAACTGCTCACAGCCACGTGTAACTCCATTCCAGGGAACTGATGTTATCTACCAGTCTCCATGGGTACCAGACATGCATATGTAAACACACATACAAGCAGGGAAACAGTCATAAAATAAAAATAAGTAAATCTTAGGGAGAGGGTTTAAACCCTTTACTTCATAGTTGAGCCATCTAAGACTCAGTGAGATGAATTAATTTATCTAAAATCAGAGTTAGTAAAAGGCAGGGCTGAAGCTAGAAACAACTCTCCCAAGCCAACTCTCGCAGCTCGACAAGGACAGGATTTTTTGTTGCTGCTGTTTTGATTTTGGTTTTTATCCTTTAGCTCTTTTTCACTGTTTGTTTGTTTGTTTGTCTTGTTTGTGTTTGTTTACAGAGACAGGGTTTCACTGTGTAGCCCTGGTGTCCTGGAACTCACTCCGTAGACCAGGCTGGGCTCAGACTCAGATCTGCCTACCTCTGCCTCGTGAGTGCTGGGATTAAAGACGTGCATCACAAAACGCCCAGCTCTTTCCCTAGTTTTTGTTGTTGGTTTGGCGTGGTATCCCCACCTACATGAATGAGATCCGGAATCCCAAACTATGTAGCTAAGAATGACTTGGAATTTCTAATCTGTCCCATCTTTGGAGTTCTGGGATATGAGCATGCACCACAACACCCAATTTATTCAGTAGGATTGAACCCGGGGCTTCGTGCATGTTAGGTAAACTCTACCAACTTAACAACTGAGCTGCATTCCCCAAGTCAAATTGGCCAAAATCTGAGGCCCTAGGTTCAATCTCCAAGTATCTTTAATATAAGCATTTGGTGTTAAACAATTACAACCTTCAAAAAGAAATAATAAAGTGGGGATGGACACATTTGAGGAAGTTAGCAAGTTGTGGCTATTATATACGTAGACCAGGGAATGGGGATTTCTGGGTAAAGACCGAAGCAAGCTACTTCAGAGATGGCAAGCGCAAAGGCCCAGAGGCAGAGGCCTGCCATGTGAGTTCCGTGTAGTTAGGAGGCCAGATGACCCAGGCAGTAACTGCAGAAGGTAACAGGACACACAGGAGAACACTGAAATGCAGAGACTTGGTGGCTTACTGCAACAAGACTACTGCCTGCTGTAACTACAGCCTGAACAAAGGAAAGCAAAGGGCAAAATCAGAGAGGCAGGTCTGCAGACCGCAGCCCAGAACAGAGCACCATCGGCTAGCGGTCAGCACGACCGGGAGCGGGGAGGAATACTGAGTGCCAAAGGCCAATTTCACTGCTAGGTTAATGCCAGCTTTGAGAATAAAAAGTCCAGAGTGTGGTTCCAGACATGGGCACTTTTCTGTGGTCACCAGTGGATGACAGTCGGCTACTAGTTACACGAGTTGGGAGTTCCAAGGAAGGTCTGGGCTGCAGAGAGCAATCTGAGAGTGACCTTTTACTAGAGGCATTTAAGGCCAGGAGGCTCAAAGGGACCACGTGGGGCGTTAATGAACAGACGGGAGCCCAGGACACAAAGGAATCAGCCATCTCTGAACATTTTAGCCAAAAGTTCCATTTTTCTCACTTTCCCATGATTTGCCTTCTTTTCCAAGAACTCTAGTCATAATGTGGTGAGCTTTTGAGAACAAAGGCTTCTGAAACACACTGCTTCAGAAGACCTGCTCTCCAGACACATGTGCCTCGACTACTTCAAGCAATTCCACTCACCTTTCAGGGTGAGCTGGGACTTCTCAAAAGGCAGGGCTACTCCTGCCCGGCTGGAACTGGCAGATGCCATGTCATCACCATGGAACTGCAAGAAAAGCAGGAGGCAGAGTCAGACAACTGAGAAAGAGACGAAATAACAACCCAATGGGCTGAGAGTCGTCTCGGTGGTTAAGAACACTGTGGACCCTGCAGAGGACCTGGGCTCAATTCTCAGCATCGACATGGTATTCACAACCACTTGGAACTCCAGGTCTAAGGGACCTGATGCCTTTTTCTCACCTCCAAGGACGCCATGCATGAACATGGTATGCAGAATACAAAATATTCATCCACATAAAATAAATAAATTTTAAAAAATTAAAAAGAAAAACTCAACCCCAGGACAGCTATGATGATGCATGCCTGCAATTAGTATGACAGCAAAACTTGTGATCCCAGCACTTGCAAGGTGGGGGCAAGAGGAGCAGATCAAGGTCATTCTCAGCTATAACTACGATAACTAGGAGATGTTGTCTCCAAAAAATATAAAAATAAATAAACTATTAGCCCAGCTTTTTTTATGGGTCTGATGAACCTGAAGATTTGACTGAACATTTCTCCAATGATCCCAATCGACTAATAAAGCCATGAAAAATACACGATGCCACCTAACAGGTGTTCCTGTCATGCCTGGAGGCTAGAAGTAGAAGCTCACTTGAAACAGAACTCCTACTCAAAAGTGATTTTTGGAACATCATCATTTTTCATTCGGAAAATATTGGTTCTTTGAGCTGTATAGATATTCTAAACCTTAGCACATTTCATTATACAGCATTAAAACACACACATTTGTGAATGTCATCAGTGATCTCATCAGATAGGCGTCCAAACGGTGGAAAGCTGTCAAGCCCGTTGTGATAGAGTGTCCCAAAATTGTAATTTTTCTGTAAGAATGATTTTGTCACTGGCAACAAATTCTGTCAGTTGTTTTTCTTAGTGTCAGGTTTGCTTCATTCAGTTTGAACAAAATGTCTGCCAATTTCTCAAATCTACTAACTTCAATTTGTTTCTCGGTTGTCTTCTGAAGGAAAATGGTTATTTCATGAAGAAAGCAACACTTTGGCTCCAGATTCAAGGACTGCTCAAGTGCTTGTCTCCAGCAGCTGCTACAGCTCACCGTGCAGCAGGTGCACACTACTCCAGCAGCGAGTAGAAAAAGACGGCTACCCAGATGGCTCAGCAGGTGCAACACCTGCCACACAAGCCTGAAGACCCGAGTTCAATCCCTGAGACCCACACAGTAGGAGGGGAGAACCAGCTCCACAATGATGTCCTCTGACCACCGACCTCCACATTAGTTATGGCTTGCATGTATGCGCATGCACACACACACACACAATATTAGTAATAAATAGGAGCTGATGAGATGGCTCTGTTGATGTGGGAGTGTCATATCAATCTGTTGATTTCATTGGCTGAGCAATAAAGAAACTGCTGGCCCTGATAGGTTAAAAGATAGGTGGGCGGAATAAACAGGATAGGATGCTGGGCGGAAGAGGAAGTGAGGTCAGACTCTGCTCTGCTCCTAGAGAGACGCCATGCTCCGCTCTCCCTGGCAGATGCACGCAATGAAGCTCCTCAGATCCAGGATAGACATAGGCTAGACTCTTCCCGGTAAGCGCACCTTGGGGTGCTTACAAACAATCATTAGAAATGGGCTAGTCCAGGTGCGAGAGTTAGCCTAGAAGAGGCTAGATAGAAATGGGTCAAGCAGTTAAATGAATACAGTTTGTGTGTTGTTATTTCGGGCATGAGCTAGCCAAGCGGCAGGGGTGTTGGGGACCCAGCCCCGCCGCTCCTATTTCAACACTCTGTTGTTAAGAGCATGTACTACTCTTTTAAAGGAGCTGAATTCAGTTCCCCACACCCACATCAAGCAGCTCACAACTGCCTATAACTCCAAATTCAGGGTTTCCAACACTTACTCTGGCACCTGAACAAACACACACAGACATACACATAGATGCAAACTTTTTAAGTATAAAAACATAGTGAATTTTTAAATTTTTTTGTTTTGGTTTGGTTTTTGAGATAGGGCTCTCTACAGCCTTGGCTATCCTGAAACTCACTCTGTAGACCAGGCTGGCCTCGAACTCACAGAGATCCAGCTGCTTCTGCTTTCTCAGTGCTGGGATTAAAGGTGTGCACTACCACTTCCTGGCTTATTTTTGTTTTCTGAGACACAATCTCACTATGTAGCTCTGACTATCCCAGAACTTACACTGTAGACTAGGCTAGCCTCTGACTAGCAAATATTCATCTGCCTCTGCCACCCAGTTCTGAGAGTTAACAGTGTGACCCCAGTCAGCCCACTCGAGGATTCTGTGTTCCTTCCTACCAAGACTGTATGGTGATGGGGAGCATGGGGACAACAGCACACTTGGCTGCAATACCAAGGGCTTGATTGGTCTTTGCTTCTGCACCTTCAATGCAGGAGTGATCACAGTGAGGTGGTGAGGGATGGACCAGTGTTGTTTTAGTTTTGACGATGGGGAGCCTCGGAGACTTCTGGATATCTAAGGACCATACTGAAACTGTTTTGTAGAAGCAGCGTACAGGCTGAGAGGTGAGGTACACGAATAAAGTCCTAGAACCTGAAAAGCAGCAGGACCTCTTTGAGTTCAAGGTCAGCTTGAGCTACACAGGAAGACTCAGCCTTAAAAACAAAACATTGAAAGGGCTGCGCGGGGTAGCACACACCTATAATTCTAGCAGAACTCCGGAGGCTGAGGCAGGAGGGTCACAAGTTTGAGGTTAGCCTACGCTACAAAAATTAAAACAAACCATCAGCCCAGAGCTGTACTCACGACAGGAAAAGTCCTATGTTCAAATTACACCTGTAACCCTGGACTGGTCTTTATAGATATTCTGCCTCTGGTAGAAACCTCCAGAATGTTCCTTGTAGAATAGTAGTCTAGAGCTCAAGATCCCAGGAGACCTTGCTGCCACCTCCAACAATGATTCTCAGTCCCCTCCACACGGCTGTGCAGACAGCACCAAACACAACTGAGTGCGCTCAACTCTAAAAGGATAGCTTCTAGGACCCCACAACTTTTTTTGTTTTGTTTTGTTTTTCCAGACAGGGTTTCTCTATAGCTTTGGAGCCTCTCCTGGAACTAGTTCTTGTAGACCAGGCTGGTCTCGAACTCAAGAGATCCACCTACCTCTGTCTCCCAAGTTCTGGGATTAAAGGCATGCACTACCACTGTCTAACCCCACAACTTTCTTTGGATTTTCTGCCTTTTAAAAGTGTGATATGTTTCTAAAATGTGACGCTATACCACCAGTTCACATGTACAATTCTTAAGCAGGGCGAGAGGAGGGAAGAGAAGCAGAAAGAGAAGGAAATGCAGCCTGAGTACAGTACAATGCCCTTGGTGACAGGTGGTCTTACACAGAATAAGCATGTCACAGGGGCACACGGTGAAAGAAAACACGACAGCATGGAAAGGAAGGAGCCACTGAGGACAAAAGGCAGGCAGCAGGGGAATTGGAGAACGGAGACTGAGAAACTTCTATATGGGCAATATTTGGTCTTTTAATATATATTATATTAGATGTTTCTGTTACGTGTAGGAGTACTTTGCCTGTGTGTATATATGTGTACCATATGCATATCTGGTGCCCTTGGAGGCCAGGGTTCTGATTCCCTAGAACTGGAGTTATGGGAGATTGCAAACCATCATGCAGGTGTTGGGAACTGAACCTAGGTCCTCTGGAGAAGCAACCAGTGCTCTTAACCTCTGAGCCCTCTCTCCAGTCCAAAATCAGTGTTCTCGCAATATGTACCTGGGTCTCTGAACCATTTTGTAAGTCTGACCTTTTTCTCTAAGAGAACAACTTTTAGGGAAATGACAGTATGCTGAATCGCGATAAATCAGGCCCTCAGGTCAGTGCTTTAAAAGAGGTTAAGGCCCACTATTTATAGACTTTAAAAACAAAAGACTATTTTTTAAAATCTTGATGTCTACTGGGGCTCTCTTTTCCCTAAGGCAACTGAAGGGGAGCTTTTGAACCAGCTTATTCTCCTGAGTTTAGGGCTATGCTCCAAACTCAATGAAACTTGGAGCCCGCACATGACTTTGCTAAGGAAGAGAAAGACTAAGTATCTTGAGCTACAACTAACAGCCCCCAAACAAAATCAAGGATGAATGCCAAAGAAAGTCCAGAAAGAGCAAAGGCAGCTGCGAATGTAGGAGAAATAAGGGCCCCCAAATCTACCATCACCTTCTCTCACCAGCCATTTGTAATTACAGCCCACCATTTATGAACACTGGTCTCTGTTATTATGTGAGCTTTGTCTGTAGTTTCATATCCAATTAGCCAGGTCCCACCTGCCCATTACAAAATAAGCTATGCGGACTGTAAAACCTGCCCAGTGTACATATAAAGGAAAATAACCATAACCAGGAAGTGAAGACGGACGTCAGTCTGCTGAGTGTTGACTCACATCAGTAAACCTTCCACACAGGAGGCTGAGACAGATGCCAGAGATTGAGGCTAGCCTGGGCTATACCGCAAAACTCTACGCAAAATGAATACATAAATAAGAGACACTGGTCCTCAAGTAGTTAGAGCCTATTGGCTTGTCGCAGGGCCTCACCGTCAACAGGACCTAAGTGAGTACTGTCCTGGGTTCATAGTTCCAATGCACACGACAGGAAAACTTGAACACAGAATGAGTTCGGTTTCTGATTCAGATACACAGGGATGACTAACAACTTCTAGCTAGTAATGAGGAAGTGTTTACATACAATCAGAAAGACAGAGTAGGAGAGAGGAAAGGAGGAGGGAGAAGAGAAGAAAGAAAAAAAGTCAGGAAAATGGAGCTCCTCTGAGCCCAAGGCAGGCAGGGAGGAGGGAGACTGGTGGTTAAATATGACTGAGGGCTGGGGAGGCCAAGAACTTCATCCCCTGAAGACAATAATGGGCCAGTGAAAGGTGGGGAAGACATCAACACTTCTTTCCTTTACTAGTTTGGGCAGATTTACCCAATTTCTAAGTAAATAAATAAAATGGCATTCTATCTCTGAACTTCTCCTGAGTCTTGACAGGCATTTTTGCTGTGCTAGGATTTTTTTTACTTGTGTGTGTAGGCACATGTACTTGTGTGCACGCAGATACCAGAAAGGGATGCCAGTGCCATCCTCCATGCCAAAGGCATGTCAGTGCTGTCCTCTACGCCAGAAAGGGACATCAGTACCGTCCTCTGTCACTCCCCACTTACTCCTTTGCTGCAAGGTCTCTTCTTGAATCTACTGACTAAGCTGGAAGTCAGCAGCACACAGTAATCCTCCTGTCTCAGCCCTCCACCAGGGACACCTGACTTATTATTCAGTTATTCAGGTGCTGGGATACAAACTTCAGTCCTCCCAATTCCATACAAGTGCATATAACTGATAAGCTCTCTCTCCAGCCAATAGTTTGCTTTTTAAACACATGGTCTCCTATAGACCCAGATGGTTTTGAACTCATCAGGTAGCAAGGTCAGTCTTGAAATCCTGATCCTCTTCCCTTTGCCTTCCAAGTACTGGGCCTTGAAAGTACTTTTAAAATAAAAGACTGAGTCTGGGCATGGTGGTGCAGGTCTCTAATCCCAGCACTTGGGAGGCAGAGGCAGTTGAATCTCCAGGTTTGAGTCCAGCATGGTCTATAGGATAAAAGACTGAAAAACTTAAAAAGAAATAAAAATGAAAGACTGTATGGGAAGAGCAGACGTGCAGCTACCCCTCCTTAAACCCTTCCCAACTTTGTTTCCCAACAGACTGAAGGATCTGAAGACTCTAGGCAGACACCAGAGAGGGTAGCTCCCAGACATTTATCATGCAGGGAACTGAGAGAAAGCACAGGTCTGTGAGAAGCCTCAAGTCCTCTCTACTCTGGTCACTTTCTTCACTGTGGTCCTGCTGAATGGGGGCGCTGTTATTTAGGTCTTTCATGGTATAACCTGTGTGCTAGTTTCATCTCAGTTGGCAGTTGAGTGAAGCAATTTTCTGAAGATGTTTACAGCAACCCTTCAGGAGGGCGTGGTCCATCATATTCGGATAGAAGAAATCCACAGACTCACACCTTCTGTGAAAACAAAATAAGAAACTCCTTTCCAAAGCATCATGTCCTTAGATCCAAATTTCAAAGCATTTTCAAAATATCTATGTTGGATTAGTTCAGCAGCCGCCTGGCTAGCTTTTGCCCTGAAATAACAACACACAAACTGTATTCATTTAAACATTGCTTGGCTCACTAGCTCTAGCCTCTTATGGGCTAATTCTCATATTTTGCCTAACCCATTTCTAATAATCTACATAACACCGGTCTTACCGCGGAAGATTCAGCATGTCTGACCTGGCAGCTTGCTCCATCGCGTCTGGCTCTGAGGGGAGCTGCATGATTTCTGACCTCACTTCCTCTTCCTTCCAGCATTTTGTTCTATTTACTCCACCCACCTATGTTCTTACCTATCAGGGCCAAGGCAGTTTATTTAACCAATGACCTTCCTCCATCAAGGATTGGTTTCAAACTCACTATGTAGCCATGGACTTCAGATCCTCTTGCTTCCACACCCTGGGTGCTATGGACTGATGCGAGCATCCAAACTGGTTTGTGAAATGCTGAAGACAGAGCCCAGAGCTTTCTATCCGCTAAGCTACAGCCCTCACAACATCATCATCCTTTCAAGGCATGCACTTGCTCTGGTTTCATTAGATTCAGAGTTGAGCTGCCATCACCTCCATCCAATTCCAGACCACTTCATTAGCTCCAAATAAACCCTATTTTATCAACAACCAGCCACAGCCAGCCCACCCCTCCCACCCCCAGCTCCTGGCAAGCATCAATCTATTTTTGTCACAGAGGATTTGCCTACTCTAGACAATTTATACAAACGCAATCATGTGACCGTCATGGGGCCTCTTGTGACTGTTTTCTTTCATAGAATGTTTTCAGGTCATTGTAACATGTATCCTTTTATGGCTGAATGGTGCTCTGTTGCTCCATTGTATGGCTATACCTTTTAATTACCATCTGGGTTCTTAGGACCAGTTGGGTTATTACTTTTTCTTGTTTAAGTTTGTAATATTTATTTATTCATATTTTATTTTCTTGTGTGTGTACCTACTTGAATTCCTATGTGCACCATGTGCATGTAGAAGCCCATGGAGCTCAGAGGGGGTTGGATCTCCTGGAATTGGAGTTTCCGGCAGTTGTGAGCCAACATGTGGTAATTGAACTTGGGTCTTCTAGACCAGCAAGGGTTCTTAGCCACTGAGTCACTTCTCCAGTCCTGCTTATTGTTCTTCTCAGTACTCAGGACGTAAGGACATGCCTGAGCCATGAGCTCTAAGCAGCACTGAGCCCTAAGCAGCGTGGCCTGCACTCAGCACTCTATTTCTGTTCTCTAGCAGGGCCGCTAGCCCAAGATGTCCTCAAACTCTTTACAGAGTGGGGGACAACCCTGAACGCCTCATCCTCCCGACTCCAGGAGAAAGTTCTAGTTATTCTTGGCTACATGCTGCAATGGGAGAGAGAGAAAGAGGGGGGGAGGGAGGGAGGGAGAGAGGGAGGGAGACAGGGAAGAAGGGAGAGATCTTTGAAGCTCAGCATTCAGGAGGTAGGGACAGACGGACCAGGATTTTAAGGCCAGTGATAGTTACACAGTAAATTTGAGACCCTGTCTCAAAAAAATAAAAAGAAAAGACTCCTTTAATTCCAGTACTAGGGAGGCAGAGGTAGGTAGATCTCTGTCAGTTCAAGGTTAGCCTGAGTTACACAGAGAGTTCTGGGCCAGTCAGGGATACACTTTGTCTCAAAAAGAGAAAAGAGAGGAAAAAAAGGAGGAGGGGTGTACTGGAGTAGTAGATCAGTGGCAGAACTCTTGTCTGGCACACATGAAGCTCTAGGTTCATACCCTGTACTTCCTAAAAACAACACATGCATGAGCACACACGTGTGTACGCGCGTACACACACACACACACACACACATGAAGAAGAAGAAAAAGAGGAGGAGAATGAGGAGAAGGAAAAGAAAGACAGGCCTATAACCTTGGGCTGAGGCAGAAGAATCACAAGTTCAGGGCTAGCCTATGCTACACCAGTGAATTCAGAGCAGACTGAAAAGCTGAGACCATCTTGAGGGATAAAAATGGTGAAGCAGCACTGGGGCATAGCTCAGAGGTAATAAGCTGGCCTGATAGCACAAGGCCCCAGGTTCAATTCCTAGCACCCTAAACACGAGAGAAACAGGCTTATTTATAAGGAAAGACCAACTCTGTTGCTCTTCTGAAAGACACAAAAGAGCAGAGTCTATCCCAAAGACCTCTCCTCCCTTCCCGTGCCCAAGCTCGTCTAGATCTTTCCACACACACAGGCTTCTTTCTCGGCCTCTCCCCACCGTCTAGCACTGAACTGCCTTCCATTCACCAGAGGCCCAAATACAAAAGCAATCAAAGTTGGAAGACTTTGCCAACTCGCAGGTAACAATTGGAGAGAAGAGGCTACCAGCACCAGCTGCATCCACCATGCAGTCCAAATTCAGCCCGAAGGAGACCAAAGTGGTGTGCCTGAGTGAGGTACACTGGAGATAAGACCAGCACCACATCCACCCAACATCAGTGCCCCGGATCTGTCTCCAAAACAATGCAGGTGACGACACTGCCAAGGCAGCTGGTCACTGGAAAGGTCTGAGGGTGGTGGTGAGACTTACGGCTTGGAGCAGACAAGCTCTCAAGGAGCCATCAAGAAACAGAACAACATTAAACACAGCTGAAGCATTACTTCTGATGTGACTGTCAACACTGGCCCACAGATGCAGCACCAATCTTTAGCTAGAGAACTTTCTGGAACTATTGAGATACTGTGGGCCGCAATGTGGATGGCTGCTGTTCCCATGACATCATAGATGATGTCAGCAGCCATGCAGTGGAATACCCAGCTAGTTAGGAAGCAACAGGAGTCTGGGCATGGTGGTGCACACCTTTAATCCTAGAATCCTACCACTAGGGAGGCAGAGGCAGGCAGATCTCTGGGTCCAAGACCAGCTTGGTCTACAGAGCAGGTTCCAGGACAGCCAGGGGGCTACACAGAGAAACCATGCCTCAAAAAAAAAAAAAAAAAAAAANAAAAAAAAAAAAAAAAAAAAAAAAAAAAAAGATGGAAAAAGATTTAGATAGATCTGACCAAAAAAAAAAATATGGAAGGAAAATGATCAGCTAATAATAACAGAGATGACAAAACAGATCTCAGGATAAACAAAAACACAACAAATAAGGCATGAATGACCAAAGGAAGAGGCCTGCCATAAGTGAAGACTTGGAGTTGCCCAGCAGTTACCAGCAAGTCACTGCTTCTAAGCTGAGGGCACTAATGAGAACAGGGAGCTCACAGCCTTCTGAAGACTCCAGCTGGGCGGGGAGGACCTTGGACTTCCCACAGGACAGGGAACCCTGACTGCTCTTTGGATTGGAGAGGGAGGAGGAAGGGGGGAGGGGGAGGGACATGGGAGGAGGTGGAAATTTTTAATAATAATAATAAAGACTCCAGTTGGAATCTAATGGAACAAGATCTTAGAGATTCCAGAGTCCATCACAGTCCTAAGTGATGCAGGTACTCAAAGGCTCTCTTGGGCCAGGCTGCTCAGATAGCTCTGCAGGAAAAGGTGTTTGCTGCCAGCACCAAGAATCTGCATTCCATCTCATGGTGTCCTCCACACATGTGCCTTAACACACATGTACATGCAATGAATACACAAATGTATTTTTTTCACAAATGCATTTTTTAACAGCTCACTGCTCTAATCACAATTTGAGTTGATGCTCATGAATACACTATCTTACTGAGAAAAACATCAGATCCCAAGACCATGACTGAAATCCAAGGGTCACTCACCAGTCAGTATGAGATTACATTTATGCTTACTCTACATGATGGCAGACTGTGGGGTGTGTGTGTGTGAACTATGTTCAACTTGTGTTTGGCAAAGTTGGTATTTTAAACTTTAAAAACCCATGTATTGGGGCTGGAGAGATGGCTTGGAGGTTAAGAGCACCGGTTGCTCTTCCAGAGGTCCTGAGTTCAATTCCCAGCAACCACATGGTAGCTCACAACCATCTGTAATGAGACCTGGCACTGTCTCCTGGAAAGTGTATATATAATAAATAAATAAGTTTTTAGAGAAAAACCATTTATTGTTCCACCTGCCTTTCTCTTTTCCAACCCTGGAGGCTCCTAAACTGGCTGTCAACACAGAAAGCCAGAAATTCCTGGAGTTAGCACTTGAGCCGATCTTAGAACAGTTCTCAACTACTGAAAAAAAAAATCTATTAGCTTGTTGGTATTTGTTTCATTTTTGTTGATGTGCATTGGTGTCTGGCCTGCACGAAGGTATCAGGTGCCCTGAAACTGGAATTACAGACAGTTGTGAGTACCATGTGGTTGCTGGGAATTGAACCAGGGAACCAGGGTCCTCTGGAAGAACACCCAGTATTCTTTGCTGCTGAGCTATCACTGCAGCCTCAAGCCTGTTGTTTTTAAAAGGGCCTTTAATCTCACCACTTAGAAGAGGCAGAGAAATCTCTGAGTTCAAGGCCAACCAGGTCACAGTGAGTTCTGGGACAATCAGGACTAGTTAGTGAGATCCTGCGGCAAAAACAAAAAAGGGTCTTTAAATGACAAAAGAAGAAGCCCAAGTTCCTACTGACCAGCAGCAGCTCCCAGCAGGCCTTCAGAGGACTGAAATTTACTCCACAACTTCAAACCCTGCAGCACTGTGTTCACATACCCTGGGGTGACCTTGTCCACTCTTAGCTCCAGCCCTGGTTACAGACCTCCAGTCCCTGCTTGACACCAGGGACTCCTCTAACTGCCCCAGCATCTTCCCTTGGGTCTACACTAGGCTGTGCACAATGAATGTGAACAAAACCGAACCCAACTCCTGGCTACCCTATAGGCTCCCCCTCCTTTTTTTTTTTTTTTTTTTTTTTTGAGTCAGGGTCCTACTAGCCCAGGCTGATCCAAAGGATAACCCAGTCTCTACCTCATGAACACTGGGATTACAGACGTGTGCACGAGGTGTTTATGCCTCAGGCTTTATGCACATGAGGTGAATACTCTACCAGCTGGGCACACCTCCAGCTCCTGTCCCCATTTATTGGCAGCTCCATTTCTACTTGTTCATACCCAAAACTTGGAGTCACTTTCGCCTGCTCCCATCCTCCCAACATTCCACATCCCCGTCGTCACCTCATCCACAAATCCCACTGGCTGAGCTTCAAAATCTAGCCCAATGCATTTTTCACCGAGTGTGGCAATGCTGTCCTCATCCATCTTTTAGCTTCTTCCCTGGCTCCCTATCTCCTCCACACAATAATCTCAGTGGGTTTGCCAAAAGGCAGGAAGGACTGTATCCACTTCTCAGCTCAAATGCTTCACTCATCCTGGGAAAACCAATATCCACACAAAGGCCTGCAAGGCCTTCCCCGGCCTTCCCAATTATTTCCTCCCACAACCAACACCCTTGTGAACTCATTCTCTCCACCCCCGACTCACTTACCCCTCTCCAGCCATACTGTGTTCCTGGCTGGTCCCTAAACCTTCCAAGTGTTTCTCCTTCCAGGCATTTGATCATGCTTATCCCTCAGTCAGTCACGCGACCCATGCCTTCTCTTTGGAATCTTTATTCAGGAACCAGCATACCTGTAATCCTGGCACCCAAGAGGCTCAGGCTTCAAAAGGGGGTGTCAGTTTGAGGCTAGCCTGAGCACTGAGCAAATGTGAGACATGCCTCCCAACCCCCCCCCAAAAAGTGCTGATTATAGGTATGAGTCACTGTTCCCCACTGAAACTTAATTATATTAAATTTAACATAATAAATATAAAATATTGCCATTTGTAGCATGTATTTATAGATTGCATTTATATGATTTTACTAGAATATAAAAACATCAGTGTAAGCAGAGCAATGGTGGCACACCCCTTTAAACCTAGCCCTCAGGACGCAGAAGTAGGTGGATCTGAGGCCAGCCTGGTCTACAGAGTGAGTTCCAGATCAGCAAGAGCTACACAGAGAAACAATGGCTCAGAGGGATGGGGGGCAAGGCAACATTTCAGCTTTCATATTGAATCTTCAAAATCTGATGGATCTGACATTCACAAGCTATACCAGGGTTCAACAGTCCTACGTGGCCAGCGGCCTCCATGCCGAATGGCCAAACTCCAGCACGATGCCTGTAAGAAAGTAGCAGTGAGCAATCCTCTCACTTCTGCCTCCCAACTGCTTGGATTACAGGTATATGCCGCTTATACCCACCTTAATAGCACACTTTTTATATTTAAAAACTATTTTTAAATGAAACCTTTTACTGCTTTTATGAATAAAACCTAATAGATCTAGGAATAAAAACACCTACGTGGAAAAGACGGCTCAGCAGGTGAAGGTGTTTGCCACCAAGCCTGACAGCTGGAGCTGGATTCCCAGGACCCACAAGGTGGAAGGAGAGAGCCAACTCCGTCATTCATTTACTAGTCTGGAATCTAAAGTAAGGACTTCAGGAAGCCTCAGCTTCTTCATCCACAGAAGGAGAGCAATGCATCCTCCACAGATCATGGCTTGAATGAGATGTTGGGCCACACACAATGGTAAATGAATGCCTGCAACTCCAGCACTTGGAAGGTAGAGACAAGAGACTCAACCAATCATAGCTTCCTTAGCAACATAGCCAGTCTGTGGCCAGCCTGAGCTACAACTTACCTTGTATCAAAAAGCCAAAAGACACAGTGTCAAAAAAAAAAAAAAGAAAGAAAGAACAAACAAAAGAAAGGCTGAGCATAGTTTTAATTTTAATTTAATTTTAATTTAACACAACTAAAATTCCAGCACTTGGGAGGCAGAAGCAGGTGGATCTTTGTGAGTGCTAGGCCAGCCAAGGCTACCTAATGGAACTTTGTCTTAAATAAATAAATAAGAATAAATGAGATTCTGGTATAAGATTTTTGCAGATGGGAAAGCTATCATTTAGTAAAGATTACCTGGTGGTGCAGGCCTGCAGTCCCAGTTACGCAGGAGGCGGAGGCAGGAGAAGCACAAGTTCAAGGCTTGCCTGAGCTACAGGAGGTTGAGGCCACCGAGGGAAACTTTAGAGATTCTGTCTAAAAAGAAAAAAATACAAAAAGGAAGGCTATGGCTGCAAAGCTCGACAACAAAACACAAAGTGAAAGCGATTGGCAAGCCAACCCAAGCCTTTCCCTCCCTCAGGCTCCTTGTTGTCCCGTAGACCAAGAACACAGACCAGAGCTAGCTTTGCTGACCAAAGAGACAGAAAACTTAAGTCCAACCCCTTCTTCACCACATACAGCAGGGCGACCTTTAGAAACCCCCTTATTTCTCTAACACTGACTGAGTACTCACAACATACCAGACAAGAGGCTAGTAGCCAAGGGAGCCACATAAAATAGGATTGCTGCCCTTGAATGACTTACTCTAGCAGGAAGATGAGTAAACAAGGAAGGAAAGCATAAAAAGCCGAGATGGCTCAGCAGCTACAGCATTCATTTAGGGCTTTTTTTTTTTTTATTTATTTATTTATTTTTTTTTTTTTTTTTTTTTTTTTTTTTTTAATTTTTCGAGGCAGGGTTTCTCTGTGTACCAGACCTAGCTGTCCTGGAACTCACTCTGTAGACCAGGCTGGCCTCAAACTCACAGAGATCCACCTGCCTCTGCTTCCCAAATGCTGGAATTAAAGGCGTGCGCCGCTACTGCCCGGCTTCATTTACTGCTCTTCCATAGGACCAAAGTTTAGTTCCCAGCACGAAACTCCAGAGGCTCACAACCACCTGTATCTCTAGCTTCAAGGAACCCAATGCTCTCTTCTACCCTGTGGGCACCGACACCCTACATACGACATACATACACAGACAGGAACACACACACACACACACACACACACACACACACACACAGAGTTTTTTTTTTTAAGTCAAACTCTCTTAGCTGTTTGTTCTGTTAAGAGTAAATAACTTCTCAAGACTGCTACAAAAATTAACTTTTGAATGTTTGTCATATACCCCAAAGCCGTCAACTCTTAATATACCAATGCAAAGTACTTTCTTTCCCCTAGTGACCTGTGGTTCTGGCTCCTGTCAGCGTCCCATTTGAAGCCCTACTCCTTCATCGCACTCATAAAGCTAATTTCCCTTCTGCAAAGTTTAGTAAATGTAAAGAGAAAGAGGGTGGCCCGTTTGCTTGTTTAGGACTTAACAGTGTAGCGCAGGCTAGCCTGGAACTTAGAGGCAAGCAACTTCATGCCTCAGCCTGGAGGATGAACAACCTTAAGATGGGTATTTTAACCTCAAAAAAAAAAAAAAATATGATCTAGGTAGTTCACACAGTTCTAAGGAATACCACGGAAACTTCTGTGTCACCCCACCTAGTCACAGCTGGTCAAGATAAGAAGTCACATGGTAAAAGAAGCTGCGTAATTTAAGCCTCAGACAGAATGTCTAGAGCAGTGTCGGTACACTTTTCAACTGTCCAAGACTTAAGCAGTCAAGGCGTTGCTGAGGTAACGCTGGCCCAGGTCGCTGACAACAGTGTGGGTTGTAAGTCATGTTATGATCCCAGCAAAGCATCTACACGTCTTAAATTTTTTTTGTTCTCGAAGATTAGCTGATCCGGGAGCATCTCAAAGAAAGATGATCTGAAGGGCTAGACTTCCAACAAGTGGAAACCCTAAGCAAACAGGGCCAAGTGGGTGTGACCAGAGTCGGTCGATCAAGACTCAGGAATCCCTCCTGAAGTTTAAAAACTGAACGGGACCGAAATCAAACTCTCAGGTCGCCGTCCTCTTCAAAGAGGACGAAGGAAGACTCTCGGAACGGGGTCCAGGCCGCATCGTCCAGATTGTTCTCCCTGTCCCTACAAGCCAGACGCCCACTCCCAGGCAGCCCCTTCCAAGGGAGCTAGCAAGTCTCCCCGGCCGAGGTCGGAACCCCTGCACAGACGCGGCTCCTCCGCACCGCAGGCGCCCAGGCAGGGGTCCCCCTTCCGGAAGTGCCAGCAGCTGGCGACTCCCACCGGGCCCAGCGCCCACCCCGCTCGGGCGCGAGCCGGGACACCCCTCCTCGGAGGCCGGAACCGCGCGCCAGGCCCCTCCCACAGGAAGCCGCCGCCCCCCGGCGCCCGCCCCGCGCCGCCCCCGGCCCCTCACGCCGCCGGCCGCCCCCGGCCACCCCGCGCCGCCCGCTCGCCACCGAGCCCCCAGCGCCCGCGCCACCTACCTGCAGCGGCCACACCAGCGGCGCCTAACTCCGCTCCACTTCCGCCTTCCAGCGCCCGCACTCGGACCGGGTCACGTGAGCGCGCGCGGTCACCTGACCCGGAAGAGGCTGGCCGGGGCGCGCAGGTGCGGACCACCTAAAAACCTAGACTGTGAGCCTTTGACTTACTGAAGTCCGTAAAGGAAAGGATCTCTTCCTCCTGTGGCTGTACCCAAGCCAACGTATAAACTGGGGGGCTCGCCGGGCACCAGGAGTCTTATTTCTTCCTTTGGAAGTAGATAGAGTTGTTTCCCTCCGTGGTACAGGTGGGAGAAGACCATCCGGTCAGTTAAGTCACCGAGCCTGTCGGGGATTACTGGACAAAAACCGTGTGCTAGCCGGGTGCTCGCCTTTAATCCCAGCATTTGGGAGGCTGAGGCAGGCAGATCTCTGACTTTGGAACTAGACTGGTCTACAGCGTGAGTTCGAGGACAGCCAAGACTACACGGAGAAGCCCTGTCTTGAAAAACCAAAAAACTTATTAACCAAAAAACCGTATGCTCATCCTAAGTTTGAATGTCTGATAAACCGTGTAACTATAGCCGTGTCCCCAAATTTGCAAAGGATGTACTGACACTACAAAAGTATCCTGATCAAACTTAAGCATCTCGTGTATTTGCTAATGTTGGCAGCCTGTGCCAACTATATGCTAGGCCTTGTTCTCAGTTCTAGAAGTATAAATGCCCTAGCCTTTGTAGAGCATCTGTTCTTGTTCCAAGAAGCAAAAGGGAAAGGGGGAGCACACTTCAAAACTTCACCCAAGTCCATAAGTGTCCCTATGGGGAGCCAACTCCCATTTCCTCCCTGTATGGAGTAAGCTGAACGCTATGGATTGGCAAACAGGGCCTCTGTGGAACCCTGGCTGACCTGGAGCTCAACGCTGTCCTCAGCCTCCTGATTTCTGGCGCTGCAGGCACCAGCGCCTACACAGGAGAAACTTTCTGGGTTTTACAGGACTGAGGGTTGAACCCAGGCCCCTGCCCATACTAGTCAAGGGATCTACTACTGACCTCTGTTGCCAGCCCTTTTGTTACCATCCTAGTTTTACCTGGAGCAGGGTCTCTCTTAAAGTTCTCTAACTGGCCTTGACCCTTTTCCTTAGTCTCTGAGCAGTTAGGATTACCAGTTTGTGCCCGTGGGGGAGTGGAGGGAGGAGACAGGTCCAGTCACAGTTTTGTGTGACCTAGGCTGGCACCCACTTCCCAGCCGATGGTTCAGATAATAGATGAGTGCCAGACCACCTGGCTTTTTGTTCAGTTTGGTTCTGGTTAACTGAAAATCATGATTTTTTCATTAGTATTTTATTATATGGCTGTTTTGCCTACATAGACATCTGTGTACGACCTGTGTGTCTGCTGCCTTTGTCGTGGGTTATCTACTAGAGAAGACTGTTCAGACATGGGTCTAAGCCAATACAAAGTCTTTATTAGCCAGCCCTCAACTACACTGGGTGTGCAAGGTTGGTACGTTTAGAGACTTTCCCAGAACTATGGGCTTTAATGGATTAGGTCCTTTTTCGCTGTGGCAGGTGGTGCTGTCTGCATGCAGAGTTCATGGCCCGAGTGATGCTTTTATCATGGAGTCAGCTGTGCTGAGCTCTGGGTGCCTACTAAGGTCTGAGGCCCTGTTACATTCCCCACTGATCCTAGTGAATGAGTCAAATTGTGAACTTACCCCTACTCTAAAGAGATGTAGTTGGATCTGGCGAAGGTGGCGCACACCTTTAATCCCAGCACTCAGGGGGCAGAAGCAGGCAGATTTTTGTGAGTTCAAGGCCAGCCTGGTCTACAGAGCAAGTTCCAGGACAACCAGAACTACACAGAAAAAAAAAATCTGTCTCAAAAATAAAAACGGGGGTAGGGGTAGTTGGTACTATGAACCACTGAATTTACTGAACTGATACATAATTGGCCATATACTTTAAAATGCCGGAGCCAGCCATTAATCCATTCAGAATGAGAATTAAAGGTCCAGCTAGTGCCAACAGACCCAAGAGCTCTAAGCAAACATTAAATTATTAATTAAACTGGGATTATTTGATTTATGTCTTTGTCTTTTTGTTTTTCTTTTGGAGGTTTTCCTCAACGATTAAATTTTTTCTAATTACTCTTGATCAATTATCATAAAACAACTGGTTTCTCCCAAAACCATACATAGTTTCCTTTGTCTCATGAGCAGTAAGTCGAAGCTTCTCCAGTCTTGAACAAACATTTCTGCCAGGGAATCCAACTGTTGTTTTAATTCAGAAGTGGAAACTTTGAATACCTTTAGGTCCTGATCAGCCTGTCTATACTTAGTTTGGAAAGCATTAGTAGAGGCACACTTAGCCAGGCAGTGGTGGCACAGGCCTTTAATCCCAGCACTCGAGAGGCAGAGGTAGGCAGGTCTCTGTGAGTTCATGGCCATCTTGGTCTACAAGAGCTAGTTCCAGGATAGACTCCGAAGCTACAGAGAAACCCTGTCTCGAAAAATCAAAAGAAAAAAAAGAGAGAGAGGCACACTTAGTCACCATTAGTACACGCCCACCAGGCAGTCTCAGGGCCCAGTAATACTGCTGTTCTACAGATGAGTTAACCCACTGAAAAACGGGCATCAGAATACGGGGAAGTGGTTAATTAAATGAAAGGCTGTGGATATTAGACAAGTTCCATTTCCTTGCAAATCCTTTAACACTAATTTGGGCTGCCCCCAGTCACAATGAACTTGTCAGTCAATGGGCTGACAGTCCAACCAGTAATCCTGGCTGGTTTCTGGCTGGAAATGATTAACTCTATCCCCAGGGTCCCTTCCTGTGTCATAGGGTCTTATTCTCCAGGTTTTCCCTGTTTTGTAAAAGCCAGACTCTTTCTTAAGGACTTCTTCAGGAAGCCTCAGTTTCACAACTCTTAATTTTCGCAATGGAAATTCCCTTGTTCCAGGCGGCCCAACCTCAAGGCATGCATGCATAGAATTATAAACTCTGTATTCCTGCCTACAAAGATAAACTCCCATATCTTTCTTTTCTCCAGTACAACCAGAAGCTTAAATTGGGCGTCAGAGGGTAAATAAGATGGAATGTGTGTTGCTGGTCTATAGCCACATTAGCTGTCACCTCCCCTGTATCTCATCTGTCTTTCTCAGTTCCCTGGTCCAGGCAGTAGGGTTGGGACCATCACCCTGTATTCATACCAAACATAAGGCCCAGGAGCAGGAAGAGGGGCAGTGAGTGAAAGGGCCTTAATTGTAACGGGTCCCTAGCCCAGAGACGGTCTATTTGGCATCAACATTCGTGTCTTCCACTTCCTTGAGCTGGGTGTGTTGGATCCATGATGCAATGCTACTTACTTTCACAATCAGAGGAGTGGAGAGAATTGCCATCTCGGCTCTTTTCCAAGTGGATTCTAGCACCCCTTTTGTTACCAGCTTGACCAGGTCATTTGTATCAAAGGACACGAACAAGGATAAATGGTGGTGGTCTCGGAGGTCGGCTAGGTCTCTCAGCTAGTCCAGTGATAGCCTATATGGAGGACTGGAGGGCTCGTAATGTCTTGGGAAAGGAACGCTTAGAGAGCTCTGTCAACTGCTGGTCTCTGAGCTAGAGAAGTATTGGGAGAGGCCTTCTAAATATAATCTCGCAGGGAGTAAATCCTTCCCTGTATGGGGT
Organism: Alexandromys fortis; assembly: GCF_014885135.2. Taxonomy (NCBI): domain Eukaryota; kingdom Metazoa; phylum Chordata; class Mammalia; order Rodentia; family Cricetidae; genus Alexandromys; species Alexandromys fortis. Next base: position 18,442,925 of record NW_026067927.1, read on the forward strand.
GTAGCAGGCCCAAAGCTAAACCAAGGGAGGAGGTCCATGCACCCTTCCCTGGACTCTGATGACAGTAGTTGTTGTTGGTAGTGTCCTGTTTCTTCTTTCTACCTGCCCAACATCCTGAGGTCTGTGTGCACGGTGAAGTCTCCAGTCTTTATCTAAATCTTTAGTTATTAATCGAGAGGTTTGGCTATGTAAGCTGGGCTACTGTCAGACCCCATTGCTAAGGGGAGGCTAAATCAGGACCAGTTCCTAGAGAAGCTTCTTACTATTTGTGCAATTTCAGTCTGGGTAGAATGCTTCTACCCCCCGGAAAAGGTATCTATAAGAACTAGCAAGTATCCTCCCCTGGCAGGCCAATCTCAGTGACGTCAGTTTTCCTTTCCGAGAGTTCACTGAGGTGTTGGTCCCTCATTTGAACCCCTTTTCGGTCTAGTTATAACATACCTTGGTCTGAGCAACTCAGAAAGTGTTGTGGATCCCAAATGAGTAGCCTGGTGAAGGTCATTGCCAGAGTCCTGCCTGTTGTTTCTGGGAGAATGATCTTTCCCTTCGGTGTCCTCCATCAACGTGTGGGTTTGAGCTGTCCATTCCTTCTTTATTATGGAGTCAATAGGCCCCACTGATGTGAGGGCCATTTGCCGGACAGCCAGGCCCTCAGTTGGGAATGAAGGACAGCAATTCATAGGGGAAGCCAAATAGTCTCTAGGGGGGGCCAAAATTTCCTAGTGTCCTTTTGTCCAGGAGGGAGAAGCCTTCTTTCTCCGTGCATCATGCTACAGACGTGTCCAGTAGTAAAGACATAGTGATTGTCTGCGTGTATGGTGCTGGGCTTTCCTTTTCCTTATCTGCGATCCTGGGTCAGATTAATCAGTTCTGCTCTCTGGGCTAGGATACCTGACATGGCCCTAAATAATTTCAGTTAAAGTGGCTATTACGGCTCCCATGTATTGGTTTCATCTTTCTTCTCATGACAGTCATGGGTGAGCACCTGTAGGTCGTCACAGGGTAACAGAATTGATGGCACTGGATTTCTCAAACCGGACTTCAGGGTAGACCAGGAGTAGGGCACGGTACTAGGTCACACAGGCATTAGACAGCCAGCGTTCTGGTGTTCCTCGGAGGAGGGTCTCAATCAAGTGGGTACTGTGAGTTAGAAGATCCTGACCCAGAATTAACTTGTTTGTTTTCCATTAGACTAGCCGTAGCTGCCATAGCTCTTAGACAGGTGGTCTACCCTGTGGCTTCTTACAGAGCCCACTTATGAGGACAGCTATGTCACAGGGTGTTTCCATGGCCCTCAAATTTGGGTTGAATTCCTATTGTCTTTTGTTTAATGGACAAACAGATGAAACTTAGTTTTGAGGCAGCTGGAAGTACTGGGACTGGAGCTGAATTCGCTCTGTAGACCAGGCTAGCCTAAAACTCAAGACATCCCCGCTTTCATCTGCCTCCCAAGTGCCGGGATTAAAGGCGTGTGCCAGCACCGCCTGATTCAAAGTGGTTTTTAAAGCCTCAAATGCCTTTTCTTCCATTTCAGTCCAGATTAGGGGTTCGGTGTCCACTTTGTGCTGATGTATAGGGCCTTGCTAGTCCCACAAACTCTGGTATCCAGAGGCAGCAATACCTGACTGCACCTAGGAACTCTTGGACCTGTGTCTTAGTCTTTGGTTTGGGATCTGAAGGATGGCAGCAATCCCACTCTGAGACAGGCTCCTTTAGCCTCCCCTCGGCTGGTATCCAGGAGAGAAAGTCTCTGATGGGACTTCTTAGCTGCATTCTGTAGCCCAGGGTCTGTAACTCTTAGACCCTCTGGAGCCCTTTCATAATCTTTTCCCAGGAAACCTCTAATGGAAGGATGGGAGGGTCAGCTCTTAGTGCCTCATTAGACAGGTTGGTGAATTTTGTTTTGTTTTTTTGCTTTTTTTGAGACAGGGTTTTTCTGTGTAGTTTTGGAGCCCGTCCTGAAACTTGCTTTGTAAATCATGCTGGTCTTGAACTCACAGAGATCCACCTGCCTCTGCCTCCCAAGTACTGGGATTAAAGGTATTAAAGGTATATGCCTTTACCACCTGGCAGGGTTGTGTTTTTTTAATTATTTTTTTAAATTTATTTATTATGTATATAGTGTTCTGGGCACCAGATCTCATTATAGATGGTTGTGAGCCATCATGTGGTTGCTGGGAATTGAACTCAGGACCTCCAGCACAGCAGTCAGTTCTTTTAACCTCTGAGCCATCTCTCCAGCCCTGGGTTGGTGAATTTTTAAATCTTTGGGGCAACCTGGTTCATGTAAGTTGCCCAATATAATTTCCCACTGGGTCAGTCCACATAAAAGCAAAGATGGGTTGACTCACCTCTGCCAATGAAAGACTGAAGAATGTATCCTTCAGGTCCAAGACAGTGTGCACCTGTTTCTCCGGAGGACTCAGACTTATGAGAGTCAGAGGCCCCAGGTTTCTTTATAGGCAGGAGAGGTGCATTCCACGGTGACTGCCAGGGCACCAGGATGCCTGTCTCTCCAAGCCAGGTAATACGGACTGCAATGGTCCTGTCCACACCTACCACGTCAGAAACTGAGACCCCGTGAGCTTGTTTGTGCAAGCTCTCTAGGGTTCCATGGCACACTTGAGTTTCAGAATCACTCAACCAAATCAGCTTCTTTTCTTTTGTTTTGTTCAAGTGAGACAGAATCACCGGTAGTCCAGGCTAATGAGCTAGGTATGTAAGTAAGGATGACCTTGGACTCTCGATCTTCCTGCTTTTAAATCTGAAGTAGTGGGATTGTCTGCATGAACTGCCAGGACCAACTTTCCAGATCATTCTTCATCTAGGCTTTAAACCATAGAATCCCTTTCAACTTATACATATCTCTTTGACTAGACTCCGATTCTGTATCTTCACTCACTGTTTAGGTCGTCGTGGAAAGTCTACCGCAGATAGGGAAATCTGGAAGAGGGATCACTCTTTTTTTTTTTTAATATTTATTTATTATGTATACAATATTCTGTGTGTATGCCTGCAGGCCAGAAGAGGACACCAGAGCTCACTACAGATGGTTGTGAGCCACCATGTGGTTGCCGGGAACTGAACTCAGGACCTCTGGAAGAGCAGGCAATGCTCTTAACCTCTGAGCCATCTCTCCAGCCCGAGGGGTCACTCTTGACTCGAGTAATGAGACGGGAGATGGAAGGGCCCGGACAAGCATTTCTGGTGATGCCGACTCTAGTGAAGTTGGTTGGTGGTGGGCGTAGAGATGGGGTGGCTCAGAGATTCCTACCTCGAATGCTTTTGTCGGTGATGGTAGCACGTGACTGTGGTGGCATCAGAATGGGAAGAGCTTATGCTGGCCCGGTCAGAGCTACACAGTGAGATCGTCCACGCTAATAACGTGGGAACGCTGACAAGGGTGGCTGCCGGAAATTTTCAGATAAAATTTCTAGCAAATGTGGACTGGGCGTGAATGGGCGTGAAGATTGGACATAAATGTTTAGAAAGCGTTCTCTAGGGCTCTTAGGAGCAGACCAGAAAACTGGTTCAGAGCACTTAAATAAGGTGGATCAAAATCGCTGTTACTCCAGCTCCAGGAGATCTGCCGCCCTCTTCTGGCCTCCTCGGGCACCCCCAAACTTATACATATAAATAAAAAGCATACATGTGCAGAGCTACACAGTGAGATCGTCTACGCTAATAACGTCGGAACGCTGACAAGGGTGGATGCCGGAAATTTTCAGATAAAATTTCTAGGAAATGTGGACTAGGCATGAGGATCGGACATAAATGTTTAGAAAGCGTTCTCTAGGGCTCTTAGGAGCAGACCAGAAAACTGGCTCAGAGCACTTAGATTAGGTGGATCACAGTGCTGTTACTCCAGCCCCGGGAGATCTGCCGCCCTCTTCTGGTCTCCTTGGGCACCCCAAACTTATACATATAAATAAAAAGCATACATATGCATAAATAGAGTTTGTATACCACGATCATTAATGTCTGGCAGATAGGTAGCATTGACGAAGAAAAGAACTTGAGTTGATTGAGGTGGAAGGTACCATATATGCAGGGCAAGAAGAGAATATGATGACAGGGGTGGGAGGCCATCCAAAGGCAGGGAGGGAGATTAGCGTGAAACTTCAGCAAAATCAGGTAAATCCAGAAAGAGGAGACAATAGGCAATGTCAGAGCCTGCAGAGAAACAGACGCCAAAACACTAGAAAAAAATTTCTCTAGGAGTTAGATAGTCTTCAACTGGGATATAATTTCAGAACAGGCAGAATGATAAATTCTGAAGGTTGGGGAGACTGAGGGTTAAGAAGATTATCACTATAAAATATTCGGGGACTAGGTGTGTGGTGCACGACTTTAATCTCAGAGTTTAGGAGGCAGAGGCAGGAAGATCTCTGAGTTCGAGGGACGAGGAGGCAGCAAGAAGCACCTCCACCCGAGAACTTTACCTGTTCTGCCTCCAGGATTCTCTTTACTACTATTATCATTATGAATTTTTCATCTATTTTACATACCAACCACAGCGCCCCTCCCTCCTCCCTTCCCGTTCCCTCCCCCACCTCCTGCCCGTCCCCTCCATCCACTCCTCCTTCTAGGATTCTCTTAGCGCTGACTCTCGTGGTTGTCCTCTGGCCCTCACATGAGCACCTGGCCTGCTCCCCCCCCCCCGCCATAAATAATGTAATTTAAAGAATTTAAAATGCTTGGGCATCAGAAGATATTTGGGTCACTGACAATGGGTACCATCAAGGGTGCAGAAAGATTTCTTTTTTTCTTTTTTTTTTTTTTTTTTTTTTTTTTTTTGGTTTGGTTTTTCGAG
>NW_026067927.1:18448015-18523103 GCF_014885135.2 Alexandromys fortis
CCCCCCCCCAAAAAAAAAAAACAACAAAAAACAGAACAGTTTATTTATTTATTTTGGTTTTTTGAGACAGGGTTTCTCTGTAACTTTGGTGCCTGTCCCGGAACTAGCTTTTGTAGACCAGGCTGGCCTCGAACTCCCAGAGATCCGCCTGCCTCTGCCTCCCGAGTGCTGGGATTAAAGGCGTGCGCTACCACCGCCCGGCCAGCGTTTGCTTTTAAAAGTAAAGAAAGCTCTATGAAGTGTGTCCTGAGTCGCGTGACCTCAGGTGTCCCTCAAATTTAATCACGCTAGCAATACCAGGCTGAGCAAACGGCGCAGCTCCACAGGAGCGCATAGTCCTGCAGCGACGGATTGTGCCCGCCAGAGGGCGCCGCCAAATCGGAGAGGCCGTTCCTCCGGTCGGGGGCAGATTGCCTTGAAAACGTAGGGAAAGGACGTAGGCTCCTTGCGCAAGCGCCGTCTGTCCACTGCAGCCAGCATGGCGCCTGTGGAGCACGTTGTGGCTGACGCCGGGGCTTTCTTGAGGGATGCGCCGCTGCAGGTACAGGAGATCCCGCCGAGGGGCGCGGGGCCTGGGCTCGAGAAACCCCAGGGGTGCGCGCGGGGTCAGGCGAGTGTGATAACGAGACCGATCTGTCCGCAGGACATAGGAAAAAACATCTACACCATCCGGGAGGTGGTCAGAGAGATTCGGGACAAGGCCACGCGCAGGCGGCTGGCAGTGCTGCCCTACGAGCTGCGGTTCAAGGAGCCCTTCCCGGAGTACGTGCGGCTGGGTGAGTGCCCTAGTCCAGCCCTGTCTGGGGAGCTGGGCAGAGTAGAGACAGATCTCCCCAGTGCGGGTAGAGCCTGTTTAAAGTTCAGCCTGCTTTAAAGACCATAGATCTGTGGTCCTATCTGTAGGGTGATTCTAGCCTCAGTTAAGAAAACGGCATGCAGCGGCCTCGGTCACCACTGGGGAGTCAGAGGCTTGGGATCATGGGTCCTGCCTGGGCCAGCCAGAGCTAGATAGTGAGACTCAGCCTTACTGAAAATAAAAGATGAACCCAGTGTGTAGTCACATGGTTTTAGTCCAAGCCCTTTGGAGTCAGAGGTTCCAAGCCAACCAGGGTAGATAGTGAGCTCTCATCTTCAAAGATAAACAATAAATTTTTAGAAGAAAAAAGGATATGTTTAGACCTTGGCATTGAGTCTGAAAGAAAACTAGTAGCTTAGGGATCGTCATCCTCCATAGGAATCCGGGCTGGTAGGGTTTGGGAAGTGTTACTGAGGGCACGGTGGACATACTGTTGCTTGCTTCGCTAGTTTGTGATTTCTGTAGTTTTCACCAACTTGACAGTGATGGGACCTTTGCCAAGTGCTTCAACTTATTGTATTATTTCATTTCCAAAATACTAGTAATATTTCATAGGACGTGATTGAGGACGAAATGAATCCACATGTGCACATGCCTCCATACAAGCTAAGCATTCATGAGTATAAACAAAAGTAAATGGTTTTTGTTGTTGTTGTTGTTGTTTTCGTTCTTTTCCAAACAGGGTTTCTTTGTGTAGCACTGGCTGTCTTAGAACTCACTCTGTAGACCAGGCTGGCCTCAAACTCAGATCCACCTGCCTCTGCTCCCCAGTGCTGGAGTCAAAGGGGTGTGCCATCACTGACCACCAAATTAATTTTTTTTTTTTTTTTTTTTTTTTTTGGTTTTTTGAGACAGGGTTTCTCTGTGGTTTTGGAGCCTGCTAGTGCTTGTAGACCAGGCTGGTCTCGAACTCACAGAGATCCGCCTGCTTCTGGCTCCCAAGTGCTGGGATTAAAGGCGTGCGCCACCACTGCCCAGCCCAAATTAATATTTTTAACAACAACAACAACAAAAAGTACTGAGAAATTGGCTGGGTGCCCAGGTAGACTTGGTAATACGACTCCCCCCCCCCCCCTCTCATTACGTACCTCCAGGTGACCTGGAACTCACCACTTAAACCAGGCTGGCCTCGAACTCAGAGTTGCCCACTCCCGCTTCCCGCTTCCTAGTATTAAGAATACTTACCATGGTGTGTATGGAGAGATGGCTCAGCAGTTAAGATCACAGACTCACAGTTAAGACCCAGGTTCAATTCCTATCACCTATATCTCAGCTCAAAACCATCTGTCCAGGAATCTGACCCATCTTCTGAACTTAAAGGGCTCCAGGCACACACATGGTGCACAGATGTGCACAAATACATATAAAAATCACTTGTAAGCACAAAAATAAATGCATCGCCACACCTTTCTTTCTTCCTTCCTTCCTTCCTTCCTTCCTTCCTTCCTTCCTTCCTTCCTTCCTTTCTTTCTTTCTTTCTTTCTTTCTTTCTTTCTTTCCTTTCTACAGGGTTTCTCTGTGTAACAGCCCTGGCTGTCCTGGAACTAGCTCTTGTAGATCAGGCTGACTTACTCACGGAGATCCGCTTGTCTCTTCCTTGCCTGCTGGAATTAAAGGTGTGTGCCAGCACTGCCTGGCTCTTAGTACCATTTTTATAGAAAACGTTAGCAGTGTATTTATTGTTATTTATGCCATTGTTACCAGAAAACATTCTATGAGAAAATTTTATTGTGTTTCTTGTCACTGTCTCACACACCTCAGTAACCTTTACTTTGGTGAAGTATAGGTGCGCAGTTCTTAAAATCTTTGCAAAACCATCCATTATTATACAGAACCTTCTTTGAGTTTTATCATAGACCATGATTACAGTTAACCTTCTGTTTTATTTTGAAATCCAACCATCTCTTCTTACTTAGAGCTAAGAAAGAAAAGGCTTCTAGGCTGGGCAGTGGCGGCTCACACCTTTAATCCCAGCATTTGGGAGGCGGCAGCAGGCAGATCTCAGTGAGTACAAGGCCAGCCTGGTCTACAAAGCAAGTTCCAGGACAGCTAGGACTGTTACACAGATGAACCATGTCTCTAAACACAAAACAAAAGAGGCTTCTAACTCTGCCAAAACCAGTGAGGAACACTTATCATGGACAAGTTCTGTGTTAACTTGGATCTTTTATTTATTTATTTATTTTGGTATTATCCTTGCTTCTATTCCTTGATCCAGTGGATGAGTGTTGCTTCCTGGCGAGTGGCTTGGTCGTGGTAAACACAGACTTTTTAATCACAAGGCTGGAAAGGACAGAAAATAGTTGTTGCGGTTCTCATGCAGTGCTATGCTGATTCTTTTTTTTTCGTTTGGTTCTTTGGTTAATTTGGTGGTGGTGCTTTGGAACAAGGTCTCAGCATGGCTTGGCCTTGAACTTTTATACGTGTAAGGATGACTTAGTTGACCATCCTGTCCTCATCTCCTGAGTGCTAAGATAACAGGAGTGAGCCACGACTCCCAGATGGGAGATTGATTCTAAGTTCTTTGAAAAAACGATTGTGCACATGACAGGGTTCAAATGAGGTGAGAGGATTGGTTTCCTTTCCATCAAGTAGATCCTAGGGATCAAACTCAAGTGGCTAGATTCACTGTAAGCGCCTTTACTAGGCCATCTCTACATGGCTTGGTTTTGTTTTATGTGCATAGGTGATTTGCCTGCATGTATGTTTGTTTGTGCACCACGTGTAGGCAGAGTTTTTGGTGAGACAGCTGTCTTCTAAATAACCACACAGAGCCTTAATATTATAAATGCTCGGCCAATAGCTTAGGCTTGTCTACAGCCAGTTCTTACAACCTAAATTAGCTCATTTATTTTCATCTGTGTGCTATCCTGATGCTTGCTTACCTCATCATCTATGAACTTTCCATGTTTCTTCTTCAGCGTCTGCCCTGACTCCTCTGACTCTGTCCTTCTTCCCAGCATTCTCTCTGCCCCCAAATCCTGCCTAGCCATTGGCCAGTCAGCTTTTTATTAGCAATGAGAGCAGCACATTTTCACAGTAACCATATGTCTGCCTGGTGTTCTCAGAGACCAGAAGAAGGCATCAGACCCTCGAACTGGAGTTAGAAATTTGTGAGCCACCATGTGGATGCTGAGAATTTAACCTGGATCCCTTAGAAGAGCAGCCAGTGCTCTTTAACTGCTGAGCCATCTCTCCAGCCCCTACATATGATTTTTTGATACTGTGATTATCCAAGGATATGTCAGTCTTTCCCTTAACTAAAGTTGGAACTCTCTTGTTTTCTTGCAGTTACTGAGTTTTCCAAGAAAACTGGAGACTATCCCAGCCTCTCTGCTGTAGATATCCAAGTGCTGGCTCTGACTTACCAATTAGAAGCAGAATTTGTTGGGGTATCTCATCTCAAACAAGAACCAGAAAAGGTAAATCTGGGGGACTGGGTTGTTTGGTTTGGTTTTTAAATTTGTGTGTATGTATGTATCTGTTGAGTGTGTGAGCTTTTGGGGTGATGGAGAGGGTGGCATGGAATTAAGGTGTTTGCCATCCACTTAACCTGCAGCACACAGGGGTGCTAGGATCGCACTCTAGTCCTTGATTGAGCACTAGTTGCTCCTAACCACTGAGCCGTGTCTCCCACCCGGGTTTGTTTCTTAGTACTTTTTATTCTGGGAACTGTCGTCCCTAGCAGTGTGTATGTTGGGAGTGGAAGTTCACGTCCTGTAATCCCAGTATTCTGAAGGTGGAGGCAGTAGGATTAGAAGTTCAGGGTAGATTGGTCTATAAAGTGAGCGTAAGGGTGAACCTGGGCTAAATTAGAGCCTGCTTCAAACATAAAAAAAACCTCAGAGCCAGCCAGTGGTAGCACACACCTCAATCCCAGTAATTGGGAGGCAGAGGCAGGCAGATATCTATGAGTTCAAGGCCAGCCTGGTCTACAAGAACTAGTTCCAAGATGGGAACCAAAGCTTCAGAGCTACCCTATATCAAAAAACAAAACAAGACATCAGAGTATCATTGGACTTACATAACATTAATATGGGCTCCTAATGTCACCAAATATCCAATCAGTATCCACACTTTCCCATTCTGTAAATATTTATTGTTTGTTTAGGTGAAAATTCAAATGAAGTTTATATATTATATTTAATAAATTTAGCAGATGTATTCTTTTTTTTTTTGAAACAGAATTTCTGTAGTTCAGGGTAGCCCGGAACTTGCTATATAACCAAGGAAGACTTTGAACTCTGGATTGTTTTTTAAGCTTCATTTAAAAAAGAAAAACAAAAAGTGGCTTTTTGTGTGTGTTAAGAGTGTTTTGCTTACATGTTCAGTTTGCTTGTGTGTATGTATGTTCACCATGTCCGTATTCAATGCCCAGGGAGTTCAGAAGAGGCTTTTGGCTACCCTGGAAGTGGAGTTATAGGTGGTCATGAACAACCATGTGGATGCTGGCAAACAAACTTGGGTCCTCAGCAAGAGCAGTTAGTGTTCTTTATTCCGCCATCTCTAGCACTGGCCTTGAACTCTTGATCCTCCTGCCTGTACTTTCCTAGTGCTAGGATAACAGCTAAACACCGGCTCCTGTTCTAACACTATTCAGAGCTACCCTCTCTTGTTTTTCAGTCAAGTTTAGCGGCCTCCAGTTTAAAAGCCTAAAACAGACTCATTTTCTTCCTTTTTTGTTTATCGTATTTTGTTTCTGTGTCAAAAGTCTTAGAATGGCTGTATCTATCTCTCAGTTAGTAGAATGTTGTATATCGTGTGCTCAGGGCCTCTAGGTTTCATCCCCAGCACCTCGTAAACAGGCAATGTGCTGCAGGCCTGTGCCTTCAGAGGTAGAGCCAGGAAGATGAGAAGTTCGAGTCATCCGTAGTGAGTTCAGGACCAGCCTGGACTAAGCTTTAGAGCACTGCATGCTGTGACAGCGATTCAGCGCCATGGCGTTCAGCCTGCAGCTCTCACCATAGACTGCTCGCAAGTGTCACCGTACTCACCTCACAGGTGTTTGTGTTCTGGCACAAACACCCTAAGAGCACTTAATGATGGTGTCAGGATGTCTGAGTGTTGTCGTTTGTCTGTATATTCTTGCGACTTCTAGCATTTTATTCAGTAACTAGAAGAGAGATCTGATCTGATTTTTGTTTTAATTAGCCTTGATGTTGTATTTCTCAGTGCTGACTTGTTTTTTTTAAGGTTACAGTGAGCTCCTCGATTCAGCACCCCGAAACTCCTCTGCACGTTTCTGGTTTCCATCTGCCCTCCAAGGTAACATTTCAGGAACCTGATCCCTGGGTTCTTTTCTACAGCATGCCATAGCTCTTGGTAACAAAGCAAGTTGACCTGGGCCAGAAGCATATTTTCCTAGTCCTTCCGAGACCCAGCTGAATACAGTGGTTTCACTTCTAAACTTATCGACTTTCATGTTTTTAAATTATTCTGCTCCCTGAAAGAGTGCTTTCCTGGTATCTGTAAGGCCCAGGGTTCTTTCCCTTGCACTGAAAGCTGATGTTTCATTTAATCTCAGCCTAAACCCTCACATGAAACCGTGGATTGTGGCCACCCAGCTGATGGGCCTGAGGACCTGGAATTCAGCTCCTTCCTGTTCTGGAGGAACCCTCTGCCTAACATTGATCATGAACTGCAGGAGCTGCTGGTAAGGCCCTGGCTTGTAGTCTCCTAATGACATCAGAGCCTCTAAGAGTCCTGAATCTGGGAGCCCTTCTATTGGTGTTTCAGAGTGACAGAAGGGAAGAGGAGGAAGAGGAGGACGAGGACGAGGAGAATGAATTTGAAGACAGTGATGACGATGGTGGGGGTTGGATAACCCCCAGCAACATCAAGCAGATCCAGCAAGAGTTGGAGCAGTGTGACATCCCAAAGGACGTGCGGGTTGGGTGTGTGACCACAGACTTCGCCATGCAGGTGGGTGGGGGAGACCCGGGCCAGTGCTGTGGGGTGAGAGGTGTGGAGCCTCTGTAAACTTGATGGTTCACTTTGTTTGAGGGGAGCCCATCACACAGTCACAATAGACACAGGGATTCAATATTTTTTTTAGAATATTTAGGGTGCAGGATGGTGATGGTGCACATCTTTAATTCCAGCACTCGAGAGGCAGAGGCAGGTGGATCTCTGAGTTCAAGACCAGACTGGTCTACATAGCGAGTTCCAGAACAGATTTCAAAGCTACACAGAGAAATCCTGTGTTGAAAACAAACAAACAAAAAGAATATTTAGGTACTGGAGAGATGGCACAGTGGTTAAGACCACTGGCTGCTCTTCCAGAGGATCTGGGTTCAATTCCCAGCACTCACAGCACAGCTCACAATCTGATGCCATCTTCTGATCTGCAGAAAAAGTAAGCAGGGCTTAGCAGCCCAAAATGAAAATATTTTGCCCAAGAGAAAAAAGAATGTCTTTTTTGAGAGGCTTTGCCAGTGAACCCAGGCTCTGTTCTTGCAGTTGCCCAGTAACCCAGGTCTCTGTCTTCCCAGCCAGGCTCTCATGTGTTCCCTTAGCACAGTCAGGGATTATAAACCAAACGAGAAAGTTGGATTTCCATAACTGTACAAAATTTTTGCCAAATTGATGTTAAAGAAGTTGGTTTCGGTCCTTGATTAACTTGTTGGTTGCAGAATGTTCTGCTTCAGATGGGGCTGCACGTGCTGGCGGTGAACGGCATGCTGATCCGAGAGGCCCGGAGCTACATCCTACGCTGTCATGGCTGCTTCAAGTACGTGCTGAGGGTCTGGACCTGCTGATGGCTCCTCAGAAGGGAACCCTTTCCTTCCATCTCGGTGTTCCCTGTGCTCCACCTGCTGTCTCCACCACCGAAATCCCTGGGGCAGGTTACAGTGACCTGTCTTTCCACATACATCTCTGAGGAGCCTAGAGTTAAGGCTGTGGGTTCTGGGACAGAGGTCACTTGTTCTCCAGTGGCACATGCTGGGCTGTGTAGAAGAAGAGAGGTCTGGGATTTGCTCCCAAGTGTCATGGGGTAGAGATGAAACACAGTAGCTGTAAGCTAAGAGTCAAGCTGGGTGATGGAGTCATGGGGATTCATTAGTTGTCAGGGCTGCTTTATGTCTGAACCCAGAGTGTACAGTTCACTTCTGATGCCTTCCCTCAGTGATGTGCCGATATTAACAGTTAGCTGCCTTCTTAGTTCTTTAAGATGGTTTTTAAATTGAAAGATTTGCTGTAAGGAATTAGGAGTAGATGTCACAGGGACTTAGCAGGGTATTTGGCACACAGGAGATGCTCCCTCTGATGGACTGTCAGCTGCCTGACCGCTCCCTTCTACTCCCTAGTCTGTATCCTGTGAGGGCCGGTGTTCTATGGACAGGCCCTGGGGCTGGTTGCTGTGGAAATATGTTCCCAGGATTTATGGGCAGGCTCATGGCCTTTCTGTGTCTGTGCGCTATTCTGTGGACGTCTTCTAGGTCATCTGGCTGGCAGAGCCCAGCTTTGCAGAGGCCTTGTGTGGGATGGTGCTGAAGCACTGGGGGGTTTTGCTGGGCCTGAAGGACTCTTGATGAGATTCTGCTAAGGAAGGCAGTGGCCCTTGGCTGCATCTCCCTTTATAATGAGGCTAGCAGCTTTTGTTTTGGAAGATGGGTCTAACAAAATTTAGCTTTTTCTGCATTTCCTGTCATTTTCTATTTTGAGGCTGGTGGTAGGGGCTCCTGCCCACAGTGCCCATTTGCAGCCCTTTCTTTTGTGTTTCCCAGGACAACATCGGACATGAATCGAGTGTTCTGTGGGCACTGTGGGAACAAGACCCTGAAGAAAGTGGCAGTGACTGTCAATGACGACGGTACCTTGCACATGCATTTCTCCCGGAACCCCAAGGTGCTGAACCCTCGCGGTCTCCGGGTAGGTGGCATTTCCCCCGACAACCTCAGAATCAATGACCAAGGGAGAACTCGGGAGAGTGATGCACTATGGGATCCCAGCACTGGGGTGGAGGCAGGAAGAGCAAGAGTTCAAGGCCAGCTTTGGCTGCTACCCAGTTTCAAAAGACCAGAGGACAAAAGGAGAGCCAGCCTAGTCACCCCACTGGTGGAATCAGGAGCCCGTGGTCTCAGTGTACAGGCAGGAAGAAGGGTGTGAAACAAGACACCTGTATGTTTCACCCCCCACCTTTTTATTTTGAAAAAATGATTTACTTATTTTATTATGTGTAGGGTCTGCCTGCAGACCAGAAGAGGGCACCGAATTTCTTTATAGATGGCTGAAATCCACTATGTGGTGGCTTGGAATTGGCAGCCAGAACTCTTAACCTGAGCCAATTCTCCAGCCTCCCTAAGGCTTTGGAGAAGGAGAAACAAGCAGTGATTCTGGGCAGTGAGTGCTCAGTGGTGGCCACTTGACTTGGGGACGGCAGAGCTCAGCCACGCTTACCTGGAACACAGTAGAGGCCAGATTTGTACAGGAGTTTAAAGAAAGGGTGCTTAAAAGATCTGAGCTCCGTGAAGCAGCTGAAGGTGAGCACAGGAGAGTCCTGGGTTTGTGTGAATCGATCAAGAAAGAAAGAAGAGCCAGCTATAGTGGCTCATGCCTGTAATTCTGGCATTCAAGGAGCTGAGGCAGGAGACTTTCTACAAGGTTGGAGGCCCATATGGCTACAGAGTAAAACTCTGTTACCAAAAGATGGAGGGGATCCTGGAGAGGTAGCCCAGTAGTGAAGACCTGTCCATTTGTCTTTAGCTGAGAGTGTAGTTAAGATGCTCCTTCAGGTTTTCATCTGTCAGTTGAGGTAAGCTTGATGTGACAAACACGTGTCTTGTTAGCACACAGTGGGCAAGACAGTTGTCTGCCAGGATGAGGATGTGAGGGACACTTCAGTAGACAGCACTGGAGCTGTGTGAGCAGAGTCCCTGTCCTGACAGCATTTTCTCTTACTGCAGTACTCGCTGCCTGCTCCCAAAGGTGGCAAATACGCCGTCAACCCCCATCTGACTGAGGATCAGCGCTTCCCCCAGCTGCGACTCTCCTACAAGGCCAGGCAGAAGACCAATGTGTTTGCCCCTGACTACATAGCTGGGGTGTCTCCCTTTGCGGAAAATGACATCTCCAGCCGCTCAGCCACCCTGCAGGTCCGGGACAGCACCTTAGGAGCTGGACGGAGACGCTTAAATCCCAATGCTTCCAGAAAGAAGTTTGTAAAGAAAAGGTGATATTGCAAGCCCTGCAGGCAAACAGACTGCAGCTGGCTGCTGGGGATGCCTGGAGTACCATCCCCGGTGTCTGGTCTGCAGACCAGCTACACAGAAGCAGGCCTGGCTTCTCTGGACCTCCTGAGACTGCGCTGTGTGGGGCTGCAGTGCAACGTGGCTGCGCTGCCTGTGAGCATCCAGAGCCCAGGCTCGGCCATGGGAAGGGAAACTTGAAGGAGAGGGAGGGGTGCCCTGGAGCAAACCTTGAACTCAAAGGAAGAACTATTCAAATGGAATCTTTTTCTAATGAACTGATGGCCAGCTCAGGTGCATTTAAGTTCTCGTATCTTTGGTGGACATGGATGCAAACACGACATATGCCTGAGAACCAACCATATAGATTATTTTTTGCTTGAATGATTCTACAATAAAATTTTTAACTTTTTTTTCACCCAAAACAAAAAAGCTCTTCATCCAGATCATGAATCCACATCTGTGTAAAGTGTGCATCTTCCTGGGGAAAGGAGGGTCATTTACATAACTGCGGTGTATTGATCAAACTCAGAAGTTTCCTTCTATTAAAGGATAGTTCGTTTACATCGACTGCTCATTGTTCTTACAGCGCCCAGTACTCCTTCACACAGATACCAAGTAGTCAGGACATGGAGGAGGTGATACCAATGTTGGCTTTATGTGACTTGACCAGATTATCACTAGAAGACCGAGATGTCAGTTTAGTGTGTGCGCACATGCATCAAAACTGTGAGCACCTGTGGGGATTCTGAGAGATCACTAAGCCTGTAGGGCCAGCTGAGGGGCCGATACCCTCTGGGAACCTATCACAGGGGGAAGCAGTGTCTAGAACTCAGGAGGTCACACCCTGCTTCCCCACTTCACCTCCCTCCACTGAGATACAGAAAATAGCACTCGGAAGGCAGAGGCCAGCCTGGTCTACAGAGTGAGGTTCAGGACAGCCATGGCTATACAGAGAAACCCTGCCTCAAAAGACAGCTCTGGCTACTCTTCCAGAGAACTCACATTTGATTCTAGTACCAACACTGGGGCTCACAACTGCCTAACTTCAGTTCCTGGGAACCTGACCCTCTCTTCTGGTCTCTGGGCACTAGGCACACACGTGGTACATGGCTATACATATGGGTAATACACAAGATTTTTATTTATTTTTTGACATTTATTAAACTCTACATTTTTCTTTGCTCTCCTCTCTGCCTTTCCTCTCCCCCCTTCAATCCTCCAAGGTCCCCATGTTCTCAATTTACTCAGGAGATCTTGTCTTTTTCTATTTTCCATGTAGATTAGATCTATGTGTCTCTTAGTGTCTGCATTGTTGTCTTAAGTTCTCTGGGATTGTGGTTTGTAGGCTGGCTTTCTTTGCTTTATGTTTAAAAACACCTATGAGTGAGTACATGTGATAATTGTCTTTCTGGGTTTGGGTTACCTCACTCAAAGTAATGTTTCTAGTTCCATCCATTTTCTTGCAAAATTCAAGCTGTAGTTATTTTTTTCTGCTGTGTAGTACTCCACTGTGTAAATGTACCACATTTTCCTTGTCCGTTCTTCGGTTGAGGGGCATTTAGGTTGTTTTCAGGTTCTGGCTATGACAAAGCTGCTATAAACAGAGTTGAGCACATGTCCTTGTGGCATGATTGAGCATCCTTTGGGTATATACCCAAAAGTGGTATTACTGGGTCTTGAGGAAGGTTGTTTCCTAATTTTCTGAGAAATCGCCACACTGACATCCAAAGGGGTTGTACCAGCTTGCACTCCCACCAGCAATGCAGGAGTGTTCCTTTTACCCCACAACTTCTCCAGCATAAGTTGTCATCAATGTTTTTGATCTTGGCTATTCTTGGTTTAAGATCTCAGAGTTGTTTTGATTTGCATTTCTCTGATGACTAAGGATGTTGAACGTTTCCTTAAGTGTCTTTCAGCCATTTTAGATTCCTCTGTGGGGAGTTCTCTGTTTAGGTCTGTATTCCATTTTTTTTTTAAATATTTATTTATTATGTATACAATGTTGTGTCTGTGTGTATGCCTGCTGGCCAGAAGAGGGCACCAGACCTCATTACAGATGGTTGTGAGCCACCATGTGGTTGCTGGGAATTGAACTCAGGACCTTTGGAAGAGCAGGCACTGCTCTTAACCTCTGAGCCGTCTCTCCAGCCCCCTGTATTCCATTTTTTTAAAAATTGGATTATGTGTTCTTTTGGTGTCTGATTTCTTGAGTTCTTTGTATATTTTGGAGATCAGACCTCTTTCTGATGTGGGGTTAGTGAAGATCTTTCCCTATTCTGTAGGCTGTTGTTTTGTCTTATTGACTGTGTCCTATGCTTTTCAGTTTCAGGAGGTCCCATTTATTGATTGTTTCTCTCAGTGTGTCTATGCTGCTGGGGTTCTATTTAGGAAGTGGTTCCCTGTGCTAGCGCGTTCAAGAATACACAAGATTTTTAAAGTGTGTGTGTGTGTAGTATGTGTATGTACATACATTTAAATAAGTTAAAATAGAAAAGGTAAAACCTTTCAGGGCCAGGAAAAGCTGCACAGCCTGATGACCTGAATTCAACCCCCAGGACTCATGGGTGGGAAGAGAAAGGAAGCTTTTCAGCTAGGTATGATGATAAATGCCTGTATGTCTAGCAGTTGGCAGGAAGACTGAGTTTTTTAGGCCAGCTAGGGCTACATAGCAAGACCTTGTCTCAAAATCCAAAAGGGGGTTTTTGCTAGAGGATTTGGGTTCAGTTTCTAGTTCCAGCTCCAGTTCCATAGGATTTAATGCCCTCTTCTGACCTATGTGAGCTTTTCATACAAGTAGTGTTTAAGATACATGCAGGCAAAAGACCAATACCCTAAAATAAGATCACAACTGGGGGTGGGGCTGGAGAGATGGCCCTGTAATTAGTAGCACTTGCTGCTATTTGCAGCAGGTCTGGGTTTGGTTTCTAGGCTCACAATCTAGAACTCCAGTCCCAGGGTGTCTGAGACTCCGTAGTCTGATACATGCACATGGTATGCATGGATACATGGAGGCAATACACACAAACAGTACATTTAAAACTTAAAAAAAAATTTCAAGATAGGGTTTCTCTGTAGCCTTGGTGCCTGTCCTGGTACTTGCTTTGTAGACCAGGCTGGCCTTGAACTCACAGAGATCCACCTGCCTCTGCCTCCCAAGTGCTGGGATTAAAGGTGTGCACCACCACTGCCCAGCTCTCCAAAATAATTTTTTTAAAAAACATAAAATATACCTGGGTTTCAAAGAAGAAAAATTAAGATTTCTTAAATTTAAGGTAGTTAAGAATTTGCATGTTTTCAAAAGACGTTCAGACCCTTTCATGATGAGAGGGAATGGGAAAATGGTGGTGGCCAGTGCCACCTACCGTTCGGTTGTGGAATTGCAGGTAAGTTCTACTCGGTGAAGGGTTGAACCAGGCAGGGTTCTCCTGGTTTTTCAGAAAAAGACAAAAGCACGGTGTTGCCTTTAACTCACTTTCCTGTCTCATGTTGTCTTATTTCTCAGAATAAGAGGTTGAGGCAGGAGAATCATGAATTTGAGTGTTTGACAGGAGTGGTGGACTCCAAACTCTAGTCCTCATCTTTGTGCCACGAGCGAGGCCTCCACAGTGATGACCAGTGTCAGCCAGCTCCTTAGGAGGAGCGCGGTGCTGTGTACAGGGAAGCGGCAGGAAACTGGAGGCCCCGGCACACAGTGCCATCCAGACGGGCAGCGGAGCATGGCAAGCAGCCTGAGAACGACCTTCGCTCTGGACTTCTGCAAGTTTCCATCTTTCTGACCTTTTACCCATGCTCAAAGATGTGTTGATAGCCATTGTTATGATCTGACTGAAAAACATCCCTCACAACCTCATGTGTTTGAACCCTTGGTGCCCAGTTTGTACTTTCTTTTGAGAGCTGGCGTCTAGCTGGAAGGAGGGGTTGCTGACTTACAGCGTAGCGATATATTAGCACTGCTTACTATAGATCCCAGGAAGTATGCAAGAGAAAGGGGCTAGGCTGGGAGCCAAGTGTGGATTCAAGTCCCTGGATCAATGGTAACCCTAAGAAAAAGATCTCTGAGATTAGCCGGGCGATGGTGGTACACACCTTGGGAAGCAGAGATAGGTGGATCTGTGAGTTCGAGGCCAGCCTGGTCTACAGAGTGAGTTCAGGATAGCTAGAGGAGCTACACAGAGAAACCTTGTCTTGGGTCGGGGTGGGGTGGAGTGGTGGGGGGTGGTTCTGAGACTCAGCTTTTTTTCTGCCAGATGGGAAGGAGTACCGCACTTCCCAGGATTGCCACAAGGGGGAGGTAAGATAGTTTAGCAAGAAGGTCCTGCAGGCTGAGAACTAACAAGTTACTGGTGTGCACACCTTTAATCCCAGCACAGAGGCCGAGGCAGGCAGCTCTTTGTGATTTCAAGGCTAGCTTGGTCTACAGAGTGAGTTCTAGGACAGCCAGGGCTTTGTGTTGAGACCCTGACTCAAAAGAAACAAAAAAATTACTAAACAAACTTTCTAAACATTGCTGTGTTGTTAGTGTTCACTTCCTGCCAGAGGATTAGTGCGAAGTTGTTTCGTATGTAACGTGCCATTCGAACTCCTGGAGCACGTTCTTTCCTTCTGTGATCCACTCCTATGGCAGGGCCTCTGTGTCTTAGGTACTGGCCCAGAATGCCTGCCTGCCTTTCTGGTTCCCGTAGTGTTTGAAGAAGGGTAAGCCAGCTTGGCGATTGAGGCTGGAGATCACGTGTCTAGACTACAGCGTGAGTTAAGACCAGTCTGGACAAACTAGAGAGAGCTCATGGCAAAAGGACTTTTTAAGGCTGGGGTTATAGCTCCATGGTAGAACACTTGCCTAGCTTGCAGGAGGTCCTGCAATATAGGATCCAGTACTGCAAAGTAAGTGCAGTCTACAAAAGATAGCTGGGCTGGCGGCACAGGCCTGAGATCCCAGCATGAGGGAGAGAGAGGGCTAAGGATCAGGGGCAAGTGAGGTGGCTCAATGGGTAAATTCATTGCTGCCAAGCCTGGCAACCTGAGTTTGACCCCTGAGACCCCCATGGAGGAAGGAGAGAACCAGCCCCCACAAGTTATTCTCTGACCGCTACTCATGCACCATAGAAATAGAAAATGGAACACTTCCTTCCTTCCTTCCTTCCTTCCTTCCTTCCTTCCTTCCTTCCTTCCTTCCTTCCTTCCTTCTTTTCATTTAAAGTAAAATCAGGACTTTGAAGCCAGCCTTGAGAGTAGCACAGAGGGAAAAGGGGGGCTAGAAAAGTGACTTGGTAGTAATGTTCAAGGTTCTGAATTTAGTCCTTAGCAAGAATAGATGATAGATAGTGAAAGACCCTCGAAGAGGACTTTCTCTCAGGAGGAGACCTCCCCGCTGCCAAGGAACAGGCCGAGGCCATACGGATGCAAATCGCAAGAGGTTTATTGGGTAAACACAGGTACCTGCGGGCGGCAAGTCTTTCGGAGGACTTGCGCGCCTGCCAACTGGAGGGCGGGTTTTTTATAGGGAAGAGCAAAAAGCAAGTTTACAGAAGCAAAAGCATGGTTATCGGAATGAGGCGGGGGCAAGAATGGTTTCTTCTCTCAGCATGGGTGTCAGCAAAAGTCATCCTGTTCCTATCTTATAGATATCCTGTTTTGCAGTCAATCTGCTATGTTGATGTCCTATCTTATTGATATCCTGCCTTGCAGTCTTCCTATCTCATCCTGCTCTCTCAAGCACATGGGATGTTCTTACGAGAGCAGGCTGGCTGCTGCGGGTTTTGAGGAGGGGGTCTGTAGGGTCTTTCAGATAGATAGATAGATAGATAGATAGATAGATAGATAGATAGATATAGATAGGCAGATAAATATGATAACCAAAAGAGAAAGAAGGAAGGCCAAGTGTGGTGACTCACTCGGGAGGCTTAGTGCACAAGGATCAGCAGTTTAAGGTTAGCTTAGATCACAGGCTTGGTGGTGCATGCCTGTGAAATCAGCACACAGGGTTGGAAAGAAATCCAGAGCTGAGACAGCAAGTGTGTCTACACACCCAGTGTCTGTGTGCTCTTGTACTGGTCTAAAGCTGCTTACCCACGAGACTTCTGCAAGCTGAGTCACTGAGAATGTAATTCTGTGAGCCAGTGCATGCTGAGGCAGGATGGCAGTCATTGACTTGCCTTGATGTCAAGTGCTGGGAGCAGGAGGCTGTTTACCCCCATCGCACAAAGCCTGCTGGGATCTGGTGAGGTTTCAGGAAATGCTTGCTATTGAATGCATGAGTCACACCAGTCTACAGAACACAGGCAGGACCTTTTCTTTGGTAACAATTGAGTTCCAGTTTCCTGGAGGTATTCTTCCTTCTCCTGGTGAATGTACAAACAACATCCTTGAAGACCAAGCAGGGACAATGGGGTACCTTCTCTACTTCACCTTCTGTGAGCTGCAACCAAAATTTAATTTGCTCCATGAGAAAAAAAAAAAAAACCCTTCATAGTTTAGAATGGTCATTTCAATTGAACTGTTGTTATAGACCCTATAGAGGATGTGTTGCTGGGTCTAAAGGTACAGCCTGTATCCCCAGCTCTTGGGAGGCAGGACAAGGGGGTTGCAAGTTTGAGACTAGCCTGGGCTACATATTGAGACCCTGCCAAAAGCAGGGTGGGCGGGAGGAGATGAGGATTATCAGGTCTAAAGAAACTTTGTTTCCCAAATTCTGGTAAGTTAGACAAAAGCCAACATCTTCTCAGGAACTGATGGAGCTAGTCCCCGCTGTCAAAAAGTCATTCTCCTGTTCTCTACCAAAAGGGACATAAGGCTTTTCCATCAACATGTGCCTGCACTACCTACCTATCAGCATATCGAGGTCCATGCTGGCCTCCAGACGCCCTCAGTCCCTACCCACAATGCTCCACTTCAAAGCTCCCACTCCAGCCTCAGGCTCCCTTCCTCCCAAATACCTGTTCCCTTAGAACCCTGGAGATTGCCCTCTGTGCTTTCCCAAGACGACCTGGACAGTTTATAATAAACCTTCCCCCTGCCCACCCACAGAGTGGCTCTTTTGGTTTCTTTACTAGGCCCTCTCATTTACCACTGTCCTAATTCAGGCACTAGACAACAGAGCAAATGTCAACAATGCAAGAGTTTTTGGATCCTATGCCATAGTAACGGCTGGAGGTGGAGAGAAGACAGGGTTTAGAGCAGAAACTCCTCTCCCCTGAGACTGAGGCCTTGTATCCCCCAGGGATATGGCTAGCACTCACAGGGACCATTGAGGACAACAGATACCCAAGCGCCCAGACAGACCTGAGAATGGCTAGGAGCAATGCACCAAGTCCATTATCTCAGCTCAGGGTGATGTTAGTGGCTTCAGGGACTTCTGTGCTAAAGAGCAGGTCTACACCCGGACACCGTGTATTAGTGGTGATTATGAGCCTGTTTGTACTTTCGCCAGAAGGAGGAGGACTCCTGCAAGTGACTACGTTTTATTTCTAGAGAGAGACAACATCAACAAAGCTCCACAGCTCCTGACCCTGCCTTCTCCCCTTGGGTTGGGACGGGAGAACCCCGAGAGCACCATTCTGGTCCACAAGCAATGCCCACTGCAGGCATAGCCCTGGGACGAAGGCTTGTTTCATGCAGGACTGTGGGAATTCTAAGGCCTGGTAATGACCCCAAACGAAATAAAATGGAAGCTTAAAGACAGCTCAGTGCTAACCCGTGTTCTCTGGTGTCCTGGTGAGTTTCATGTCGGCTTGACACAAGCTAGAGTCATCTGAAAGGAGGGAACCTCAAATGAGAAAATGCTTCCATAAGATCCAGCTGTATGACATTTTCTTAATTAGTGATTGGCAAGGGAGGGCACGCTATTGTGGGTGGTGCCATCCAAGAATTGGTGGTCCCAGGTGAGTTCGAGACCAGGCTGGTCTATAGAGCTCCGGATAGCCAGTGCTGTTACACAGAAAAGCCCTTTCTCAAACAAACAAACAAAGCAGGCTGAGCAAGCCATAATGAGCAGCTCAGTAAGCAGCACACGGTACTCCCCCATGGCCTCTGCGCTGGCAAATGAGGGTCATCAACCAAAACTCTTTTAAGAAAGAGATGTATAGGAAAGAAGAGTCCAGAAGAGTGGCTGCCTCTGCCACTTAATGGCAGTTGTCAACTGAAGTTGTGCAGACGCTTATATAGGGCTTCTTAGGGGCAGAGTTTTCCCAGGGAGACGGGGGAATTGGTTAAATTTTCCCTGCTCAGGGATTGGTCAGTTTAGCTGGTCAGGGGCAGAGATGGCTCTGACTTCATGGCCAAACTATGTTTCTTTCAGTGGTCCTTTTTAGCTTTTTGACTCTAATCTTAGGACCAGGGCATATTCTCAGTATTTGTCTTAAGGTTGACTTTGAAAACATATACAGGGAACGAAAAAAGGCTTATTCCTGTAACTAATTATACCAGTACATTAAAGATGACTAACTTGTATTTTCTAACAGTCTATAATAAGTTAGCAGCTTAAAAACATTTTTTTAATTTATTGAGCTCTACATTTTTCTCTGCTCCCTTCAATGCCTCTCCCCTCCCTGCTTCAATCCTCCTGCAAGGTCCTCATGCTCCCAATTTACTCAGGAGATCTTGTCTTTTTCTACTTTCTACTTCCATGTAGATTCGATCTATGTAAGTCTCTCTTAGTGTTTTCATTGTTATCTAAGTTTTCTGGGATTGTAGTTTGTAGGCTGGCTTTCTTTGCTTTATGTTTAAAAACCACCCATTGATAATTCAGGTGAGCATTGTTTAATTTCCATATGTTTGTGGGTTTTCAACAACTAGTATTGCTGTTGAGTTCTACTTTTAAACCATGGTGATCTGAAATGTACATTGGGTTTTTCCAATTGTTGTATTTGTTGAGGTTTGTTTTGTTACTGAGTATGTGGTCAATTTTTGAGAGGGTTCCATGAGGTGCTGAGAAGAAGGTATATTCTTTCCTATTTGGGTGGAATATGCTATAGATGTCTGTTAAGTCCATTTGAGTCATAACATCTGTTAGTTCTCTTATTTCTCTGTTCATTTTTTGTCTGATTGACTTGTCCAGTGGTGAGAGGGGAGTGTTGAAGTCTCCCACTGTTAGTGTGTGGGATTTAATATATGATTTAAGCTTTAGAAGTGTTTCTTTGACATATGAGGGTGCCCTTGTATTTGGGGCATAGATGTTCAGTATTGAAATTTTTCTTGGTGGATTTTTCCTGTGACTAATATGAAATAACCTTCTTTGTCTCTTTTGACTGATTTTAGCTTGAAGTCTATTTTGTTAGATATTAGAATAGCTACATCCGCTTGTTTCTTAGGTCCATTTGATTGGTATATTTTTTCCCAACCCTTTACTCTGAGACGATGTTTGTCTTTGAGGTTGAGATGCATTTCTTGTATGCAGAAGAAAGATGGATTCTGTTTTTGTATCCATTCTGTTATGCTTTTTTATAGGTGAGTTGAGTTCATTTACATTAAAGGATATTAATGACCAGTGATTGCTATCTCCTTTTAATTTAGTTTTCACCGTTGGTGATGTTAATTTGTGTATTTTTTTCTTCTTCGGGATTTTTTTAAAATATTTATTTATTTGTTATGTATACAATATTCTGTCTGTGTGTATGCCTGCAGGCCAGAAGAGGGCACCAGACCCCATTACAGATGGTTGTGAGCCACCATGTGGTTGCTGGGAATTGAACTCAGGACCTATGGAAGAGCAGGCAATGCTCCAAACTTCTGAGCCATCTCTCCAGCCCCCTCGGGATTTGTTGTTATGAGATCATCAATTGTGTTTTTGTTGGTGTAACTATCTTCCTTGGGTTGGAGTTTTCCTTCTAGTATTTTCTATAGGTCTGGGTTTGTGGCTAGGTATTGGTGAAATCTAGATTTGTCATGGAATATCTTGTTTTGTCCTTCTATGGTGATTGACAGGTGTAATTCTGATAGGTCTATTTTTACATGTTCCTTGGCCTTTTTCCTTTGCAGCTTTTAATATTCTTTCTTTACTTTGTATGTTTAGTGTTTTGATTATTATGTGGTGAGAGGACTTTTTTTTTTTTTTTTCTTTGGTAGGGAAAGTTTTCTCTGGTTTCTGCCCTTTCCCTTGGAGGACCCAGGTTTACTCACGCCCAGACTGGCAGAGCAAGTTAGCAGCTTTTATAAGGCTAGAACTCCACACTATGTAATGCATTTGAATTAAAGCTAATAACAAACCTGAATTAGTCATTCTGAGGGTAAACACAGAACAAGTTTATATCTAGCTGTTAATGTTGTCTCCTGCAAAGGCAGGGAAAAGATCCCAGGGTGAAATGGAAACAGGAGGGAGTCTAAGAGCTAGCATTGCCCTAGGGCAAACTGAGACTCAGGTCTACCTTCCTGCTGATCTATAGAACCCATCTTGGCAGGTGTGTACCAAGTTGCCCTGGAAAAGCTGCCCTGGGCCCTACGTATTTCCCCCTTTACAAGTACTGATGACAGGACTCAATCATGGGTCCTGTCTGTCCAGGAGCTCAAGGGGGTGATACTGGAACCTCAGTACCATCAGTTGAACAATATTGACCCTTTCTTGAACAAAAGTCGTTAAGTCTGTTGATAAGAAGATCATTAGCAGCCTCTTAGGGCTGAGACTAAGGTTATTAACCAAGGAGACCAGTTGAACAAGTTTTCATCCAGCTTCCTTGTGAGTGTTCCTTTCTCTTATCATTAAGAAGGCCATTGAATCTCTAATTACATAGAAGCAACATTCTTTCCCCAGAAGAGGAGGTCCACACCTCTTAGTATCAATACAAAAATTTATGACTTAGCTTATCCAAATAGCTTAAACCCAACAGAGTTAGCAAAGACAAGGAGGCTAAGCATACATTTTTAAGCCTGAATAGACCTTGGACAAGGATAGTTTTGTATGTTACAGTGATCCTCCCACTACAGAATTTTCCCCGTTGTTATTTTAAAACTGCAGTTTTGCCTAAGTTGTGAATTTCAGTTCAGATATCTGACATGTGGGTGGTCCTAGACTACCCCTGTATAACAACCTCCAAAAAATTGAGATTTATAGGCTTAGACACTGTTCCAAGTCCTGTTAAACTGCTTAGGTCATTGTCTTTTACATCACAAGAAATGAACATTTCTATTTCTGGTTAGCTTTTCGTGCTTATAGCTCTGACCCTAGTTTTTTTTTTTTTTTGTTTGTTTGTTTTGTTTTGTTTTTTGAGACAGGGTTTCTCTGTGGCTTTGGAGCCTGTTCTGGAACTAGCTCTGTAGACCAGGCTGGTCTCGAACTCACAGAGATCCGCCTGCCTCTGCCTCCCGAGTGCTGGGATTAAAGGCCTGCGCCACCATCGCCCAGCTTCTGACCCTAATTTTTAGCCTTCTATTTTAAGTTTAAATATTAACAATATTAACTATAGCAAAAGGTCAATCTCAAATTTAAAATGGAATTATGCCTTATGGGGTTTCTTTGAAACTACTCATGCATGGATTTTAAGTAAATAAAACATGGGTCTAACAAAGGAAGAGACATAATTCAATTTTAGATCCAGCTTTTAAAAAAAAAAAATCAGCCAGGTGGTGGTGGTGCACGCCTTTAATCCCAGCACTCGGGAGGCAGAGTGCAGGCAGATCTCTGTGAGATCGAGGCCAGCCTGGTCTACAAGAACTAGTTTCAGGCCTGTCTTGAAAAATCAAAACAAAACAAAACAAAAAAACCCCAACATATAGCAGTTTTAACATTGTCTATACCAAAAAGTCATCTGAACTTTTGCTAACCCAAATTTAGTAATCAGAGCTTGGTGATAACTTTTTGAAGCTAGTCCCATAAATGTGGCCACAGCAGTGATGGGTGGCAGAGACAGCAAAAATAGTCAGACCATTTCTGTCTCAGCTCCATACTTGCAAGAAAACTTACATAGACAAACTTTTTAACAAAGCAAGCATATTTAGTATTTGCAAGTATGAGAAACCACAGCAAACATAGTGTAACATCCCCTTCTGACCTTTTATAACTTTTTATATTGTATGGCTACAGTATTTTAAACAAGAACAGAAACATGCATATATTATAATAAAAACTTTAAAATTATATCACATAAAAACCTATACCAGTGTGAAACATTTGAGACCAACAGTTGTTTTTTTTTATACACTAACCAATAATAATTTGTAACCAGCCCCCATAAATTTTGACAGATATTTATAACACATTGGATCAGAATAATCAAAGCAGCTCTGGTGGAGGGAAGTCTGGCTGTAGTGTCACAGCACCGATAGCAGAGTCCTTGACCCGTGGAGCCAAACATTGGTCAGGTTTGACCAGAAGTTGAGGCAGAGGGAACTCATCCACCAACATGGGAGGGGGCAGGGTGGTTATTCAGCATGGGGGATGGGAGAATGTTAACCTCTCCAGCCATAGCAATTAACCCCAGATTCTCTCTTCAGTGTTTGAAATCCTATTGGGGTACATCCGCCCTCTACAACTGTGGCTGGCAGCCTTGCTACATTGCAACAAGGCTGCATAGCCCAGCCACCCCAGCCACCCCAGCCACACAAGCACGCTGCCCCACAAGCCAGCAGCCTCGTGCTTGGGGCCAAGGCTGACTCCTTTCCATGATATGATTAAGGCGGCAGGTAGAGGTTATTTGTCTTATCCCTTTTAGGAAAATATACCCCTATGCTTATGGCCATATCTCTAAAGTCTTGTAAGTGATTATAGTATCAAAGTCAAAGTAGTCATGATTTGAGTTTGTACCATGTCAGCACCAGTCTAAGTCAGGACAAAAACACAACACGCAGACACACAGGAAAATGAACAGGACAATGGCACCAAACCAAGCCAACTGTTTTGCAGGTGTGACCCGCTCCTCTATCGAAATGAGACCGCTACCGCATGTCTCTATACAGAACTGAGAATGCTACCCATGTGTCTCTGAGATCTCTACCTGCGTGTTTCACCAGAGAGAACTACAGAAGGGCCCTGGGACCATCTCCTCCAGGTGCCCCACCTATGATCTTTTTGCGCATCCACAGAACCTCTACAGGCACTTACGAACCGCTCACAGAAAGACATGAGACATGAGACACAGACATGAGACATGAAATAAAACATAGAAAACTCACCAACATGAAACAAAACAAAAAACTTACAGGAAGGTTGAAGGCTCTATGGGTGGTAGTCCCAGTGGGCTTGAGGGGTCTGGGATGAGTTCGTGAAATCCCCCAAAAAGCCAACAAGGAGATGGGAGTCCCGTATGTAAAAGCAAAAGAGCCTTTATTTCATTCAAGTTTGCAAACTTGGTCTCTCTGGAATGAACAGGGAGCAGTGAGCTCTGTTAGAATAGGGTTTTATAGTAGTAAAGGTGGGGGTGAGGAGTTTCTGAGGTTTAGGATCCCTAACTGACATTTGTCTAGGGCTGCCCTGGTGAGTGTGTGCTGGCAGGTGGTCCTCATCAATGCCAAGCTTAAGAGAGGGAGAAGTGATTTGGCTCAGGCTTGCAGAGGATCAGGCCCAGCACGGTGGTGGGCTCAGCTGGTGGCACTGGCAGCAGGGCCTCGGGCAGCGGCTTCCCCTGCACAATCTCCTCACACTCAGGCCTATGTCAACACCCTTGTCGTCGAGGCCGCTCCTGAAATCCCTTTGTGTTACAACCACAGATCCTGGTTTGTCCTGAGTGCAGATCCCCAAGAGCCCACAGTGCTTCTTAGGCTGCTGAGGGAGACAGTGGGAAGCTAGGTCTTGTCACCTCAATGGCTGACATTTCTGGGGGCTTATGCCGAGTAAGCAGGGGCAGAAAGTCCACTTTGTTGCCTGGCGTCCTAGGTTTACTTTCTGGACTATTATTATATATAATAAGGAATGTATAATGCGGAAATGATGGGGCTGCTTGGTTCTTATCTTTATTCTCTACCCCATATCACACTCCAGGCATCCTGGACTATGACCTTGCCACCTAAGCTAAGCAGGGTTGGGTCAGGATAGGAGGCCAGGTATATTGGTACACACCTGTCATCCCACCAATGGGGGGGTGAAGGCAGGAGGATCAGGAGTTCAAGGTCATCCCCAGACATACTTTAAGGCCAACCTGAGCTACAGGAGACTCTGCCTGAAAAAAGAAGATGAAAACATTTCTCTACATTTTTACAGGTTTGGGTTCGGCAAGGCTTTCTTACCCCAGAAGTGGAGACACAAACCAGATGAGAGAGCAGAGAAGAAACAGACCTCAGGGTGACAGAGGAGGAAAAGCAGTTTACATCCAAAGACTCAGACGGTGCCAGATAGACTCCCTGATGTGATCTTGAGTCCTGGAAAAAGATCAATGCCCCCCCCCCACAACAGTTCACCCCAAAATGGGAGGGTGCAGGGTCTTACGCAGCTCATGCTGGCGTCAAATTCCCTAAGTAGTGAAAAGTGTCCTGGATCCTCTGATCCTTCCTCTCCCAGGTTCTTGACGTGCAGGCATAAGCCCATACCTGACAGTGCCTTCAAAATTCTTATTTGTTTTTATTGCTTTGTGTGTGATTGTGCTTTCCTATGTGTATGTGTGTTCCTGTGGATGTGTGCCTTTCTGTGTGTATTTGTGCTCACAACATATGGCTGTCAAATGTACTAGATATATTCCCAAGCTGGCACTAAATTCATGGGAATCCTCCTGCCTCCACCTTCTGTGTACTGGTATTCCAGGTGTGCTTCCCCATAGCTGGTTTGATTTACTTTGTATTATGAACAATACAGTTCACTTAGTTTGTGCGAACAACAACACCTGCAAAGAAGCTGTCTGGTCATGAACAACAACAACATCAACAATAAACTTCCTGGAAGGAGTCTGTGTTGTGTCTGCAGAGACAGATGGACCAGGTGGAATTTCAGTAGTGTGGAGAGATTGGAATTTGATAAGTTCTGAGGCTAGCTACTTTATCTTGGACTAGTTTTAGCATCTTGTATTCAATATCTGAACTTCTTTCTTCCTTTAGCTTTTCAAAACACACACAGTTTCTTTGTGTTTCCCAGGCTGTCCTGGAATTTACTCAGTAGATGAGGCTGGCCTGGAACTTTGGAGATCTGCCTGCCTCTGCCTCCTGAATGCTGGACTAAAGGTCTGTGCCACCACTGCCTGGCTCCCACTCTATCTGAACTAACATCTCATGATAATACATAAAAACCTTCTTGAAACTATTAATTTAGCAGAACATTAGCTTCTCCAACCTGAGAGCTCTAAGAAGGTCATCAGTTCACTCCTTCAGGCTATAAAATACCCCCCTCTCTCGATGTACCTGCTTCTCTGCTGCACACAAAAATGCATTGTAAAGTTGTCTTGACTTATGACTTTTTTGTTCTGTAAAACTTCATGAACCCTGTGAAATGGCTTCCACATTGGAACAAGGAATTATGGGTAGCCTAAATTTGTGTTCCTGGGCCATGCTCACTCTAAATGGCTCCAGAGCCGGGTGATGGTGGTGCACGCCTTTAATCCCAGCACTCAGGACGCAGAGGCAGGCAGATCTCTGTGAATTCGAGACCAGCCTGGTCTACAGAGCTAGTTCCAGGACAGGCTCCAAAGCCACAGAGAAACCCTGTCTCGAAAAACAAAACAGAACCTGGAAACAACCTAGATGCCCCTCAATTGAAGAATGGATGAAGAAAGTATGGAATATATACATATTAGAGTACTACTCAGCAGTAAANCACAGAGAAACCCTGTCTCGAAAAACCAAAAAAAAAAAAAAAAAAAAATGGCTCCAGAATAAACTATTGCTTATTTCCTTTAAAATGAGAGCTCTGGTTCTTATGTTGGCACTTCTTTACACCTGAGAGATAACACAAGGCAGTGCCTCAGCCACAAAATGTTTGGCAACACTGGGAAATCCAGTGTTGAACACTGTACTGTGGTGCATTGGTTATTTGCCTGTTGCTGAGACAACAGCGACTTGTTAGGTTACCAAAGCTCTGTTGGAGGTAGTGACTGTCATGGCAGAGCAGCCACGGCAGTAGGAGCTGAAGGCGGCTGGTCACATTGCACCCGCAGTCAGGAAGCAGAGAGTCTCTACAGATGGAGCTCTATCCCCAGCTCCTATGTTTTGCTTTTGAAACAAGGTCTTCTGTAGCTTCAGTGGCTTCACACTGTTTGTAGCTAAGCAGAGCTGGCACCTTCACGGGAAGTCTCTGTGTTAATGACAGGTGTCCTTTTATTCCAGATGAAGCTTTATGGCACAAACTGGGCATGTGCAGGGATGTGTCCTCCCTAAAGCGCCTCCCCATAGGAACAAGCATAAATAGGACTCCATATAAATTTCCCCTGTTCTTTGATTGGGAAGAACACTGGATGCCCTGGTTCTTCCTGCTTCAGCTGATCCATCCTTCTGCCTTCCCTTCCATCTTGGCATCTTCATGTAGGCTTAGCGCTGGCCAAGACGGGAATCCACTGAGATCCATCAGTCACTGGCCTGTCAGCACACACAGAAGAACGACCTCACCTATTTCTTCCATGTCAGAGTTTATTGAATAACAGTGAAGTTAGTTGTAAGATGGAACAGTTTTAATGATGGCAATTTGTGGAAGTCTGCCTACCTTGGTGGCTTGGCCAAGGCAAATGTTTCTTTATTCTAGTCCTTTTTGTTTGTATGGTTGTTTAATTTTGACTTTTCAAGATAAGGTTTCTCTGTGTAGTTCTGGCTGTCCTGGAACTCATTCTGTGGACCAGGCTGGCCTTGAACTCACAGTGATTGGTCTGCCTCTGGCACCCAACTGCAGGGATTAAAGTTATTCACCCCACTGCCTGGCTTTATTCCTATTTTAATTGCTAGTATCAACTCACATCACACTGTGAATGTAGCTAACACATCTCTCCACATCCAGGCAGGTTAAGGAAAGGAAGCTACTGCAGAGTGCAAGGGTTTCAACAGTTTGCTGGGGGAAAGGCTCCATAGCTAAGGAGCGAGGCCATGTCTGGAAGGAGCTATGGTGGAACTGTGGCTGGACTCAGGTCTGAGAATGAGAAATTCGCCTGTGAGAGGATAAGGCCGAGCCGAGTGCAGAGCAAGAAATGGGTCAGGAGCAGGGAACAGCAGTGGGTCAGGTCCAGGTCCAGACAGGCAGGCAGGTGGATGGATGCACAGGCAGGCAAGGAGGCTGTGTCAGCACTGAGGGAGAGGGCAGAACAGGAGAGTCCTCGGTTCTCACCACGCACACCAACATCAGATGATGGGCTGCTGTGTAGTCATGACATCGCAGTGTTTGTTTGTTTTTATGGTTTGCCTGTTCTGGACTATTAGGAATCGATCCCAAGGTCTAACACATGCTAGGTGAGGGCTCTACCACTAAGCTATGCCTCACCTCCTGCCATTGCAGTCTTAGGAGACACCACTTTATGCAGTCCACGTGAAGAAGTTATGCCCTTTTCTCAACTTGGAGTGTCTGGTAAGTCCCTGGGCCTGGATTCCCTGATATGATTTTAATGCACCCATGTTGTGGGGTCTCTGCAAACATCACAGCCAGCACAGTAACAATCCAATGGTGGTTCAGACTTCAAGTCTGATGCCAAGTAGTTTAACTGAGGCATTTTTAAGCACAGCAAAACTTGTTGAAGTTTCCTGGTGATAATTCTCTCAATCTCAGATGCACCGCAAAGCTGAAGACATGACCATATCAAAACTCTGTGTTAAGCACAAATGCCATCTTCCATAAAGATTGGTTCTATAGATTAACTGAGAAAGGAAGCTGGAGATAGGGTCTGGGGAGGAGCTGGTGTAGTCTTGGCTACAGAGATAGCCCAAGTTTCCAGGCTATTCAGCAATCTGTTCCCACCTTTCTGGGCAGACAACAGGTTATCCATCTCTCCCTTTAGAGACAACAGTGTGTGTTTAGCATTCCTGGTTCCCCTAGTGCCTATCTGTGAGCACAAGGACCTCCTTGCCTGCTATCCCACACGATCTTCCCTGTTGTAAGTCTCTCCAGGAAAGCTAAGGATGTGTCCTTTCTATTCCCAGACTCTTTTCTAGTCTGTGCTGGATGGATGGTGGGTCAGATGGAATAGTTTCTAGGTCCTGGTAGAATGGATTCTATGAAGCAGGGCCCTGCCTGATGAACCACTGTTTTATACACTATGGAGGGACTGAGCATAGAGCATAGCCTGACCTCAACTCTGAGGATGACTGCAACTCCGGGTCCTGAATGAAAAATAGAAAGAAAATGAGACATGGCTGCTCCTAGGTACTGGGGAGAAGGAGATAAAAGGGAGAGCACAGCCAGAGACAGAGCCATCTGGGAGAGTCCAGAGTGAGCAGGACCCTGAGTCTGGTCATTGAGGAAAATGGGGAGGGGAGAACCAGGAAATCAGGGAGACCAAGAGACCAGGAGGGTAAAGGGTAAAGATGACAGGTGTAGCCCAAATGTCTGGATTATATAGGGAAAAACTGCTTGCTTGGGGTAAAGGCAGGCAGCCCCTGGACGGATGCCTTTAGGGCAGGGAGTGGGGTATGTCAGCCATACCCTGTGACAGGTAAGGACTGAGGGATGCTGGGAGAATGTGCTGGCCAGGTCTGCTTTAATTTGTTAAATAGGAACCTCAGTTAGACAGGTGGTCAATTCTGTTATGTACAGGGGTTGAGACCTAACAGATCCTACCTCCCTGACTGAGGTCAGATGAAGATGGCTGGGTTCCCTGGAGCTGAGTGATAACTGGTTGTGGGCAGCCCTATGTAGCCAAAACTACACCAGCTCTTCCCCAGACCCTATCTCCAGCTTCCTTTCTCAGTTAATCTATAGAACCAATCTTTATGGAAGATGGCATTTGTGCTTAACACAGAGTTTTGATGTGGTCATGTCTTCAGCTTTGCTGTGCATATGAGATTGAGAGAATTATCACCAGGAAACTTCAACAACTCTGCAGAGTCGTCCTAGCAACCAGCTGCTCAGCCAGTCAGCATCTGGTACTACAATTCGCCCTCAACATCTGGAACCATGGCAGGTGAGTACAGCGCCAACTCGAGCCGATTCATTCCGGGGAGTATGCAGGGGCTATGAGTTTTGTTCCTTGCTCAAAGAGGAAAAGGGAAGAGATTAGGATCCTGGACGAGCCTTGGCTTTGGCTGGTCTCTGGAAGGGAAGTTTTTGTTTCCTAGCCAGAAAGGCAGATTATTCTGCAGCTCATCCTCACCTGAGGGCAACTTGAGCATTGCCCCTTCAATGTCCCTTCCCTAACAGAGCTGGGAACCAAAGGGTCCTCTGTGAGCAGCCCTATGAGGTGATGAGAATCAAAGGGTCCTTTGTGGGCAGCCCCATGAGATGCTGGGAACCACAGGGTCCTCTGAAAAAGCAGCCCGTTCACTAAACAGCAGAGTCATCTCTCTGGCCCTTTTACTTGACTTGTGTAAAGTCTGTGGGCGCTCAGTCTAGAGTCACGGTGACTTGTGTAAAGTCTGTGGTGCTCAGTCTAGAGTCACGGTGACTTGTGTAAAGTCTGTGGGAGCTCAGTCTAAAGTCACAGTGACTTGTGTAAAGTCTGTGGGTACTCAGTCTAGAGTCATGGTGACTTGTGTAAAGTCTGTGGGCACACTGTGTAGAGTCACAGTGACTTGGCAAAATCTGAGCCAGGATTTTGCCAACCCCACCCTTCCCTTTGCTGACAAAGGCTACTTTTCAGGGTTGAGTAAAGATCAATCCATTAATCCATGTAGGCGGGATATGCAGGCAAGTCCAACGAAGTTCCTGTAATTTCTGTCGGAAATTTACATTTTGTACCCAGGAGGTCTCCAGCAGAAGGCAGTTAAATTTATCCCATATGTACCCATATCCTTAAACCCCCTCTCACTCCCCGAGTCCCAGGGAACCCTTTTGACTTCCATATGCAAGAGTCCTATTACAGCCTTCTCTTATCCAGTAACTTGGTACCTCCGCCCAGTGCTTTTGGGCTTTGGAATCCAGCCCCGCCTTTGATGGCTGCCCAACGCTGTGGGCAGGGCTACATCATATGATGGGTAGGGCTGCCCCAAATGGTGGGTAGGGCTGACACACACAGTGGGCAGGGCTGATTAGGCAAGACATAAAGCCAACAAGTGCTCAGCCCAGACTGCAGCCCACAGGATCTCTCAGAACTCTGCAGAGTCGTCCTAGCAACCAGCTGCTCAGCCAGTCAGCATCTGGTACTACAATTCGCCCTCAACATCTGGAACCATGGCAGGTGAGTACAGCGCCAACTCGAGCCGATTCATTCCGGGGAGTATGCAGGGGCTATGAGTTTTGTTCCTTGCTCAAAGAGGAAAAGGGAAGAGATTAGGATCCTGGACGAGCCTTGGCTTTGGCTGGTCTCTGGAAGGGAAGTTTTTGTTTCCTAGCCAGAAAGGCAGATTATTCTGCAGCTCATCCTCACCCGAGGGCAACTTGAGCATTGCCCCTTCAATGTCCCTTCCCTAACAGAGCTGGCCTATTTAGAGATAGGTGCTCATGTAGCCCAAGCTGCCCATAAAACTGTTCCATAGCAAAGGCTGGCCTTGGGTTCTCGTGCTTCCACTGCCCGAGTGCCAGGATTGTGTCTGTGCACTGCCATGCCTGGTTTATATGGCACTGGGTATCAAATTGGAACCAGGACTTGGTGCAATACTAGGTGAGCTCTCTACCACCTGAGCTCTGTGCCCATCCCCCCGGCCTAGGCCAGAGAGGATTCCAGCATTTGGAAATAAGTGCTGACATTTAACAATGCAGAGGCAATTTATAGGGACTCTTGCTGGGCTTGGCACATACCTTTAATTCCAGCACTAGGGAGGTAGAGGCAGGCAGATCTCATCAAGTTTGAGGCCAGCCTGGTCTACAAAGTGAGTTCCAGGACAGCCAGAGCTACATAGTAGAGAGAGGCTCCGTCTTAAAAAACAACAACAACAACAACAAAAAAGGGGGGGGGGACTGTCAAGTTCTGGAAGAAAACAAGAAGATGGGGAGATGGGGTTGGGCTGGAGCAGGGAAGCAGTGTAGTAGAACTGGGACCTGCCTGGCCCTGGATGGTTTGTTTCTACTGGGACCCTGGAAGAGGAAATCTGATTTGCTATTTGGCCTCTTTTTGTGAGAGTCTCCCCACTCTGTCATCATCCCAGGGG
Source organism: Alexandromys fortis (assembly GCF_014885135.2). NCBI lineage: Eukaryota > Metazoa > Chordata > Mammalia > Rodentia > Cricetidae > Alexandromys > Alexandromys fortis. The sequence continues at coordinate 18,479,126 of NW_026067927.1, forward strand.
GTAAGTATGGGTAGAGGTCCTTGGAGGTCACTATCACACTTGTCTAGAACCTAACCGGCATCTACTGCTTGCTTGAGCAGCTAGCTGCCAGGACTAAGTGCTTCTTCCCCACAGTGGCTGGCTCTGAGTCTGGGCAGTGCTAAGGTTTAGGCAGCATTTCCACAGTCGGGGCAGAAGTCTACCTTTTTGTAGTAGACTTCCCCCCTAAAACTACTGCAGCCCCTACAGATACACTCACGATCTTCCCTTGCTAAAAGCAGGCAGGGGACCAGGTCAGTGCTGAGGTTGGCACGGCACCATTGTACTTTCTAGGAAAATGGGAGTGTCCGCGAAGCTCTCCCATGAACTGCTGGGAGAGCCAGCAGGGAGGAGCTTCCAGCAGCAGGTAAGGCTGTGTCTGCTAGTTTCTCTTTCTACGCTGTTCTCCATCTATGCACGAGGGATAAACGTGTATGTCCCCTGCATTGGCACCGCAGACACACAGAGAGCATGCACAGTTCATTTCTCTTATACCCATGCCTGCGATTCAGTTTAATGTTGGTTTATCCGTTCATCCACTTGTTCATTTTGGCCAGACTGGATTCGAACTCAATTTGGTCTAGGCCGATCTTACATTCCTGATCCTCCTGCCTCTCTTTCCAGTGCTGGGATTACATCTGTGTGCCACCATGCCTAACTAAATTTAATTTATAAGTTAGAGGAGATTAACAAAACTAAAAATGAAACAGTAAAATGATGACAATGGCTAACATTTAGAGTCAGGGTTGGCAAGATGGCTCATTGGATAAACGTACCTGCCACCGGGCTTGATGACCTGCGTTTCATCTCTGAGACTCACATGGAAAGAGAACCATCTCCTGCAAGTTCTGTCCAACATTCATATTCTCTCTCTCTCTCTCTCTCTCTCTCTCTCTCTCTCTCTCTCTCTCTCTCTTTCTCTCTCTCTCTCTGTCTCTCTGATTTAGGAGTTAGAGGCAAAAAGAATCTTTACAAGTTTGAGGTGTACATAACAAGCCCCAGGGCAGACAACACATTTTAAGATAGAGACCCTGTCTAGAAAACAAACCAACCCGAAGGGTCTGGAGAGGAGGCTCATTTGTTAAGTGCACTAGCTGTTCCTGAAGAACTAAATGGAGCATTAACAAGGTGATTGGAGGCAGACATGGAGGTCCCAGAATTTAACACGTAGAGGTAGGAGGATCAGGGGTTCAAGTTCATCGTGTATTATACAGTGCATTTGAAGCTAGCCTGGGCTACCTGAGGCCCTCTCTCCCAGGGGTGAGAGGTGTTTGGGTTACAGCAACTCTGTCCTCATAAATGATCTAAGCCCTTCCTAGATCCGTGGATTAGTGTGCGGAGAGATTGCTTTAGAGTGGGGAGCGTTGTAAGAAGGAGTGTGGCTCTGTCTTGAATCTGTCCCTCTTGTTATGTTACCCAGCGCTGCCTTAGGACTCACCAGAGTGCCCCCCAGCAAGAAGACCCTCTGCAGGTGCAGCCTCCTCCCTCTAGTGCCTCTAATGCTGTGAACCAAAAAGCCTTCATATATATCTATATCTATAGAGTATTTTTTTCAAGACAGGGTTTCTCTGTAGCTTTGGAGCCTGTCCTGGAACTCGCTCTGTAGATCAGGTTGGCCTCAGATTTACAGAAATCAAACTATCTCTGACTCCTGAGTGCTAGGATAAAAGGTGTGCATCAACACTTTTTTTTGGCTCTGGACTTTAGATTTTTAAAAACGAATACATCACATTTATGGGGAATATGTGTTTGTGCATGTGCATGTGTGCGTGTGTGTGCATGTGTGTGTACAAACTCCATATGGAGGTGAGGATAACCTCAGAGGCCGGTTCTCTCCTTTCGCAATCTGGGTCCCAGGGATTGGTCTTAGGTCATCAGGTGTGATGGCAAGTGCCGTCACCTGCCGACCCATCTCACCAGCCTGCTGAACTTAAGATGTTCAGATTAGAGCTGTTTAATTGATAATCTTAGCCACTCTTCCCTAATCTAAGAAACCAAGGTGGAAACATGTCTGGTCCCAAGCGCTGTAGATGAGAGACTCTTTCGGCCTGTTTGAATCTCCCTTCCACATCTCACTTCGTTGTTTCTAAACAGTGAGAAGAGCCCTGATTATATTGGCCCATGAGGAGAAAACTTCCTTCAACTACGCCATGAAGGAGGCTGCTGTAGATGTTCTGAAGAAGAAAGGATGGGAGGTGGCCGAGTCTGACCTCTATGCTATGAACTTTAACCCCGTTGCTTCCAGAAAGGACGTCACAGGTAAGAATTGTCTCTCTCCACTGACCGTGGACCCTGCGGCTCAGACTTAGCCTCTCTTTCCTCCCGACAGGTAAGCTGAAGGACCCCCAAAACTTTCAGTATGCTTTTGAGACAGCTCTTGCCCATAAAGAAGGCCGCCTGAGCCCAGACATCGTGGCTGAACAGAAAAAGCTGGAAGCTGCGGACCTCTTGATATTTCAGGTACGGCTAGGGCAGAGATCATAAGGAAGCGATGTCTGGGGTGTTTGTCCTTATTGCCCTGGATCTGTCACTCTCTGCGTTCTCTCTGAATTAATGATGTCAGTGAGGGGGTGACACTGCATAGGGTCACAAAGAGTACCCAGCTTAGCTTCCTGCGCTTTGTGTACTTATTTAAATAACGTGTATATGTGTGTGTGTGTGTGTGTGTGTGTGTGTGCGTGCATGCCCTATGTGCCTGGAGGATGACTTTCAGGAGTTGGTTCTCTCCTTCCACAATGCAGTCCTGGGGATCAAATTCAAGTCATCAAGCTTGGTGGCTAGTGACTTTATGTGCTGACCAGTCCTAACTTTGGTTTTTGGAGACACAGTATTGCTATGACGCCCTGGCTTGTTTGGAACTAACTATGTAGAGCAGGCTGGCTTCAAACTTTCAGTGATCCTCCTGCCTCTGCCTCCTGAGCGCTGGGCGTATAAATGTGCCGACATGCCTAGCTCTGGCAGTCTTCTGAGACAGGGTCAGGCTGCAGAGCCTAAGATGGTCCGGAACTCTGTCTGCTGAGCACTGGAGTTAATTACATGTTCATGTAGGAACAGGACCCCGAGGATGACACAGAAGCCCCCAGCTTTTCTCCCCAGTGTGCCTGGTTAATGGATTTTCCCTGTCTGATCTCTTAAAGTTTGTACTTTTGCTCCTTTCGTATCCCAGACAGTTTGGGCGTGATAGTGACTTCTGCGCATGTGCAGCATTTCTGCAGCATGCAGCACGCCTTCCCTGCTGGGGGTTTGTTCTCTTTGACGCCAGGGTACCACCAGCAGATGATGTGGGGATTATGTGTGCCTGATGCCCCGCCTCTACCCCACCCCAGCCTGTGTTGGAGTTACAGCCTGTAGCATCCAGTTTATGTGGTGCTAAAGATCAAGCCCAGGGAAGGCTTCCTGCATGCTAGGCTGGTACTCTAGCACTGAGCCACACACGACAGCTGCTCCATCTTACTGTAGTGCAGCCAAGGGGAGCAACAGGAGTGGCTTCCGGTTCTTGTCTGAGTCATCATGTTTTAGACGTAGAAGGCACTTGTGTGAGCCTCAGCTTTGTCTTCCACCAACGTGTGAGTCTCTCTTCACAGTCTGTAGTCGTGTGAAAGACTCGACTGCAATTCAGGCGCTGCCGGTAGCGCATCGCAGGAAAATGTGAGCACCACGGACCCAGCTTCAGTCCTGTTTCTCACTCCAGTTAGGAAATTGACCTCCAAGCCAGTATGGTAACACACAGCAGTAATCCTCACACTGCAGAAGTGAACGCAGGTTAGCCTTAGCTACATACATAGCAAGTTCAGAGCTAGCCTGGTCTATATGAGACTATATCTTTTTGTTTCTTTGTTTTTTTATTGTTGTTGTTTTTGTGACAAGGTTACCCTGTGTAGTCCTGCCTGCCCTGGAAATCTCTCTGTACACCAGGCAACCCTCGAACTCAACGATCTAGCTGCCTCCACCTCCGGAGTGCTGGGATCTAATGTGTGTCACCATGCTCAGTTTAGGAGACTTTGTCTTTAAAAACAAATCACAGCCGGGCACACCTTTAATCCCAGCACTTGGGAGTTCAAGGCCAGACAGCTCTACAAAGTGAGTTCCAGGACAGCCAGTGCTGTTACACAGAGAAACCCTTTCTTGAAAAAAACCAAATAATAATAATAGTAATAATAATAAATAACAACAACCAAATAGCATCCCTGACCTCTGACCTCTAGTCCTTTTCTGTAGGCCAAGAACCCTTTGAGTACTGGAGAAAGCTAAAGTTTTTTTGGTTTTTGAGTGTGTGTGGGGAGTTTGGAGGTGTGTAGGCCAGAAGATGGAATAGCAGCCATCCCTTTTGGGACAGGATCTTTCATTGGCCTGGAGCTCACCTGCAGTGAGGCTGGCTAGCCAGAGAGCCTCAGTTTCCACCTGTCTACACCTCCCCACCTCCCTGTTGCTGGGATCAGAAGCATGGGAGACCACACCAGCTTTTCACAGGGGTGCTCGGGAACTGAATTCAGGCACTTGTGCCTGTGAGACAGCTCTTTACCCACTGAGCCGCATCTCAAAGCCCTACAAATTCTTTCTCTGTCCTGGCTTTCTTTCCTGGATGTGTTCGTGAGTTTTGAACCATGTTTTGAGGAGAGTGAAGACTTGAGCAGAGTCTCCTCAGCTTTTACTGGGACCAGAGGGCAGATAAGATGCAATTTTGGGGTGTGGGAATGGTTAACAGGGCCTCAGACTTGTTTGAGAGGCAAACTTGTTTGCTCTGCCATTGAACAGTACCCCAGATAAGACTTTCTCATGGGGCCCCTGATACACCTTAGTCACAGTGACCAGAGGCCTACACTCTGAGTGACTTTGTTTGTTCTAGATGATGGGATTGTAGGTCTGTGTGCACGTGGGAGGCCTGTCTTGGGAGGACGTCTGCTAACACAAGCTCTTGGGAAAATATTCAGTCATTGCTCACAGAGGCAAACTCGCCTGCAGTCCTTGCTACTTGGCCTTTGCTACCAGTTGGATTCCATGGAAACGGATCTTATTTGCTTGTGACTTTGCTCACACCCAGCCAATGGTTTTAGCTTATAGGAGGAAAAAAAGAGAGTCGAGATCCAGGGTAGAATTTTCTCTTTTCTTATTGAGTTAGGTACTACCATATATTTTTCTTTAGTTTTTTTGTTTGTTTGTTTTGTTTTGAGACAGCGTCTCTCTGTGTAGCTATGGCTTTGAGTCATTATATTGAACAAGCTGTTGTGGAATTCACAGAGAGCTGGTTTCAAAGGTGTGGTCCACCGTATCAGGAATATATATATATATATATATTAAATCATGTAGGCTGTGTGCCTGTGAGTAAGCATGTGTATGGAGGTGCAGGTGCCTGTGGAGACCAGAAGTGGGTGTTGGACCCCTTGCAGCTAGACTTCTGAGCCACTTAATAATGTGGGTGCTGGAGCTGAGGCTGGTTCATCTGGAAGAGAAGCATGCACTTTTTTTTTTTTTTTCCGACGCAGAGTTTCTCTATGTGCTGCTGGCTGTCTTAGAATACACTCTGTAGACCAGGCTGGCCTTTGAACTCACAGAGATCCACTTGTCTCTGCCTCCCGAGTGCCGGGATTGAAGGTGTGTGCCACCACTGTCTGGCGAAAAATGTGCTGTTAATATGGAAACTCTCTCTAGCCGTGGGTTTCTTTTATTTTGATTTTTTTGTTGTTGTTTTAATTTTTAGATTTTATTTTTTGTTTTTTGTTTGTTTTGTTTTGTTTCTGAGATTGGGTCTCTTTATACAGTCATGGCTGACTTAGAACTTGATATGTTGACCAGGCTGGCCTCAAACTCACAGAGATCAACCTGCCTCTGCCTCGAGGGCTGGGACTATTTTTGAGTACCACTATGTTACCTGGGCTGGACTTGAACTCACAATCTTTCAGCCTCAGCCTCCTGAGTTGCTGGGATTGTGTCTGTTTGCCACCATGCCCTGTTATATTTCTTCTTTTCTTGCTTTTTTGAGATGGTCTAGGTATGTAGCCCATGCTGGCCCTAAATCCTCAGTATCTTGCCTTAGCCTCCTGAGTTTTAGGATAGCAGATGCTCACTACCACATCCAGCTTTAGTGTCTGTGTCTGTGGGGGAGGTCTGTGTGTGTGTGTGTGTGTGTGTATGTGTATGTGTGTGCATATTATGCTACCCAAGTTAGCCTCAAACTCTTGGCATTCAGCAGTCCTGCAGCCCAGCCTCACCGAATAGTTTACACCAAGGGAGCAAGGCCCTTTCCCTGGTTATCCCTGTTTTTGCGAAATGTGCTAACGTTCCCTGAGGGGACTCACAAGGGTGAAGGTGCTCTATGGGGACACTGTGGACAGTTGCTCAGCACCCGAGCTCTTCCTGGCCATGGGAGGAAGGACCCACAGGGGAGTGCCCAGAGCTGACCTTAGCTTTCTTCTTTCCCACAGTTCCCTCTGTATTGGTTTGGAGTGCCCGCCATTATGAAAGGCTGGTTTGAGCGAGTGTTCGTGCGGGAATTTGCCTACACATATGCCACCATGTATGACCACGGTCCTTTCCGGGTAGGTGAACCATTGGGCATTTCCTGGGCAGACGCTGCCCTGAGAGCACCCCTGGACTCTAAGACCAGGGAGCATTGCACAGCTCTTATATAAAAAAAATGTTTTGGATTTGATTTTTATTTAGACTTATTTATTATTTCATGTATATAGGTGTTTTGCCTGCTTGTATGTCTGTGTACCACATGTGTACAGCAGCCAAGGAGTCCAGAAAAGGGCATCAGGTCCCCAGCAACTAGAGTTACAAGGCAGTTGTGAGCCACTATGTGGGTGCTGGGAACTGAACCTGGGTTGACTGGAGAGCAGCGAGTGCACTTAACCCACTAAATCATCTCTCCAGTCCCCTAGTTTATTTGTTCATTTGTTTGTTTATGTGCGAGGGGCACACACGTGACCCACTGTGTATGAGGAGGTCAGCGTGCGGACCTGGGTACAAGATCAGGTTGTCTGTCTTGGTGACAAGCACCTTCCCCAGCTAAGCTACCTCACCAGCCATTGGATTGTTTTAGAGTCTTCCAGAGAAAACAAAAAAGTGAGTGCAGAGGGGATTACTGAGTGGCGAAGGACAGAAGAACTAGACTTTAAGATGTCTGGTGGACACTTGCTGTGCTATTTTTCTCTTCATGTTTGAGATTTTCCATAGGAAAAATAAAATGAAAATTTTGCTGACGTGGTGCCAGACACCTAAAATCCCATTTGGGAAGTAGAGGCAGGAAGATCATGAGTTCAAGGTCATCCTCAGCTATAAACAGAGTTTTAGGGCAGCCTGGAATACTTGAGATCCTGTGTGGACAAAAATAAAACAACTAAAGCAAAGCAAAACAACAACAACAACAACAAAAACCTTTTGTTGATTGGAGGCCAAACAGTGGCAAGAAAGATCGTGTGACTTTTTTTTTTTTAAATTTAAATTTAAATAAAAAAAAAACTGATGTAGGGTCTCACTTTGCAGACCAGGCTGGCCTGGAACTCAGAGAGACCCACCTGCCTCTGCCTCCTGAGGTCTGGAATTAAAGACGTGTACAGTCAATGTTTTTGTTATTTTGTTTTGTTTCTCTGTGTTGCCCTGGCTGTCCTGGAACTCACTCTGTAACAGGCTGACCTCAATTTCTCAGATCCTCCTGCCTGTGGCTCCCGAATGCTGGGATTAAAGCCATGTGCCACCATGCTGGGTTATCTACCATGGCGGGTCATCTCCTAATGTTTGAAGTGAGTGTGATTTGTGCTGCAGTCATGGCTGTCCACAGCCATGTGCCGGTCACAACCACAATTGGAACATGTGCAGAGTCAGGCCGAAGCTGCAGAGGAGCTGGTCTGAAATGATAGCACCCCTAGGATGGACTCAATCGCCCCTCTCCCTGGGGCCCCGTTCATTAACTCAGTGGGTCCCAGGAGAGGAGGGGATGACACCTGTTCTCTCTTCCAGAATAAGAAGGCCTTGCTTTCCTTTACCACTGGGAGTAACGACTCCATGTACTCTGTTAACGGCGTCCACGGGGACATAAACATCACCCTCTGGCCACTTCAGGTACCTTGTTGTGGGTGAACTTCCAGGGGAGTTAGTTAGCTGAGCGTTCCTCGGAATCCAAACCTCCGGGCAGTAACCGAAAACTGCCCCGAAGTGTGAGGAGGAAAGCCTAGCAAGATGCAGCTGCATCCAGGCTTCCTTCAGGAGCTTGTGACCCAGGCCGCTGGGGTACACGGTCAAGCCACAGTGTACCTGGCCCTCAGTGTGTGGAGCCAAAACCTTTGGCTCCCCATTCTTCCTGGAATTATATCTGCAGCTTCAGAACATTTTGGTTTTTCTTAATAAAAAAAAAAAGGAGGGGGCGTGCATGAGTGTGTGTGTGTGTGTGTGTGTGTGTGTGTATCAAAGGACAACTTTGGGAAGACAGCCGGGGTTCCCTTGTTTCTGTCGTGGTACTGTACAGTGGAGACTAGCAGACCAAGGAGCACTGAGCCGTTCTCATGTCCCCGCCTCCCATCTTGACTGAGCATGCGGGATTCATGCTACTGCGCTCACATAATAAAAAAAACAAAGAGAAAAAAATAAAAACATAAAACAAAAAAAAATAATAAATTTAATAAAAAAAAAAAAAACAAACACCAATTATAATATAAAAAAAGAGGAAGAAGAAAAAAAAGAAAAGTAAAAAAAAGAAAAGAAAAATAAAAAAAAAAAAAAAAAAGTAAATAAAAAAAAAGAACAAGAATAAAATAAAAAAAACCAAAAAAAAAAAAAAAAAAAAAAAAAAAAACAAATACAAGAGAATCAAAAACCAAAAAAAAAAAAAGAAAGAAAAAAAACCCAAAAAACAAATAAAAAAATAATAATAAAAAAAAAGGGAGGGTCTCATTATGTAAGACCAGGGTGACTTGAACTTGTAGCAATTCTCCTGCCTCAGCGTGTTTGGTGCTGGGCTTAAGGCATGGACCAGCACATCTGGCTCCCCAGGACAAGTTAAGAACTGAGTTCACTGAGCTTGCTCTGGAGGTGGGCTTTGAGGTCACTGGACCCTGAGGAAGAGGGAAGGGGATTGGAGGAGACAGTGAGTGAGCTGTGCAGTGTAAAGACTAAGCTCACCATGTCAAGCTGCAGAAGAATGCACATCCACATGCCCTGGCCCGAGTCACTGCCAAGGGGCAAGCGCTCTCCCTAATGTAATAGAACTTCCAGCTCTTTGGCAGAGGATCCAGGTTGGCACGGTTCCAAGAATTTATTCATTCAAAGGAAAGCTTCACCAAGGAGGCTAAATGAGGTGACAGAAAGGGAGGGAGGGCAGAGGTGAGAGAAGGAACTGTGACAATTCCCCAGGGCACTACAGGTCTGACTGGACTCTCTCATTGGCAAGCCCAGATCACACACACACTCTCTCTTTTTAATTATATATACAGTGTTCTCCCTGCATGTATCCCTGCAGACCAGAAGAAGGCACCAGACCTCATTATAGATGGTTTGTGAGCCACCATGTGGTTGCTGGGAATTGAACTCAAGACCTCTGGAAGAGCAGACTGTGCTCTTAACCTCTGAACCATCCCTCCAGCCCCAGATCACCTTTTGAAAGATTTTTTTAAAACTTTAGCCAAGTGGTGGCAGCGCACTGGGGAGGCAGAGGCAGGCAGATCTCTGTGAGTTCAAGGGCAGCCTGGTCTGTATAGCGAGTTCCATGACAGTCAGGGCTACACAGAGAAACCCTGTCTCAAAAACCAAAAATAATTTTTAATACTTTTTCACTTCATGAGTTTGCCTGCATGTATCTCTGTACCGTGTGTAGACAGTGTCAGTGGAGGTCAGAAAAGGACACTGGATCTCCTGGAACAGGTGTTGACAACATGTGGGTGCTGGCAACCCAACCCAGGTCTTCTGGAGGAGCAGCCAGTGCTCTTAACCACCAAGCCCTCTTTCCAGCCCCCAGGCGGTTTTGTTTATTTACTTAAAGTTTTCTACTTATTATTTTATTGCTCTGTGTGTGCTATGCTACATTTATGTAGGTGCTCACAGAGATCAGAAAAGGTCATCCAGTCCCTCAGAGCTGGAGTGACAGGTAGTTGTGAGTCACTCCACATGGGCGCTGAGAACCAAGTCTGGGTTCTCTGAGAGGGTAGAAATCTTAATGGTTGAGCCAGTTCTCAGCCCCAGACCAACTTCATTTTTTTTAATAATTTATTTTCTGTGCAATGGTGTTCTGCCTGCATGTGTGTCTGGATGGGGGTGTCAGATCTTGGAGTTACAGACAGTTGTGAGCTGTTATGTGGGTACTAGAAATTGAACTCGGGTCCTCTGGAAGAACAGGAAGCCCTGCTAATCACTGAGCCATCGCTCCTGTCCCCAGATCAACTTCTGATACCTGTTTACAGTACAACCTGCCAGACTGCTCCTGAGACTTATCTCTGTGTTTTGTATCTTGCAGAGTGGCATTCTGCATTTCTGTGGCTTCCAGGTCTTGGAACCACAGGTGGTGTACAGCATTAGCCATACCCCACCAGAAACCCGGAAGCAGATCCTGGAAGGGTGGAAGAAGCGCCTGGAGACTATCTGGGAGGAGAAGACACTCTACTTTACTCCAAGCAGCATGTTTGACCTCAATTTCCAGGCGGGATTCGTACTGAAAAAAGAGGTTCAAGAGGAGCAGAAAAAGAACAAAATTGGCCTTTCTGTGGGCCATCACTTGGGCAAATCCATTCCAGCTGATGACCAGACCAAAGCTAGAAAATGAGATATTTTTTCTAACATGTAAGTTAAAACTAGTTATTTTTTTAAAAAATATTTATTTATTTATTATGTATACAATATTCTGTCTGTGTATATGCCTGCAGGCCAGAAGAGGGCATCAGACCTCATTACAGATGGTTGTGAGCCACCATGTGGTTGCTGGGAATTGAATTCAGGACCTTTGGAAGAGCAGGCAATGCTCTTAACCTCTGAGCCATTTCTCCAGCCCCAAAACTAGTTATTTTTTTTCCAGCTTGCCCGAACTTTTGTTTTTCCCTTTATTCCACAAGGATAGGAAAACAAAGTAGGTTCACTTCATACGTTCTTGGATAGTTCGGTCATTGAGTGTATGACTATACTGCACTATGACCAAAATTAGATTAGGTCGCTTGGTATATGGGGGCGGGGGCTATGGAAGCTGGAAGATATTCCTCTAGGTCATCTACACAATATAAACCCTTTCTTAGGGCTAGCCCTGGCTATAGGGCATCCAAGTCTCCAGAGATTGGTTTCTTTGTGGTTTAGGGCAGAGGAGAATTGCTCAAAGAAAACAAAGGTCGAGAGACCTATTTGCTTAGTGGTCAGTAAGCTAAGGTCTGTTTACAACGCATCCTGGTTTCAGTTACCATGCAGTGACTGACATGCCTTCCAGGGGTTTCTCTCCAGCTAGTCTCTGTCTTGTACACAGCACACACAGGTCCTAGGAAAGGAATACTAAAACAGGCCTCTGTCTCAACCAACTCTTTTTCTTTTTCAGAAATAAATGAACACACAAGGACATGGTGGTGCAGACCTTTAAGTTCTTCAATACTTAAAACAACAGCCCACTACTGAGCCAGAGAGATGGCTCTGCTGGCAGTTAAGAGCACTTGTTGCTCTTGCCCAGGACCTGGGTTCAGCTTCCAGCCGCTGACACCTACATAGACGCTAAGAGCTGTTTCTATCTCCAGTTCCAAGGATCCAGCGCCCCCTCCTGGCTTCTGCAGGCACCAAATGTACACAGTGCACAGACATACATGCAAATAAAACATCCACGCACGTTAAATAAGTCCTAAATGTCAAAACAAAACAAAAATTATAGCCTTCCACCAAAATAAAAGTTTAATATATACAAATGTCTTAAGGGTTTTTCTATAATATTGTGAAATCAATGACATTCATTTTTAAAGGTGTTTTATTTTTACTTGTGTGTATATGTGTGTGTGCCTGAGGGTTTGTGGACATGTGAGTACAACTGTCCACAGAGGCCAGAAGAGGGCCTTCAATCACCCAGAGTTGGAGGTACAGGTGGTTGTGAGCCATAGGAAGTGGGTGCTAGAAACCAAACTCAAATTCTCACAAGAGCAGTGGTGGTGCACACCTTTAATCCCAGCACTTGGGAGGCAGAGGCAGGCGGAGCCCAGTGAGTTTGAGCGAGTTCCAGGATAGCTCCAAAGCTACACAGAGAAACCTTCTCTCAAAAAACCAAAACCAAACCAACCAAACAAAAAAAAAGGATGGCTGATTGGGTAAGGGTGACTGTCACTAAACTCGACAACTTGAGTTTGATCCCTGGCATCCACAAGGTAAACAAAGAGGTGATTCCTGCAAGTTATTCCATGACCTTCATACGTACTGTGACACATGACATTCACAATTATATCCTGACCTTCATACATACTGCAGACATGACATTCACAAGTTATACCGTGACCTTCATACATACTGTGACACACGACATTCACAGGTTATACTTTGACCTTCATACACTTTAGGGTGTTTGTACCAGAACACAAAAACCTGTGAGGTGACTACTGGGACACTTGCACTTGCGAGCATTCTAAGGTGGCACACGCCTTTAATCCAGCACTAGGGAGGCAGAAATAGGTGGATTTCTATGAGTTCAAAGCCAGCCTGGTCTGCAAGAGCTAATTCCAGGACAGCTAGGACTGTTAAAACAAAACAAAACGGCCAGGTGTGGCGGTACATTTATTTAATGATTACAAGTGATTTTTATACTCATGTGTACACATCTGTGCACCATGTGTGCCTGGAGCCCTCTAAGTTCAGAAAAGGGGGTCAGATTCCTGGACTGATGGTTTTGAGCTTCCTAGGAGGCTGGGAAGGTGTCCGTGTGTATTAGAAATCTCAGAGGAGTGTATGTAGCAGCTCTGACTCCAACAGCTAACAGCAGAAACAACCAAAGGTTCAGACGCAGAATTTGCACATACAGTTATGGAGATAAATCTCCATAGCAACAAAAGCTACCTTAGAGATAGTCGCAGAAACCTGAAAGGATGCCACCTAAAGGTGAAGAAACAAGACACAAAATATCCACAGATTGATAAAGTTCAAAACTAGGAAAACTTTATAAACATTTACAGTCTAGGAATTTATAAAGAAGTAGGAAAACTAAAGAAAAAAACAGCAAAATGATTACCTTAGTTTCTACGGAGGAGCATGTGAGGAGCTCTTGAGCAAGTTCCACTTGACAGGTAAGTAATATTCCCACATACTCATTTTACAGGTTGTTATAGTGTGCATCTGAATTTTGAAATTCTCTGTATGGATGTTATACATTAAATTTTACAAATTGCCTTCAGGACTAGAAAAAAAGTTTTAGCGCTTGGAGATACCCCTCATTGGTATAACACTTGTCCAACAGGACACAAAGGTCCAAGTTTCATCTCTTGCATCACATAAATAAACAATGATATTAATTTATATTAAATATATATTTATATTAAATATATATTAGACAACAAGGCAAGGAGAGCTGCCCATCTCCTTAGGGGGCCACTAAGTGCAGGGTGGGCCCGGTCATTGAGAAGCCCTCACCGGTTTCTCATTCCTTCTGCCTTTCTAGGAGGCCCAGAGGCTCCAGCCAATTTCCTGCAGCAGGAAGCCCCTTAGACGACGAGAAGTCGCCGCCCCGAGCGCTCGGGTCGTGCTGGTCCGCGCCACTCGGTGTGGCGGCCTCAGTCGTCCGGAGCCGATTCGGCCACCGTGCACTCCGGGGCTGCGCGCGTACCCAAGGCTCGAGCAGGCGTCGGACTCGACCGAGCGGCGGAGGCCGGCGCCCCCGCCCCCTCCTCCTACCCTGAGTGCGGGGTGCAGCCAGGGAGGGTGGGGGCGCCCGCCCGGGGTGAGCTCGCCCGGCGTCCGGCTCCTCAGAGTTTCCCGCGGCCTCCAGCGCGCGTCCTCGGGCTCCGCAGGCGGGGCGCGCAGTGGACCCGAGGTCACCGTCTCGGCACCGAGGCTGGTGGCCGCGGCGGAGGAGACCTGCAGACCTTCTTGAGGTATCCACGGCGACCCCGGTCCCCACCGGGAGAAGGAACCGTCAGTCTCTGCTTCGCGGCTCGGTTCTGGACGACGCTGTCTGAAGCGGCCGGGTTTCACGCCCTTCCGCGTCTCTTTAGAGCCAGTGTGCCCGTCCTCCCGTGTGTCCCCATCCCCGAACAGGTACAGTATCCTCTCTGTCCCACGCGGTTTCTCGCGCTCTCGAATTTGCAGGACTCCCGGTTTCCGCAGCCCGCCCCATCCTCCATACACGTCCACATTGCCTGTCTTCAAAAGATTTGTGCCCTTCGTCATTTTCTGTAGAACCCGGAACTCACTGCCTCCGCAGCCCGGGTTGAGATGTGAGAAGCCTTGGGTTCCTCAGACTCCGTGCACCTGAAGAAGAACCGAGGAGCCAATAGGTTAAAAGTGCTCTCCTCAGGAATGTCATGGGTGGGGATAGGTGCAGATGGCACCGTTGGACCTTTATGTTTGCTGGTTTTGTCACCCAAACAAAAGAATGGACGCTCCTGTGTACTCTCATTCCTGTCCCTGTTTGTGGGAACTGTTCTTACATTGATTTGTTGTTGTTGTTGTTGTTTTGTTTTTTTTTTTTCGAGACAGGGTTTCTCTGTGGCTTTGGAGCCTGTCCTGGAACTAGCTCTGTAGACCAGGCTGGTCTCGAACTCACAGAGATCCGCCTGCCTCTGCCTCCCGAGTGCTGGGATTAAAGGCGTGCGCCACCGTCGCCCGGCTCTTACATTGATGTTTGAGTTGGAGGAAATTGGAGCTAGAGCTCTGATGAAGCAGCTCCAGAAAGAGGTTATATTCCTACAAGCTCCATTCATAGAGAAAGGCACTTTGTTAAGTTTCCTGCTAAAAAATACAGACAGGTGTGCCTCTTTCACGGGCTTCATAGACCCAAATGAACAGGTTTCAGATGTATCTTCAGAGGTTTAGAGTTTCCAGTTTCTTTGTTTTCTAAAATTTTTGTGCCTTTTAACCTAAAGCCAAAGTCCTTTGCTATGACACCAAGATGTAAATCTGTTCCAGCTGTCTTACAGATACCTGCAGATTCCTGGGAAAAGTTCTGCTGTTGTATCAAGAAATCTGGTGTAAAAACAGTCTCCAGAGCCTATTTTAACCCCACCCAATTTCATAACCCCACATATTTTTACAGGTCACTCCTGCTGTCTGAGCCAAGACCAACTTACAGAGAGTCTTTCAGATAAAGCCAGCCCCTATACTAACTTCTGAAACTTCACCATTTAGGGTACCACCTCTCCTGGCTCAAATGGACACCTACCCAACAGCTAAAATCTGGTTTTAAAGGGCACATCTGCTCTCGTGTCTCGCTTATTCACCCGTGCCTCTCCTGTACAACCAGGGCATCTCTCTGTCCCATTCTGTCTGGCACTTAGTCACCCTTCCCATGGCTAGCCCCATTCATAGGGTCGGTAATAACAATCTATTTTTTTCTCCTAGCAACCTGCCCTCTCATCTCCCTCAAGGATCAGATGCCTGAGGTCTCCAGGATGGCAGGTAACCTAATGCCTCCCCAGCCACACCTCCCAACTCTCCCCTCCCCCACGTCACCTCATGCCCGCAGGAAGTAGCCAGACTTGAACCAGTGCCCCTATATCCAAAGGGTTTGGGGTGTTTGGGTGGAGAGTCCATCACCTCTCCCTGCTTCCTGACTTTCTAGCTCAGCGGTGATCATTTTTTTTTTTTTAATCATAACTGAAAGTAGCACACGGTGTGAGTGAAACACCCTTATATATACACATATGTATAAATGTTCTATATGTAGTTAGCTATACAAACCAGGTGTGGCAGCCCAAGCCACAGTTCTCAGAAAGTGGGGGTAGCAAGATCAGAAGTTCAAGGCTGTTCAGACTACATGCAATAGGATAATGCCAGGTGGTGGTGGTGCTTGCCTTTAATCCCAGCACTTGGGGGGCAGAGGTAGGCGGATCTCTGTGAGTTTGAGGCCATCCTGGTCTAATAGAGTGAATTCCAGGACAGGCTCCAAAGCTACCCTGTCTCAAAAAAATGAAAAAAAATATTATTATGGGTAGACAAGTTTCTTTATGAGTTTGTTAGGCTTACTTATATAGTGTGGATAAAGGTTTGCTTGCATAATATGGGTGATGCCAAAAAACCACATCACTGATAGTATTCTCCCCATGGAGCCTGAGATGGAGTCTTCTCTTCTGTTAACTAAAGGAGCAGGACAAACTCCATTTTGAAAAAGAACTTTATTTGAAACACAGTCTAACTGGGGGAGTGAATACAGCCCCAGCCAAGACACAGACAGTTCCAAGGATAACCAGAAACTATGCTTGCTCCAGACAAAGCGACCCCCATCCGGGTGTCCAAACAACATTTGCTTGCTTCAAGTGTTCTTGTGAGTGTCTGATGAACCACTGTTTTGAAGTTCTAGTCTGCTCACAGTTACTGCTTTGAAATTCCCCTATACACCAACCAACGAATTCAAAGGTTATATGCCTTTAACCAATCCTGAAATGCCAAGGCTTAATCCCGCCTTGCGGTTTTTCCCTTCAAAAATCCCTTTCCTTAAGGGCTCAGGCTGTTCTTCCCCCAAGCTGCTGCTCCAGAACGTCAGATTAAGGTCCTAGTTAGCTAACTTGTAATCAATAAGCCCGTTTGCATCGGATACCGGCTCTGTGGTGGTCTTTGGGGCGTACTCTGTATCCTCGGATACCACCCAAGATCACAAGACCATGTCCAGTTGGTGGAGTCGTAGTGTATTAGCGCCACCTGGTGGTCATAGATGAGACATGACTTTGCTCTACTATGCTGTTACTCCTGATCTTTTTATAGTCTTCCACTTCCCTTGACTGACAGTTTGGATTTCAGGGCACAAATGCACGATTTGTGGAAGCTTGATCTCTTTCAGTGAAATGAGCAGATGGTATTACTATTAACTGAGTTGGGAATCATCTGCAATACAGAGTATCACTTCACAGTGTGTATGAGGTGCTTGCGTCAGTGTGGGCACGTGAGTGCAGTAGGGTCAGAGGACAGCTGTTAAAGTTGGCGCTCTCCTTCACTGTGTTGGTCCCGGGGATTGATTCACGTGGGACTCTCGTCTTCAGGGCTGGCAGTGGGTGCCTGCATCCAGGAGACCATCTCGTCATTTTAGGTTTTCGTTTGTGTGACTAAAATGAGAAGCCAGAGGAACATCAAAAGTGATTTTTGACATCTAAAAACTTATCTTTTTCAGTGGAGAGGGACTTGAAGGAGAGGAGAGGGGGTGAAACTTGGGCCAGGATGTTAAAACAAAAAAATGAAAGAAATATGAAAGAATGAATTAGCTTTTTTCATTAAATTTATTTTAAATTTCCAGGCAGTGGTGGCACACACCTTTAATCCTAGCACTTGGGAGGCAGAGGCAGGCGGATCTCTGTGAGTTCTAAGCCAGCTTGGTCTACAAAGCGAGTCCCGGGACAGGTTTCAAAGTTACACAGATAAACCTTGTCTTGCAAATATATACTTTTAAATAGATGCATAAAGTGTAAAAAACTGCATGCATCGGTGTAAAAACTGATGAGATGTTTCAGTTTTGACATTGGATTTTACCTGAGATGGGGTATTGTTATGTAGCCCAGGCTGACCCGGTGCTCAATATGTATCCCAGGATGGCCTCAAACTCCCAGTAGTCCCCTTGCTTCAGCTTTCTGGGTGCTGAGATTGCGGGCTTTCATTATCATGCCTGCTCTTGACGACTTCTAAAAACTGAATTCCCGGTGGTTAATGGTAATAGTAGCACAGCGTAGTGTGTGCAATGTGTACTAATACCGACTCGCCACTGACTTCCGGCATCGTTTTATTCGAAGAAGCTACCTACAATCCAGTCCTTTAATTGGCATGTGTAATTTATTTGCTATACTTCGTGTGTGTGAGAGCAGTGTGTATGTGCTGTATGTGTGTGTGTGTGTGAGAGAGAGCATGTATGTATTGCTGTGTATGTGTGTGTGTGAGAGAGAGAGCAGTGTGTATGTGCGTGTGTGTGTGAGAAAGAGAGCATATATGTATTGCTGTGTATGTGTGTATGAGAGAGAGAGCAGTGTGTATGTGCTGTATGTGCACACGTGTTTCCTGTGCTTGTGCCTGTGTGTGTGTGCAGTGGCCAGAGGAGGATGTAGGGTGTCCTGCTCCGGCATTCTCTGCCTAGGCTTCTCACTGACCCTGGAACGAGGTTGATCACCACCACCACCACACCCCGGTCATGCTCCTGTAGCTGACCCCCACTGTGCTCGAGTTACGGGGTTGCCTGGCTATGGCTGACTTTTTACCGGAGAGGTATCTGTGCTGGAGTCCAAATTCAGGTCTTGGTGCTCGCTCAGCAAGTGCTCTTCCTACTGAACCACTTCTCCCAGCCTAGCCCATATAATTAAACTTTACATTTATTTATTTGCACGCCACAGCTTGTGAGGAGGTCAGAGGATAACTCGTGGGAGTCAGTTTTCTCCTTCCGCCATGTGGGTCCTGGGGACTGAACTCAGGTCGTCAGGCTTGGCGTCAGGTATCTTTACTGGCTGAACCATATGCCAGCCAGGTCCTGTGAAATTGAGATGTTCTTGGAAGCGGAGCCAAAGAGGAGTTTTTTCCCCGGAGTGACCGAGCACAGCATAACAAATACTGGCTGATGGGCTCTGAGTAAGAGCTGGAAGTATAGATTTTTGTTTTTATTTTATGTTCCTTGGACATGTGAAGCTACGCATTTCTACTTGACTTGGCAATGTATGACATTTGGATCAAGAAACTCATTTATGTTTTTAGTTCCAGTCTCCTGGTTCTCTATGAATTGAGCCATACAATTGCAAAATCAGCCTTTGGTGTGAGATTATTTCCAAACTTGATAATTTAGATTTAGCAACATGAAATAAATAGCCCCACATTCCAGTTTTATGCCAGAAGAAGCACGCACTAGCTTTAGAGGTTGCTTGTTGATTCCTGGCTGCTCAGCAGCTCAGACCCGAAATAATCACGTGTGTGTGTGTGTGTGTGTGTGTGTGTGAGTGTCTGTGTGTGTGTGCAGGAGGACTCACCTGTTCCTGCTCCTGAGGAGTCAAGTGGGCTTCAAGTGTCTCCCTTTATCACTCTCTACTTTACTTAAAAGTGTTTTAATTAAATTACTTATTTTATTTAGATATGTGTGAGCCTGCTTGTCTGTAAGTGCACTGTGAACACACAGGTGTAGCAGAAGGAGGCCAGAAGGGGCATTTGCATTCTCTGAAACTGCTACACTTCAGGATCTTTATCACGGGTTTAAAGGACTCTCTCCAATAGCTTTCTGTCTGGCTACTTCTTTCTGGAGTAGGGGAGAGGTCATCACCAAAGCCTGTGATGCTGTGGAATAACCCTTTTGAACACTGCGAAGATGTGTTGCTCTCATTGGTTTAATAAAGAGCTAACTGGTTACCAGCTAGGCAAGAAGAGGCTAGGTGGGAGAGCCAGACTGAGAGAATGCTGGGAAGAAGAAGGATGGAGTTGCCAGCCAGACACAGGAAGCAGGAGATGAACATTCCATGCTGAAAAAAAAAGATATCACCACACGGTAGAGTGTGGATAAGAGGTATGTGTTAATTTAAGTTGTAAGAGCTAGTTAGTAATAAGCCTAAGCTATCAGCTGAGCATTTATAGTTAACAAGAAGTCTTTGGGTGGTTATTTGTGTGCTGGCAGGTGGGACAGAAACTTCTGCCTACACGCCAATGTCTCTCATTCTCAGTTATGAGTCCGCACTCATCAATACCACTGCAAAAGAAGCCTCCTTGCCCATAGCAGCCTGCAGTAGCATGGACTTTAACATGGTTTTCAGTTGGCAGCAGGGATCCCGGCCACCAAGACTGTGGACATCAGCATAGCATCTGGCAGCAACATGGATCACAGACATAAACACAGCCTCTGATGGCAGCATGGGCCACAAAAGTCTTTTGAGGAGACTTAATCCAGAAAATGAACCCTTTTTCACCTCAGACATCTTGTTGTTCGGTCAGTGAGGTTAGGCAGCATGTTGGGGGCAGGACCTAGGTGAGCTCCAGGCTGCTGTACACCACCCTGCCCTTGTCATTGGCCACCCTGTGGGTACCCGGGGCACTACCATCATGCACAGCTTGGTGACCTGAGAGCTCTCCTCCCCACAGCAGGGTGAGCTGTGTGGGAGGTGGCTAGGGCAGCAATAGCAGCCACTGCGGGGCAACTCCGCTACTGCAGATCAAGAGGAGGCACAGGCGTAGAGGGTGGTGAGACAGGGCCAAGCTGGGCCCAGTGGTGGCCCAAGGACTGGCCCTAGTCATTAGCGAAATGCTCCTTCGTCTGTTGCAGGCACACTTCCATGCCTGTCGCCAACACGCCGCTAGTTCTGCTTCTCTCTGCCACATGCGCCTTTTCCCCAATTCTGTGAAACCACTGTTTAAAAGCACCCTCTCATTAGACCTGCCTTTTTGTCTTTTGCTTTGTGTTGTTGTTGTTTTGTTTGGTTGTTCCGGAGATACTGCAGTCTCTGCTGGCTCACCCTGCTCTGCTGCAGCTCCCTCAAAGCCTCTGTGGGCTTCTCAGATTCATTGGAGTTGCCAGCGACCAAGCCCCCATCTTGAACCAATCCCCTTTGAAAAGCACGATTTATTCTCGTGTGTGTGTGTGTGTGTGTGTGTGTGTGTGTGTGTGTGTGTGTATTTGGGCACCTGAGCGTGGAGGTTAAGAAAACATCTTTCAGGAGTCTGTACTCTTACCCGCTGAGCCATTTCATGAGCCCTGCAGGCGAGTAGTTTTGTAAAGCCTGTTTCTGAGGGAGAATGGGCTGGGATCAGGGCATCTTAGTCGGTGTTTCTATTCTCAGTTGAGCCTCCCCCCCCCCTCCGATGGCTCGAGCCTGGGTCAAGCTGACATAAACTTGCCGCCACAGTTCCTTTCTGAAAAGCTTTGCTCACCGACCCCTGTGGGAAATTTGGATGGCATCAGCAAAACCAGCAAAGTGAGAGCTTTCAAAATGTGAATTTTCCCTATCCATGAATCAGTGAAATGAGAAAAAAAATGATTAAAATTGTTAGAATCAACTTTTTAGATCTCCAGAAATAGATAAAAGGCCTCTAGTGATGTACAGTTGATTCAGGAAGCCTGGCCAGATGGCAGGTTTGTGGCACTCTGACTCTGCGCCGGCTAGTTTTATGTCAACTTGACATATGCTAGAGTCATGTGGGAAAATGTTCCTATCAGATTAGCCTGTGGGTAAGTTTTCTTAATCGCTGATTGGGTGGTGTCACTCCTGGGCAGGTGGTCCTGGGTAAATATAAGAAACCAAGCAGAGATGCAAACCAGTAAGTGGTACCCTCTATGGCCTCTGCATCAGCTCTTGGCTCCAGTTTCTTGCCCTGTTTGAGTTCTTGTCCTGGCTTCCTTCAGTGATAAACAGTGATATGGAGGTATCATAAGTATCACATCATATATAAGCCAAATACACGCTTTCCTCTCTGGGTTGCTTTGGTTATAGTATCATGGTATGACAGTTATGTCATCGGGTGTCTATTGACCTAAAGAGACTCCATGACCACAGCAACTCTTATAAAGGAAAACATTGAGTTGTGGTGGCTTGTTTACAGTTCAGAGGTTTAGTCCATTGTTGTCATGGCGGGGAGCAGAGAGCATGGTGGCTGGGAGTATGGCAGTCTGCAGGCAGGCATGGTGTTGGAGAGAGAGTTGAACATTCTTAGATCTAGATCTTGACTCACAGGCAACAGGAAGTAGTCTGAGACACTGGGTGTAGCTTGAGCATACATGAGACCTCAAAGCCTGCCTCCACAGTGACACACTTCCTTCAACAAGGCCACACCCACTCCAACATAGCCACACCTTCTAACAGTGCCACTCCTTTTGCGGAGCCATTTTTTTTCAAACCACCACATTCTACTCCCTGTCCCCCAAAGGTTTGTAACCATACCATAATGCAAACATTCATTGAACCCATCTTCAGAAGACCACAAAGTCTATCACAGTCTGAACAATGTTTAAAAGTCCAACGTTCAAAGTCTCTGAGAGTCATGCAGTCCCATAACTGTAATCACCTGTAAAATCAAAATTAAAAAAAAAACACATCACATATTTCCAACATATAGTGCACAGGATAGATATTACCATCCCAAAACACAAGGAAGGGAGCACAGTGAGGAAATACTGGACCAAAGCAAGACCAAAAACCAACTGGGCAAACTCCAAACTCTGCATTTCTGTGTCTAATGTCAAAATACTCCTCAGATCTCCAACCCCTTTCAGTGTGTTGACCGCAACACACTTCTCTCTCTTGGGCTGGTTGTATGTCCTGTTAGCAGCTCTTCTCAGCAGGTGTCCCATGGCTCTAGCATCTCCAACATCTTGGGGTCTTCAAGGCAATCCAGACTTCACTTTCACAGTTTCATGCAGTAGCCTCCTGTTCAGACAAGTATCAGGCCTTCCTGACACATAGCGGGTCTTAGCAGCTTTCCTTAGTCTCAGTGGGAGAGTCCAGAACGCCTTTCTTCTATTCTTGTCTCTAAAATCGGAGCCATGTGGCCAAAAGCTGCCAAATTCTGCTGCTTATTGGGCTGGAGCAGGGCCCCCTCGTTCAATTACATTTGCACCAGCTTTCTGTTTCAAATAGTTTCCTTCACTGCCTAAGCTTGACTGTCCTGGAACTTGCTTGCCAGGCTGCCCTCAAACCCAGAGATCCGCCAGCCTCTGCCTGCCAAGGGCTGGGATTAAAGGCTGCACCACCACTCCTGGCTCTAAGCTTTTCTTTAATTTCTTTTCACTAATTGGAAATTGAGCTAGGTGGGATCTTGCTCTGAGCTCACCACTCCCTTTATTCCCTGTCTTAACCTGCTTATCTCCCTAAACACGGGATTTGGCTCCATCCCTCTTCATGGTACCCCCTCTTCTCAATCTGTACATCTTGGATCTTTATTTGCTCAGCCTGCTCCTTTTCAATATAAATCGGTGTAAGTGTGACCACTAATAACCACACCACTGTACTAGGCTGTTTTGAGATTTCCT
Source organism: Alexandromys fortis (assembly GCF_014885135.2). NCBI lineage: Eukaryota > Metazoa > Chordata > Mammalia > Rodentia > Cricetidae > Alexandromys > Alexandromys fortis. The sequence continues at coordinate 18,502,200 of NW_026067927.1, forward strand.
CTGCCAAGGGAATGAATCCAAAACTCCTCACTTTAGCCTCAGGCAGACTCTTAGGACGACGGCAAAAAGCAGCCACAGTCTTCACCGAAATATCGCATGAACAATCTCTAGGCAACATACTAAAATTCTTCTCCTTCCAAACCTCTTGGGTCAGCCCCCCACATTTCAAATCACCCTCAGCACCGTTCACCATCTTCCATGCTCCTTCTGGTGTAGCCCATTAAGCAGTGCTTAAAGCATTCCACTCCATTCCTAAACCAAGGTACCAGAGTTCAAATTCCTTCAAATGAAAGAAAGCAGGGTCAGGCCTTTCGCAGCAATATCCCAGCCCCTGGTACCAACTCTGTTTTAGGGTTTCTATTGTTGTGAAGAGACACCATGACCATTACAGTTCTTAAAGGAAAACAAAATTTAATTGGGGTGGCTTGGTGGCATGCAGGCAGGCATAGGGCCGGAGAAATAGTCAAGTGTCCTACATCTTGACTTGCAGGCCATAGCAAGTGGTCTGTGATCCTGCGTCTGGTCTGAGCATACACGAGACCTCAAAGACCGCCTCCACAGTGGCACACTTCCTCCAACAAGGTTACACCCACTCCAACAAAGCCACATCTCCTAATAGTGCCACTTCCTTTGAGGGCCATTTTGTCAGGACAGAGGCTAAGTAGCTAAGTCTTATTTTAGATCTTGATCTTTGTAACCTGAAATGTGGTTTGCATTACCGTGCTTTGAAAACCGACCACTAGGTGGCAGTGTTGTACAGCTGAGATACAGAAAAGGAACGAGGCAAAAGCGGTGTTTCTAGGTTAAGAGATGATAGATTTGGTCTCGGTTTGGGTACCCAGGTCTGTTTCGCTGAGCTCCATTTTATTGCTATGTCTGTGGAATTGTAATGTCAGTGTAAGATTTATTAAGATATTTTGCCTAAGATAATATACATTGTAGATGGAAATGATTTATGACTCGCTCTTCATTAGGTTTTTAGTAGCAGAAATGATACAGTTGCTGGGGAAAACGCCAACCTCCAAAGAGATTGAAATCTATTTACAAGGACGCTGATCTGTTGCATGAGACCAAATCAAGGAAGACTGATAGGGTAAGAGATGAGCATCCGGTCCCTGGGTTGGCCGGGTGGCTCAGCGAGCAAAAGCTCTTGCCGAGCAAGTCTGACCGCACCTGAGTGCCAGCTTCTCCAGCAGAGAAGGAAAGAACTGACTCCACAGAGCTCTCCGCTTGACCTCCAAAAAGAAATCGTGTCCCGTGTCCCAAGTGGGTTCCTGGCTTCATGGGGAGTCACGAGTGGGCCTCTAAGGACACCATGAGCACAGCTGCCTGGAGGAGTGTGGGAGCCGCTGAGCGCGGGCAACCACAGAGCAAGGTCTGGAAAACATTTTCCACTTGAGAAAACAGGCAGATAACAGTCTTTTCCTACACTTGATCTCAGCCTAAAGACAAAGAAGCAGTGACAGTCCCCTCCTAAGGACGCATGTGTCACACAGAGGGAGAAAGAGACTTGATGCTGTGTGGTTATATGCACCTGTTGGCCCAGTTACAGGGGAGGGCTGTCTGAGCACGGAAATTCAGGGTCAGCCTGGGTAGTGTAGGACCCTCACACTTAAAAACATAAGTCAATCAATTATCTGTCTATCTATCTATCTATCTATCTATCTATCTATCTTCCATCCATCACAGTTAATACACACAGTTCATGGGGCAAACAGGAAGGAGAACTCTTGTCTAAAAAAACAGCCCAGTTTGGACTATGATAAATTCAGCCTCCTTTTAGTCATTAAAATAAAATAAGGAAGAGGTAGAATGATCTCTGTGAGTTTGAGGCTAGCCTGGTCTACAAAGTGAGTTCCCAGGATAGCCAGAGCTGATACACAGAGAAACCTTGCCTTGAAAAAACAAACAAACAAACAAACAAAAAACAAAAACCAAGACAAAACAAAATAAACCACTTTCCTTTATTANTCCAGAGGACCCAGGTTTGATTCCTGTCACCCACATGGCAGCTCACAACTGTCTGTAACTTTAGTCCCAGGTGAATCTCTTATGGCCTCTGAGGACACTAGGCATATGCATGGTGTGTGGACATATTTGCAGACAAAACACTCACATGCATTAATTAAATAAATGAAATTTAAAAGTATATGTATGTGTGTGTGTGTGTGTGTGTGAGAGAGAGAGAGAGAGAGAGAGAGAGAGAGAGAGAGAGAGAGAGAGAGATACATGTGCAGGTGCCCACGGATGCCAGAGGTGCTGGCTTCCCTTGGAGCTGAAGCTATAGGTGACTGTAAGACATTAGATGTGGGTGCTGGGAACCAAACAAGAGCAGTATGTGCTCTAATTGCTGAGCCATCTCTCCAGTACCTGTTGTTGTTTTGAGACAAGGTCTCAGATTGGCTTTGATTTCCTGATCCTCCTGTCTCTATTTCCTGAATACTGGAATTTTTTTTATCTTGGATTTTTGAGAGAGGGTCTCTCTATGAGTCTTGGTTGACCTGAGACTAATACCCAAACCAGGCTGGCCTTGATCTTGTGGCCATCCTGCTTCTGCCTTCCAAATTCTGGGATTACAAGTGTGTACCATTATATTAAAATACTATTTTAATAGCAACACTAGACTTTGAGTTGCTTTTTTTTTTGACTCTCATTCTAGTTAAATGTACTGTGGAGTTTTCTAGAAACCACGAGGCACTGGGGAATATTATTTTAAGGTGTGTTACTTTTGTTTCTGTTGCATTTGTTTAACTCTGTGAAGCTGTGATACTGTGCCTGTCTAAAACGCCCGATGGTCTAATAAAGAGCTGAATGGCCAATAGCTAGGCAGGAGAGAGAAACAGGTGGGACTGGCAAGCAGAGAGGATAAATATAAGGCAAGACCTGGGTGAAAAGGATCTGGGAATGAGAGAGGAAGGAAGAGGATTTTAGAGGCCAGCCACCCAGCCACCCAGCCACCCAGCCACCCAGCCACCCAGCCACCCAGCCACCCAGCTACACAACCAGACAGGGAGTAAGAAGGAAAGAAAAGGTATACAGAAATAGAGAAAGCCCTGAGGCCAAAGATAGATAGGATAATTTAAGTTAAGAAAAGCTGGCAAGAAACAAGCCAAGCTAAGACCAGGCATTCATAATTACAAATAATTCTCCGTGTGCGATTTGGGAGCTGGGTGGTGGGCCCCCCAAAAGAGTAAGAGTAAAAACAACAACAATGAGGTATTAATAAATAGCACCCAGAATTCAGGATTCAGGGGCAGGTAGAATAGGATGAATCTAGGGTGTGCTGGAAGGGATGTCTGCCAAGTATAAGAGGGACACTTATTTCCATATCTATTTATCTATCTATCTATCTATCTATCTATCTATCTACCTACCTATCATCTATCTATCTATCTATCTATCTATCTATCTATCTATCTATCTATCTTCATCTATCTATCTATCTATCTATCTATCTATCTATCTATCTATCTATCTATCTATCTTCATCTATCTATCTATCTATCTATCTATCTATCTATCTATCTATCTATCTACCTATCATCTATCTATCTATCTATCTATCATCTATCTATCTTTCTATATCATATATCTCTCTTATTTCTTTCTTCTATCATCTATTATATGTCTATCTATCATCTACCTATCTCTATATATAATCTATCTCTCTTATTTCTTTTTTCTATCATCTATTATCTATTATCTATCTATTAATCTATCTATCTATCTATCTATCTATCTATCTATCTATCTATCTATCATCTATTATTTTAGCAGACATGCAGAGAAGTGACTGGAAAGGTTCATGTTCTCTCAGGGGCTTCAGTACAGAAGCCTCAGTAGGTTTTGGAGGCATGCGATTGCCCTGACTGTCTGACTATTCTCTTCTTGTACTTTTTTGAACATTTGGAAACAGCCCTGGCATTTCACTATTCAGCTGTATTTTCTTTTTTTTATTGTTTTCTTCTCTTTGGTTTTTCAAGACAGGGCTTCCCTGTGTAGCCCTGGTTGTCCTGGAATTCACTTTGTAGACCAGGTTGACCTTGAGCTCACAGAGATCTGCCTGCCTCTGCCTGCCTAGTGCTGGTATTGAAGGCAAGTTCCACCACTGCCCAGTCAACTGTATTTTTTTAAAAAAAGATTTGGCTGGGGCTGGAGAGATGGCTCAGCGGTTAAGAGCATTGCCTGCTCTTCCAAAGGTCCTGAGTTCAATACCCAGCAACCACATGGTGGCTCACAACCATCTGTAATGAGGTCTGGTGCCCTCTTCTGACCTGCAGGCCTACATGTAGACAGAATATTGTATACATAATAAATTAAAAAAAAAGATTTGGCTGTCTCTGAAATTATCTTATTTGCTCATGCTATTTGCTTTATGTCTCTTTCTAGAAACATCATTGTTGCTGTGATGAAACACCATGACCGAAAGCAAGTTGGGCCTTGGGGAGCAAGCCAGTAAGCAGCACCCCTCCATGGTCCCTGTATCAGCTCCTGCCTCCAGGTTTCTGCCCTGCTTATGTTCCTTTCTTGACTTTTTTTTTAGTGATGAACTGCGGTGTGAAGGTATAAACCAAATAATGCCATCCTCCAAGCAACTTGGGGGAGAGAAAGGGTTAGTTTTCTTTGATTCTCATATCTAGGCCTGAGCCATGAGTCTTGAATCACACAGTTCATTGACAGGAGCCAAGGCAAAATGCAAGCCGGGTGGAAACCTGGAGGCAAAAGCTGATGCAGAGGTCACAGGTGGGTGTTGTTTACTGGCTTGCTCAACCTGCTTCCTTATAGCACCCACAGCCCAGCGATGGCACCACCCATAATGATCTGGGCCCTCCCACATCAATCACTAATTAAGAAAATGCCCTACAGCACAGGCGGCCTACAAAACAGTACAAAACATTTTCTCAATCGAGGCTCCCTTCTCTCAGCTGACTCCAGCATGTGTCAAGTTGACATAGAACTAGCCAACACAGTTTCCTTTCGCCAAAATGTTTGCCTGCTGGACACCAGGGGTTCTCTCTCTTTCTTTCTTCCTCCTTTTGTCCTTCCCTTTCTCCCTTCCTCTCCCATTTTCTTCCCTCCTCCTTCCCTCTCTTTTCTTACATTCTTTATCTCCCCTTTTCTTGCTTCTTCCCTCCCAGCCTCTTTCCCACCTCCCTTCTCTCCTCCCTCTCCCTCTCTTCTTTCTCTGTGTGTCAGTACAGACACCCTATGCTAGGCGAGCACTCTAGCAGCAAGCTACACTCCAGCGCAGGGACTAGTCTTTCTCGTTCATCATCGTATCACAAGTGTTCAGAGACGACCTTGTACACATCATATAATCCGATAGAAAAAAAAATCACACGTGATTAAATGCATATTCCCGGAAGAATCTGATAGCATGTCTATTGTCATTAGGACGTCAGTGTCAAGGAGCCTTCACCAGGGTGGCAGCACACTCCCAGTGGGCTCTGCCTGGTGGTACAGGATGAGGCTTCGGACTGAAGAGGTTCAAGCGAAGAAAGAACTGATCAAACAGAAATTTGCCGACAGGGTCGCTTCTGGGTAACACGTCAGTGAATTCCCTTATGTTTGAAGTCATTTTACTGCAAGGATCTCTGAGTAGTTCCATAAACAGACACCTTGGGGGTAAAGATCCCCGGGGACTCCCCTTAAACTGCGTGTGAACACTGCTGCACAGCAAACAGCATTAAAAAGAGAAGAACGTTCTGCCTAGAAGTATACACGCGAGATAATTAAAAAAAATCACGTTGGAATTAAAAGCTATCTAAAACTAATTTAGACACACAGCTATATTTAATTGACTGATTTGGGTAGGATAAAATGGTAATAATTGTTTGACACAAATTACGTTTCATTGCTCGGATCTGTATCACCTCTTTTCACGTGGGAATTACCTTTGCTCACCAGGCCTAAGAGCAGAAAGTCTCTCCTTGCCTTGCTTGCTGGGACAGGGTTCTGGTGTGTGGCTCTGGGACGGAGACCTCGAAGGACACAATGAGGAGACGGATGCGCCTCACCTTCCAGGTGTCTCCACGCTGCCTTTGTTCTTTACCTCTGGCCGGACGTGGCGAATATAGAATGTCTCACCGTTGAATAATTCGGCTGCTTTTAGGCAAGGATTTTTGTGATGTTATAAAAATCGAGATCTAAAAGGAAAGTTAACCTTCAGTTCATTCTTTTGATGTATTTTGCCTGGAGCGTGGTGCTAAGACCTGTTATCTCAAATAGGCGATATAAAAATATCTTTCTAATTCACTCCTACAGTCAAAAGATCCGTCTGGATTGAAATTACTGTGATCTATCAAAATTCACTGTGTTGTGGAAATAAAAGCAAATCACATGTCAGTCGAGGAACGATGACAGCCAGGGCCCTTCTTGTTATGGAGCTGAACAGGAAAATGCTTCATTGATGGGAATACCGGACCTTTAAAGAACCGAGAATGTGTGTCAAAATTAGGGGAGCGGGTGCTTCTCATTCTGACTGATGTCGGCCCCATTGTTCAGGGCAGGGTTGTGGGATCAGTAGCAATATCTGATTAAATCTTAAGTATTTTTAAAATTGAGATACAGGCCGCATGCTCTAAAATGCACCATGTTTCAGTACACAATGTAGTGATTTTGAATATTTTTACAAGGTTATGTAACTGCCACAACTATTTAGTTTTAGAATATTTTCCTGTACTCAAAACACTGAAACCACAACTGTACTTCTCTTCTCTTCTCTTCTCTTCTCTTCTCTTCTCTTCTCTTCTCTTCTCTTCTCTTCTCTTCTCTTCTCTTCTCTTCTTTTCTTTTCTTTTCTTTTCTTTTTTGAGACAGGTTTTCTCTGTGTAGACCTGGCTGTCCTGGAGCTCACTCTGTAGACCAAGCTGACTTCACACTCACAGAGATCCACCTGCCTCTGCCTCCTGAGTGCAGGTATTAAAGACATGTGCCACCACCGCCTGGCTGAAAGTACTTAAAAAATTTACTTTATTATTTTTTTCTTTATGTGTATGGTATGTGTCTGTGTGTATGTATGCCACATTGTGTGCAGTTCTCAAGGTGGCCAGAAGAGGGCATTAGATCCCCTTGAGTTGGAGTCACAGGTCCTTCTATATTTGTGTTGATTTCATTGGTTGAATAAAGAAGCTGCCTTGGCCTTTTGATAGGGCAGCCCTTAGGTGGGTAGAATAGACAGAACAGGAGGCTGGGAAGAAGGGAAGTGTGGCAGACGCCATGCCTCTCATGCCCGAGAGGGATACTGGTTAGACTCATGCTGGTAAGCCACAGTCAAGTGGCAAACCACAGATTTAATGGAAATGGGTTAAATATGTGAAAGTTAGCCAATATGAGGCTAGAAATAATGGGCCAGGCAGTGTTGAAATGAATATAGTTTCTGTGTAATTATTTTGGGGTTAAGCTAGTCGGGTGCCGGGATGCAGCCCGCTCTTCATACTACAGTTGTGAGTGGTCCAACAGGAATGTGGAGAACTGAACTTAGGTCTAGTGTAAGAGCAGCGAGCACTCTTGACCTCTGAGCTGTTGCTCCAGCCCGGAGCTTATTTCTGTGTATCTGTCTTTTCAGGACATTTTGTAGAAATGAAGTCGTATGTTATGAGCTTGCCTTTGTGCCTGATACTGCCACTCACTACAATGCTTTCACGATCTATCTCTATTGTGCGTGTATCAGTACTCCCCCCCCCCCCCCCCCGCCAATGTTTGAATAACGTTCCATGACCAAGTGCGCTGCACAGCAAAGCACCACAGACTGAAGTACCGGGCGAGCCTGTCATTCCAGCACCCAGGAGGGAATGGCAGGAGAAGGACTGAGAGAGAGGTCAGGCCTGTCAGGTCTGCAGGGCAAGCTCCAGGACAGTCAAGACTTCACAATGAGTGCTTGTCTCGACTCCCTGCACCTCACCCAAAACCAAACCGAAGGAAACCCAACCAAAATTCTGCATACTGGTTGCCTGAGTAACGAAAACATATCTTTTTTTTTTTTTTTTTTATAATTCTGAGCTTAAAACTCAAGATCCAAGTATCAGATTAGTTTCTTCTGAGGCCTTTCTCCTTGTCTTGTAGCTGGCGTCCTAGAACTCACTCACTTGGTAGACCAGGCTGGCCTTGAGCTCACAGAGATCCACCTGTCTCTGCGTCCAGAGTGCTGGGATTAAGGTGGGTGCTGTCGCCACCACCACAGGCTCCAAGTTATTATTATTACAAGGATACCAGCCACGCTGGGTTATACTTACCCTAACAGCCTCATTTTAACCTAAACATCCCTCTTCTCTTTGTTTTGAGGCAGGGTTTCATTAGCCTAGACTGGCCTCAGCCTGGGCAGCTGAAGATGGCCTTGAACCGAAGATCTTGCTTCCCCCTCCCAAATGCTGGGCTTACACTCCTATACCACCATGCTTGACTCCTAGTTGCAACTTTAAAGGCCCTGTCTCCAAAAGGGCTTAGGTAGCACCAGAAGTCAGGATTGTAACACGAATTCTGGGGAGGATACATTTTAATTCCTAACAGTGTTGGAATGGAAAGGAATATGAATAATTAAAAAAGTACAGGAGCATCTGTCTACACAGCCATGTCTCAGATCATACCTGTGACAGCCAAGTTCACGGCTGCTTCCATGGCATAGTCACAACCGAGAGAGACAGGTGATTGCAGGAAACTCAGCCAATATCTAGTTCAGCGGGAGCTGCTCACCAGCAGGACTGCTTGCACAATTAGCCAATTACTTAGAGGCTGAATGTGGGCTAGCCTGAGAGTCAAACACTTCCTGGTAGCCAGGCGTGGGTACCTGCTTTTAAGCCCAGCATTCAAGAGGCAGGGGCAGGGGCAGAGGTACAGGGAGGGAGAGAGGCAAACAAACAAACGAATCATGTTTTAAACATATAATCTCATTCTCTGTGCTCAGTTCCAGTCTCTTTCCTGCTGCTGCTGGTCCCTTCGAAGTGACTATTGTTTGTTTGTGTGTGTGAGAGAAAAGAGAGACAGAGATAGAGAGACAGAGAGAGACAGACACACACAGAGACAGACAGACATATAAGATTTGAAGTAGCTTTGCAATTTTCAGCCAGTGTTAGTCACACGTTTGTCATCCTGTCACTTGAGAGGCAGAGGCAAGAGGATTGTTGTGATTTCCAAGCTAGCCATGCTATGTAGAGAGACACTGTCTCATTCTGCAAGACTTTGGTTTCTTTTCTTTTTTTTTTTTTTTTTTTTTTTTTTTTTTTTTTTTTTTTTTAATATTTATTTATTTATTTATTATGTATACAACATTCTTTCTGCGTGTATGCCTGAAGGCCAGAAGAGGGCACCAGACCTCATGACAGATGGTTGTGAGCCACCATGTGGTTGCTGGGAATTGAACTCAGGACCTTTGGAAGAGCAGGCAATGCTCTTAACCGCTGAGCCATCTCTCCAGCCCCTGGTTTCTTTTCTTTTCTTTTTTTTTTTTTTAAATTAACTTTGTAAGCTGGATGGTGGTGGTACACACCTTTAATCCCAGTACTTGGGAGGCAGAGGCAGGCAGATCTCTGTGAGTTCGAGGCCAGCCTAGTCTACGGAGTGAGTTCCAGGACAGCCAAGACTGTTACACAGAGAAACCCATCTTGAAGTGCCCCCCGAACCCTCCAAAATTGTGAAAGCTTCTATGTCTATATGTTTTTTTCTCTCTGCAATGTGTGGTGTGTGTGTGTGTGTGTGTGGGGGGGATGTGTGTGTGTAGAGGTTAGAAGAGGGCATCAGATCCTCTGGAACTGAAGTCATGAGCCGTCCAATATAGGTGCTGGGAACCAAACTTGGGTCTCTGGAAGAGCAGTAATGGTTGAGTCATATCTCTAGACCTTTGTAACAGAAATCAAACCAGGTGACAAACCCAAGTTTAAAACTCAAAACTATAAATCTTTTACAAGAGTACATAGGAGACCTTGGGCTTGACAGTAATGTTTAAATACAACTCCAGAAGGACAGACCTTGAGAGAAAATTAAACTTGCTTGAAACTCTCTCTTTTGTTAAAAACATTTTCTTTTCTTTTCCTTTCTTCTGATTCTTCTCTCATATAATACGCCCCAAAGAGAATGTAAAGAGGCCGCTGGGCTGATGAGAGGCCTTAGTGGGTAAATGTGCTTGCTGCCAAGCCTGAGAGCCCGAGTTTGATCCCTGGTCCCACACAGTGGAAGGAGGGAACTGACTGCTGGAAGTTGTCATCTGAACCCCATGCCCCCATGGGCATGGCATGTGCGTGCTCACTCCCCCCAATACATAAATAAAAAAAAAATAAAAGACTGAGAGAAGCCACATACTGAGAGAAAATATTTGTGACGCACAGACCCAAGAAAGGACTTGCTTCCAATAAACAGAGAATTTAAATATAAGAAAGTAAACAACTCAGTTAAAAAAGATGGGCCAAGACCCGGACAGACACCACATAGACATGCAGATGACGATGAGTCCAGGAGCACACACAGCATATGGCATTGGGGAACTAAAAATTAAGACAGATACCAGGGTGCACTTCTGAGAATGGCTAAAATCCCAGGAGAGTAAATGTTGGCAAGTATATGGATCAGAGCTTCTCATTTGTTGTAGGTGGAAACAACAACAACAACAAAAAATGGCAGAGGTCATTTTTGGTTTGGCTGTGTGATGGTCAGTCTTGTCTGTCAGCTAGACAGACCTAGGAAGAGGGAGCCACAGCTGAGGAAATGCCTCCACCAGGCTGGCTGGTGGGCATGTCTGTGGGGCATTGTCTTGATTGCTAATTGATGCCGGAGGGCTCAGCCCACTCTAAGTGGTACCGGTCCTAGATAGGTGGTCCTGAGATGCATAGGAAATGTAGGGGCAGGCCAGGGGAACAAGTCCCTAAGCAACATTTCCCCAGGGTCTCTCTCTGCTTTGGTTTCTGCTTCCAGGTTCCTGCTTGAGTTCCTATTGTGATGGCCCTTAGTGATGGGCTGTGATGTGGAAATGTAAGACAAATAAAATCTTTTCTCTCCCAAGATGGTTTGGCCAGTGGTAACAGAAATCAAGCTAGGACAGGCAGTTTCTCATGAGGATGAATATAGTATTCTCATATGGCAGAGAAACCACACGCTGTGGTGTGGTCAAACTGACAGTGGCCTGCCCCTTAAATAGAGCTGAGTTGCCTTCGGGTTTCTATTGCTGTAAAGAGACACCAGGACCATGGCAATTTTTTTTTAAAAGCATGAAGCTGTTTAAGCAGGTTGTTAGCAGTTTAGAAAACCAGTTTGTGAGGCTACATCCCATTGGTCAGAGAGAGCTGAGATCTCAGGTAGCCCTGGAGTTGAGGAACAGTTCTGATCTTTGGCAAAATCGGCCAGTCCACAGTTTTCTGATCAGCCTTGCGCTGCTCTGTACTCTTGAATTTCTCCCTCTGTGTCAAAAATCTCCGCCTCCTGGTGCCTGGGTTTGTGCAGCTGCTTCTTCTTGAAGTAAGTACCAGTCAGGTGTTTGGGGATTTTAACCTTCCTGATATCAACTCTTTTAGAGGTGGCGATGACAAACTTCTGGGTGTTCTTTGCAGAGGAACTCTGTTGAGGGCAAGAGGTCCTGTCCCGAGTAGCAAGCCGCTGCCCAGCTGCTTCAGGAAAACCACTCTCTTGCTCCTGTGGTGCCCGGTGGGGATGATCGGGACCGTCCCAGGAGTGATGCTGGCACGCAGCCTTCTCACATGCTGACTTAAGGGCTTTTTGCCGTGGCTCGGCAGCTTCCTAGGCACATCTTCGGTAGGATAGTGCCTGGGCATTTTTTGAAGCTTAACCACCGGGGGAATCACCATTCTTGTCACCACCAACCGGTTTTATGACAGTAGCAAGGACCTCTTTTTTCTTCTTCTTTTCAACCTTGCTTTACACAGCTGAGTATTTTCTTTTGTACAAGATCTTTCTGGAATACATAGCAGATAGGGAGTACCTGCCAATTCTTCTAACCAAGGCAGGGTTTCAGCTTCAAGGGGGTTTTTTCCCTTCTTGGGCTTTTTAACAGTAGGGTCATCTATTTTGGCTGCACCGGTGGCAGGGGCATCATTGCCAGGCTTCTTGGCTGCAGGTTTCTTCTGTGCCAGGCTTCTCAGTTGCCATCTTTCAAGATAGGAAAGAGAACTAAGGTCCCCGTGGCAACTCTTATGGAGGAAAACATAATGGGTGGCTTATAGTTCAGAGGTTTAGTCCATCATCATGGTGAGATATGGCACTATGCAGGCGGATATGATGCTGGAGAAGCTGAGGGTTCTCCACCTTGATCCACAGGCAACAGAAGCAACTGTGTGTCACACTGGACAAAGCTTGAGCATATGAGACCTCAAAGTCTACCCTGACACAATGACACACTTCTTCCAACAAGGCCATACCTACTCCAACAAGCCCACACCTACTATAAAAAACCCACACCTTCTAATAGTGGGATGCTTATTGTACTGTTTGCCTGTACTACGTGTACTATGGTACTATGCCCGTAGTGAGGCGCCTGTGCACACAGAGACATGGGGACACGGGTCATCCTTGAAACAAGAATGCCCCCTTTTTTGTGTTCCAGGGCAGCTTATATAGGGATCCTTAACTGATAGTCACGCTCCAGCCGAACCCACCAGAAACCACTCTCCTGCCATCAGGAACTCCTGAGGGCCTCGTGCTTAGAGCAGCTGCAAATACAGGAAAACGAGTTGTTTTGCTCAGAGCAGTTGCAAGCAAGTTGTTTACAGGAAATTTAGAGTCTGGGGGTCTACAGCCCCCAACAGTTTATGAACCAAGCAGTCAAACACATGAGTCTATGGTAGCCAAACCTAGTCAAACCACCACATTCCACTCCTTGTCCCCATAGGCTTATTATAGCTATAACACAATGCAAAATGCATTTAGTCCAACTTCAAAAGTCCCTGTAGCCTATTACAGTCTCAACGATATTTAAGAGTCTAAGGTCAGGGTCTCTTCTGAGATTCAGGCAGTCTCATAACTATAATTCCCTATTTTTTTTTTTAAAACCAACCAACCAAAATTAGATCACATACTTTCAACAAACTTTAAATTCTTCATGTCCATGTCTGATATCAAAACACTCTTCAGATTTTCAACACCTTTCAGCTTTGTTGACTGTAACATACTTCTTTCTCTTATTCTGGTTCCACTCCCTGTTAGCAGCTCTCCTTAGCAGGTATCCTATGGCTCTGGCATTTACAACATTTTGGGGTCTCCAAAGGCAATCCAGGCTTCACACAATGGCCTCTCTAGGCCTCCATTAAGGGATATCCCTGACACATGCCTGGCCTTAAGAGCATTTCTTAGTCGTGGGGGGAGATTCCATAACCTGTAAATGGACGTTTCCTATCCTGACTGCATAAATTCAAATAACCACTCAGAGGCTTAATATTACTTATAAATGCTCAGCCAATAGCTCAGGCTTGTTACTAGCTAACTCTTACATTTAAATGAACCCATTTCTATTAATCTATGTATTGCCACATGGCTCAGGGACTTACCTGTCTTTTAGTATATCTTGATTCCTGGGTGACTGGCTGATGTCTCTCTGACTCTGCCCTCCTTCTTCCCATCATTCTCAGTTTGGCTTTCTCCCCTGAATTCCTGCTCAGTTACCAGTCTGTCAGCTTTTTATTAACCAATGAGAGTAATATATGTTTGTAGTGTAGAAAAGGATTGTTCCACAACAATAACTCCTTTTTTCTATCCTTGACTATGCATCTGCAATCATCATATACTGAAAAAGCATCTTCCTTTCTCTTTACAGTCAGCAGGAGCAGGTTCATGGGCTTCCTCATGTATTCTGGTGATAGCAGAGACCAAAACCACATCCTCTGGCTGCAGTAGAACCATTTACTTAGACTATGCCTTTGGAGGCAGGCTGGACCACAGACAACAACCTTGCCCTAGGTGGCAGCACTTGCCCCTCATATCAATATGGTTCCTGGGGACAGTACGGCCCATGGACATCGACATGGCTTTAGACAGCAGCCCAGACCACAGACATCCACATGACCTTCAGTGGTAATGTGGGTCATAAATACCAACACAGATCTTGGCTGCGGTAGAACCATGGAAGCAGACATAGCCCTTGGTAGCAGCAGACCCAGAAGTCACCTTGGCATCAGATGGCAGTGCAGTCACTCAGATCATCATAGTCCAAGGTGGCAGCGTGGTCGGTCTTCAGTTATGAACATAGCTTCAGGAGGCAGCCCAGTCCACAGGAATCCACATGGCCTTCATTAGTAACATGGTCCAAAGACATCAACACAGACCCAGCTGCAGAAGGATGCAGCAGGACCAAGGCTCCATACTTGACCCCCAGCAGCAGCAGGGATCTGGATATCACCATGGCTCAGATGACAGTGGAGGCTGCTCACATCAGCCTGCTCCTCATTGCTGTTGCCTCTCCCAGTTCTGCCTCGCTCCACAGTGCACACGCCGCTCCACTTCCCCCCCCCCTTCTTCCCGCCACAATCTTGTTCAGGCATGCTATGAGGTGATGGGCAGGCCCTGGGTGTCTTCCCGTGCAGGACTCTGAAATGGATGTGTTTAGTGGAACGAATTTCGTAGGGATCTATTTTGTTATTCCACAACATGAAAGTTTGAAAGGCAACATTAAAAAGAGAGTAAAAAGTGGCGATTACCAGATTCTGCTCTGGAGAAACAGGCGAGAGTGAAGAGATAAAATGGGTGACCAGTTTTTAGAAAACTTTATTATTATTGTGTGTGAAAATACACATATACGCACTGGTGGTGCACATGTGTCGTGATACACACATGGCTTTCAGAGTGCAACTTCATAGGTGTGTTCTCTTCTTTCACCTTTGTGGGTTCTGGGGACCCCAGACTTTTCATGGCAAGTGCCCTTACTGTTTGAGCCACCTCTCCAGCTTAAAAGAGGTGGTTTTATGAGGCAGTGGAACTATTTCCTGTGATGCTGTCATGGTGGAGATAGGAAATTCTTTCACTCGTGGAAACACGCAACTTCATACTATATGTACTATGGACCCCAGTCAACAATAATGGGTTAGTATTGGTTCATAACTTAACACATGTAAGCCCAGTGTGAGGTGTTAATAATAGGAGAAATTATAGGAGGGAGGGTTATAGATGGGCTGTGTACTGCTTAATCTTTCTGCAAGTCTAAAGCTCTCGTAAAAATAAGTTTAATAACCCTCCTAAACCTATATCTTCTATTGCTATGTCATCTTTATCTATACTTGTCTCCAGGTGCCCAATTTTAATTTGCTGGCAGCATACCTAGAAATGAAACCTTTCAGTTTTGAAATAATCAGGTTGTCCAAAAGAGGGTGCCAAAGACCTACAAAGACATCTTCCTTGTTCATGCAAAAAGAAATTAAACAATAAGTTGGAAATAATGGGGAGGATCTTAATTTAAGAACACATAGGACACATGGGCCTCTTTCCTATGGCTTCTGCTTTCTTTAGAGTGGGTAAGTCCTTTGTTCTATTTATTTATTTTATATTTTTTGAGTCAGTCTTTATAGCTGGGGGTGACCTTGAACTCACTATAGAGCTGAGGCTGGCCTAGAACTCCCGATCCTTCTGTGTTCAACTGTCAAGTGTGGGGATTACCAGTGCAGGACACCACACCTGGCTCAGTCCTTTGTTCTTTGGTTTTGTTTTGTTAGGAAGTGTAACAGAATAATTTACCCTGTCAATATCAGTGTTCATATCAGTGGCGATCCTGGCTTTAAAGAGACTTCTAAGAGGCTTGAGAGATGGCACAGTTATTAAGAGGATCGCACAGTTTCCAGCACCCATGTTAGGTGGATCACAGTTGCCTGTATGTCTAACTTCAGGGCATCTTATGCCCTCATCTGCCGTCTACCAGTAGCGGCACACAGACACACGTGTAAGTAAAAATTAAAAAATTAACACACTCAAATAAAAATAAAAAAAATTAAAAGGAAGAAGGGAAATCTATACTGGTTCATTTTTGTTAGCTTGACACTCATTAGGGTCGTTAGAGAAGGAACTTCAAATAAAGAACTGGCTCCATTATATTAGGCAGTAGGCAAGCCTACAGGGGCATTGTCTTGATTCATGATTGGCTCGGGAGGGCCCAGGCCACTGTGGGCAGGGTTGCCCTTGGGAAAATGGTCCTGGGTGATGTAAGAGATCAGACTGTGCAAGCCAAGTGGAGCAAGCCAGTAAGCAGCACTCCTCCATGGTCTCTGCTTCAGCTCTAGGGTTCATAGTTTCAATTCCTTTTCTGGCTCCCTCAGTGATGGACTGTGATTCAGACATGTAAGCCAAATGAACTCTTTTCTTCCTCAAGTTGCTTTTGATCATGGTGTTATCACAGCAGCAGAAGGCAAACTAGAACAGTCGTCAAGAGAGGGAGGGATGGAGGGGGGAGGAGAGTCAAATAAATAAACTTAGATTCTCTTTAAGGCAGCTAGAGACATGGCTTGTTCTATTGGGCTTAAACAGGAAAACTCATAATTCAAATTCCATCTTCCTAGCTTTTATTTATTAAAAGAGTTACCTTTATTTAATTTTATGTACATGAGTTCAAAAAGGGAGTTGGGGCCCCTAGAATGGGAGCTCAGCCCGGTTGTGAGCAGCCATGCAGGTGCTGGTAATTACCCTGGCTTTCTGCGGGAACAGTAAGTTCTCTAAACTACTGAACCATCGCTCTAGCTGCAAATGCCCTACTTTAAAAAATTAAAACATTTTCAGTGATACATTAGAAATTTGATGTATTCTTAGGTCACCTATTGACGGCAATCCCTATCTATCTATCTATCTATCTATCTATCTATCTATCTATCTATCTATCTCCTATCTTATTTATTTATTTATTTATTTATTTATTTATTTATTTATTTATTTATTTATTGAGATAGGGTCTCACTTTGTACTCTAGCTGTTCTGGAACTCTCTATGTAGACCAGGTTCCTTTAACTAGAGTTGTTGTTAGCAGCCCAATGTGGGTTCTGGAAATTGAGCCCAGGTCCTCTGTGAGAGCAGCAAGTACTCTTCACCGTTGAGCCCTCTCTCTAGCCCTCAGTGATTTTTTTTTTTACCACTCCTTCCTGGTAGGAGCCACAGATGTTTTTGTGTTCCCAGATAAGCACTAGGGGGACCTGGAATATTAAATGTGCAGGGTTTTCCCTTTAAATAAAAGGATGCACACACTGTCGTCCACCCAGAAGGCTGTGACTGAGTGTGGCTAAGAACCTGGTGATCTTCGCACTATCTGTGTGACTAAGACCACACTGGATCCTTCCCCAGACCCTTATTGTGAGCTTACTTTTCTTAGTTGTCTATTCAACTCATCTTTATGGAAGATGTCCCATGTATTTTACAAAGAGTTTTGATGAGGTCATGTTTTAAACTTTGTTGTGCACATGGGATTGAGTGAATTATTGCCAGGAAAAATTTTCACTGAATTGTGCTGTGCTTAAACATCCCTAAAATAAGCTACTCAGGGTCAGATTCCTGAAGTTTGAACCAACACTGGCTCTTTAGTCATGTTTAACTGAACTGCTTTCTTGCAGATTGTTCCTTATTCTCCTGGCTATGGTGGCCACAGAGTTCCCTCCCTCCGGCTTGTCAGGCTGGCCTTGAACTCACAAAAGTTTGCTCGCCTTTGTCTCCTGAGTGCTGGGATTAAAGGCGTGTGTCACCGTGACCTGCAACCTATTTTTGGGGTGTTGAAGTCTATTAGTGTGTGGGGCTTGATGTGTGATTTAAGCACTAGTATGGTTTCTTTTACAAATGTGGGTGCCCTTGTATTTAGGGCATAAATGTTCAGAATTGAGACTTTACCTTCGTGGATTTTTCCTGTGACTAATACGAAATGACCTGCTTCATTCTCTTTCGACTAATTTTAGTTTGAAGTTAAGTTCAATTTTGTTAAGTATTAGGACAGCTACATCTGCTTGTTTCTTTGGTCCATTTGGTTGGAAAAATCTTTTCCCAACCCTTTACTCAGAGGTAATATCTGTCTTTGTAATTGAGGTGTGCTTCTTGTATGTAGCAGAATAATGGATTCGGTTTTCATATCCAATTTGTTAGCCTGTATCTTTTTTATAGGCAAATTGAGTCATTGATATTAAGAGATATTAATGACCAGTGATTGCTAGTTCCTGGTATTTTTGTTTCTGTGTTGTTGTTAATGTTGTATGTGTGTTTCTCTTCTTTGGGGTTTGCTGGTGTGGGATCATCTATTGCCTGTGTTTTTGCGGGTATACTCTCTTCTGACTTCTATAGCCACTACATACACATAGTGCACAGAAGAAACCTGTTCAGGTGAAGCAGCCATACATATAAAATAAATATTATTTTTTGAGTTTTATTTTATTCGTGTATCATTTTTAAAATTTATTTTTTATTTTACGTGTGTGGTTGGTTCCCATGCATATATGTATGTGCACAGTGCATGTGCAGTGTCCTAGAAGTCCAGAAGGTGTTGGATCCCCTAGAACTGGACTTGTAGACTTTTGTTAGCCATGTGGGTGCTAGGAATCAAACCAGTGTCCTCTGGAATAATAGCTAACACTTTTAACTGCTGAGCCATCTCTCCAGCCCTCTAATAAAAAAGCCATTTATTTTTATTTACGTGTATGCTTGTGCCTTTGTGAGATTCTGTGTACCACTTGTGTGCGTGCCTAAGGAAGTCAGAAGAGGCATTGAATCTCCAGGGCGAGGGTTACAGGTGGCTGTCGGCACCAGGTGAGGATGCTGGAAACCCCATCTGGGTCCTCTGCAAGACCCATAAGCACTCTTAACTGCTGAGCCCTCTCTCCAACCCCATGGTCATCATGTTTTAACCTTTTTGTGGACCTCCATGCTATATTCTATGATGACCATACTTGTTCATACTCTTACCAACACAGTTCCTAGTTTCCTCCACTTTAAAAAAATATCCCCACGAATATCTTTTATCTTTCTAACAATATTTCAGCATATGTGAGGTAGTACCTCATTTGTGGTTCCAATTTTCCTTTCCCTAGATGACTAATGATGTTGAACATTTTTCCCATATACCCTTTGAATGTCTTATTTTGAGAATTATCTACTTTGTACCTCTCTCTCTTTTGAGACAGTGTCTCGCTATATAGCTTTGGCTGGCCTCAAACCCGAAGTCCTCCTGCCTCAGTTTTTAAAAAATTATTATTACTATTTATATTATGTGATTATGTAGTTGTCTATACGTATTTCTGTATGCATGTAAGGACATCCCATGTGTCTAGTGTCCACAGAGGCCAGAAGAGGTAATTGGCTTTCTCCCAGGACTAGAGTTACAGGCAGTTGTGAACAACCATGTGGGTGTTGGGACTCAGAGCTGGAAGATGGTCTTAAGTCGATGCTCTTATCCACTAAGACAACATCTCTCCAGTCCCCCTCCCCCACCAACCTCAGCCTTTTAGCTGCTGCAATTACGGGCATGTGTTCCCAGGTCTGCCTCCTTTGCTCATGTCTAAAATAAAGGGGCCAAATGAACTGGCTTTTATTAACCATATGGTTTGGAATTGGGCTTTTCATTTGTGGTGGTTAATAATGCCAATTTGACACAACCTAGGATTACCTAGGAGACAAGCCTGTGGGCATGACGGGCTTCTAGATTGGGTTGAGTTGGGAAGGTCTACTTTAACTGTGAGTAGCACCCTTCTATGGACTGGGGTCCTGAGATGCTCTGTGAGCTGGGGACCTGCATTGCCTACAAAGCAGACTGTGAGCTGAGAGCAGCGTTCCTGCCGCTCTGCTCTCTGGTGTTGGATCAGTGTGCCCAGCTGGCTCACATTCCTGATGCTGTGAGTTCTCTTCCTTGATAGATCACACCCTCAAAATAGGAGCCCAAATAAACCCTCCCCTGCTTAAGTTGCTTCTATTAGGTCTTTTTGCAGCACCAACAAGACAGGGATCTAAGATAATGTGTGAGGGTAAATGCTTGTCCTACGTTACATCATTTTGTTAGACCTCATTTATTTGGTTCTCTCTCTCGTCCTGTTGTTGAGTATATTGATTGAAACTGTGTAATTGTGTGTGGTGGTTCACGCTTGTAATCTCAGTTCTCTGGGAAGTGGAGGCAGGAGGATGAGGAATTCAAGGTCATCCTTGGCTGTAAACTGACTTCCAGGGCAGACTGGGCTATGAGAGCCTCTCCTAATTAAAACAAACAAACAAACAAACGAACAAGAGTATTGAGTGAATAAACAATGTTACGGATACATGTTTGTTTATGTATTTGTGTCAATGGTTGAATTGACATTCCAAATTTGAATGGAAACATAACTTGCATTTTGATAAGCATCAGCATAAATGGTCTGATGAGTTTTAAAAATAGAAAACCCTGCTCACTTGCATGTTTTTTTTTGGGGGGGGGGGATGTTCTTAAACTAGAGGACAGCTGCTCTCAAGAATGAGGGATTTCAGTTCAGTGATGTCCAGCATCGAAATGTCCGAGGGCCAGGAAGCATCTCCAACAGCATTTACCTCTTCTGGTACACGCTACAAAAGAATTGTCCCAAGGATTGTTCGTGTTTATGTCCTTGATGTTTCTATTTTAACAAAGGCCTCCTTTGATGGGAACTGCCTCTTGCAGATCTCAAAGCTGGCTGCATGTTGCTGCTTGGCTCGTCTGGTGATCTGACTATGTGCGTTTTCTGATCTTGAGCTGCCGAGGCGCTCTGTGAGAAGTGGCATCTTAAACTTCAGCAAGGCTTTCTTCTCTGTGGGTAGGAAGACAGGAGTGACGCAATTATCCTGCCGGAGTACATTTCCTCTCAATTCTGTCCTCAAAATATTTCTTTTCCTGAAAGGAGAGAGAGAAAAAAGATCACCTCTGTTATTGGAGAAGGGATGGGATAAAAAGATGGGTTTCTTCATCTCTTCCTATTTCTTCTCAGAAAGTATAGCAAAACAGGGTTTTTGAGTCATGTATAT
>NW_026067927.1:18523178-18537762 GCF_014885135.2 Alexandromys fortis
ATATTTTTTTTTTTTTAAAATGAGGGCTCATGAGCCTTATTATTTTTCCAAGTGAAGAAATTACAGCAAGTATGCACTCTGCAGACTCTCCCTGAATGTAACAGCATCAACATCATTAAAAAATGTGATATCATTTTCATTATTTACTGACTGTGTGATCTTGGTCAAGTTGTTAATTTATGTTTTTCTTTATACTACTACTACTAATAATAAAAATTTTGATGTTTTTGATACAAGATAGCATGCGGCCCAGGCTAGCCTTGTACTTGCTGTATAACGGAGGATGAACTTAATAATTTCTTTCTTTCTTTTGGTTTTTCGAGACAAGGTTTCTATGTAGCTTTGGAACCTGTCCTGACACTAGCTCTTGTAGACCAGGCTTGTCTTGAACTCACAGAGATCCACCTGCCTCTGCCCTCTGCCCCCCAGGTGCTGGGATTAGAGGCACATGCCACCATCACCGGCTTGACCCTGAATTTCATTTTCAATCTTTTTCCCTTTTTCTTTTCCTGAGACAGGGTTTCTCTGTATAGCTCTGGTTATTCTGGAACACATTCTGTATAGTTCGGGTTGTTCTCGAACTCAGAGATCCACCTGCCTCTGCCCCCTAAGTGCTGGGATTAAAGGTGTGCACACCATGCCTGGTTTGTCCGACTACAACTTTTAAGAGTTAGTTGCTTCTACCATGTGGGTCACGGGAGTCAAACTCATCCTCAGTCTTGGCAGCAAACAGCTTTACCTGCTGAGCCATTTTTCCTGTCCCCATAACAACATTCTAAAGTGAATTTAGTTTAGTGAAAGCTCACTTATCATTCATTTAATGTATATTTAGTTTGGATTCTTCCCAAAGCAGACCCTGAGACAGGGAGTTGGCAAGCCATGGGGACAGTGAAGGAGAAGTAGGGAACCATATAGGATAAGGGAAGAGACAGGCTGTGAAACCAAAGGACTTTCCAGGCCAGCTGCCACTCAGACTACTGGGACACCATCCTCTAAGGAAGCTCTGAAAGGTCGGACAAAGCACACGCCTCAGAATTGACTCCAGAAGGGACCATATACCCGAAGAGTGGGTGCAGCCACTCCCAGGAAAAGCAGGCTAATTGCCCTCCACAAGTTCCCAAGCTTTGGCTTTTCCTGGTTGCCTCATTGATGTCATGCCATTCGCACCTCTGCCAACTCTATTCCTAGAATATTGATAATTATATTCAGAAGCGTGATTTGACTGAGATTCAGTTTTCTTGGCAACACATAAGTGGTACTGGGCATTTTCGTCATAACTGCAAGGTTTCTGACTGCCTCTTCTGGAACGTTAGGAGCCAATTATAACCGTTGCCCACCTTCCTTGGGATTTGGCAAAATGTTACGATTCAACACCCTCCCCCTAAAAGGAACTTTTTTCCATCAAATATTTGGTTACCTTGTAGTATAGTTATTGTGTGGAAATTGGATCAAATAGTTGATGTTATTAGTTATCTTCTAGTTTCCATAAAAGTTCATGGATTCCAGAGCCACTTTACTGGTGGCTAATGAACGTATTATTTTTCTATTTCTGTAACATTTAAAATGCAGGTTTCAAAAAATATGATTGATGTGTGTGTGCACTCTTTGAATTTATTATTCTTATCACTGCCTTGGCCAGTTTGGAGCCTCCTCCAGTTGTCCCTTTGTCCTTGTGATAGTGTCCTGGGAGAGAGAGAGCTTTCTGCTTCAGGTGTTGTAGAGTATCATCTAGTTTTTATGTATTCCATGTCCTAGATTTTATAATTAGCCATTTTCCGGAAGTTTTTACTTTTTAAATAAAAGCATTGCTGTCAATGCTGATAGTGATTCAGGCCTTGTAGTCCTAACATGTGGGAGGGGAGGCCAGAGGATCAGGAGCTCAACGTCATTCTTTAGTAGACAGCATGTGCAAGTTTGAGGCTAACATGGGCTACATGAGATCCTGTCTCAAAGAACAAAACAAAAATGGATGTTTTCTTCATTTAGAGAGCAACATTGTGTGCTTGGGACATTTCGTATTGTTGCCTGGGTCTTCATTTCTACCCGTTGTTTTCCTGGATAACTCACTTTCCTTTCAATTTATTTGTATGTTGTGTAGGCATGTGCTTTTCCATGGAGGCAGATGTGAAGGTCGGAGGTACACGTTGGGTGTATTCTTCTCTTGCACTCTAGTTTTCTGAGATAGGATTCCTCACTGAAGCTGGAGCTGATTGTTTCAGGTAGCTTAGCTGGCCAGTGAGCTCTCTGGATTCTCCTGTTTCTGCTCTCCAGTGCTGTGGTCACAGACCTGCATGGTTACACCTTGTGTATACTGTGGGTGCAGGGATCTGAACTCAGGTCCTCACACTTGTGCAGGAAGCACATCCACTGAACCATCTTCCTAGTCTCCCTCCCTTTCTTCCCTTCCTCTTTTCCTCCATCCCTTTTCCTTCCTTCCTTCCTTCCTTCCTTCCTTCCTTCTTCCTTCCTTCCTTCCTTCCTTCCTTCTTTCCTTCCCCCTTCTTTCCT
Source organism: Alexandromys fortis (assembly GCF_014885135.2). Classification (NCBI taxonomy): domain Eukaryota; kingdom Metazoa; phylum Chordata; class Mammalia; order Rodentia; family Cricetidae; genus Alexandromys; species Alexandromys fortis. The sequence goes on from NW_026067927.1 coordinate 18,525,687, forward strand.
TCCCTCCCTTCTCTCTCCCTCTCTCTTTCTTTCTTCCTTCCTTCCTTCCTTCCTTCCTTCCTTCCTTCCTTCCTTCCTTCCTTTCTTTCTTCCTTGGATCTTGTTATTTAGTTTGTGCTGGCATTGAACTCATGTCAGCCCTCCTGCCTCAGTCTTCTGAGTGCTGCCATTTCAACCATATGCCACTACATCTGGCTTAGAATATATAACTTTTTTTTTTGAGACAAGGTTTCTCTGTATAGCCCAGCTGTCCTTGAATGTAGATGGAAGTTTCTCTCCCACCCCATCCTGCAGCTGTTCAGTCCCAAAGAAACACGCAGAGGCTTATATTAATTATATACTGTTTGGCCTATTAACTCAGCCTTATTATTAACTAGCTCTTACAACTTAAGTTAACCTATAATTCTTGTTTATGTTAGCCACGTGACTTGACACCTTTTATCAGCGAGGAAATCTCATCTTGCTTCTTCCACATCTGGCTGGTGACTGACTCTGCCTTTCCTCTTCCCAGAATTCTTTTAGTCTGGTTGCCCCGCCTATACTTCCTGCCTGGCTACTGGCCAATCAGCACTTTATTAAACTAATATGAGAGACAAATCTTTACAGTGGACAAAAGCATTCTCCTAGAGCACTTGAATGTTGGCGGAGGTTGCTTGTTTGTTTCCCAGACTCCTGAAATAATCACACAGAAATCTGTTATAATTGCAATACTGTTTGGCCAATAGCTTAAGCGTATTTCTGGCTAACTCTTATATAACTTAAATTAACCCATTTCTATTAATCAGTGTATTGCCATGTGGCTGTGGCTTACTGGCAAGGTTCTGGTGTGTCTGTCTCCTGCGGGCAGTCACATGGCTTTTCCCTGACTCCCTCTACTCTCTCTCTCTATCTCTTTCAGCCTGGCTTTACTCTGTTACATCATTGGCTGAAAGCAGCTTCTTTATTAACCAATGGTAATAAAACATCTTCACAGCATACATCATCTTCCATCACTTGAACTCACTTGGCAGACCAGGCTGGCTTTGAACTCAGATAGTCACCAGCCTCTGCCTCCTGAGTATTGGGATTAAAGGCATGAACTATCACCACCTGGCCTAATTCTTTAAAAATAAAAAATACATTTATTGTTTGTGTGTGTGTGTATGTGTGTGTGTATGTTTGTGTATGTGCAGGAGTACCATGATGCATATGTGGAGGTCAAAGGACAACTTATCTTTCACCTTGCAGGTCCCAGAAATTGAAGCATCTTTATCTGCTGAACCAACTAGTTCAGTAGATAGTTCTGAAATTGTCTTTAAAAAAGATTTATTTTTATTTCTGGGTATGTCTGTGTGAGTGTGTGCTATACATGCACAGATGGACTTGCAGGCCAGAAGAGAGAGTCAAATGTCTTGGAGCTATAATTACAAGTGGTTGGAACTCTCTGACACCGGTTCAGGTCCTTTGGAAGAACAATAGGTGCTGAGCCATTTCCGTTTCGACAATGACCTTCACCACATCTTTTGGATGCCCTTCCTTCAGGGCACATATGACAAGTGTGTGTTGCCGTCATCAATGGCGACTTATCTCCACTCAGCATTGAACTATAACAAGACGATACATAAAGGAAATTGGTTCAGATCACTCTGGACTGAAGAGAGAGTGTGAACAAACAGCAACTTGGCAAAGGCAAGAGATCCAATTTGGATAGAAGTGTGGTTATGGGGAGGAATTCAGTAGGTGTTAAGTCTAGGGAAAAATGTGTGAAGCCTGTGAGGAAGTACCCAGCACTGCCAAGTCGCTGAGCACAGAGTATCACATCTTAAATTAAGGAACCACAGATCTCTAGTGAACCGCAAAGATGATGGGCGGTGGACAGGCTGATGCGACAGCATTAGAATCGGGCAAACCTGGGTTCAAATCTCGGCTTCTCCACACACTGGCTATCACCTTGACTTTATACATGCCATCCACTATCAACTGTATCTTTTTAATTTTTTTCCCTCTGTGATCTTAGTATTGAACCTAGGACCTTATGTACACTAGGCGAACTCTCTGCCACTGAGCTGTAGCTCCAGTGTCTTTCCTGGGATGTGCATTGTGTTTGTGTGGGGGAGTGAGAGGGAGAGGTTGAGATAGAATCTCATGTAAGTCAGCTTTGAACTCAATGTAGTCAGAGTGTGTGTGCGTGCGCGTGTGCATGAGAGAGAGAGAGAGAGGTATCATGTAATTCTTAATTCTTCAGCTTTGAACTCACTATGTAACCAGTGTGTGTGTATGTGTGTGTGTTTGTATGTGTGTGTGTGTGTGTGTGTGTGTGTGTGTGTGTGAGAGAGAGAGAGAGAGAGAGAGAGAGAGAGAGAGAGAGAGAGAGACTCATTTTATTGCTGCTTCTTTTGGTTTTATTCTAGGTCCCTGGGCTATTTAATCTCAGGTTCTTGATCACCCAAGCAGTGTCGGATATGGGTTTCATCTCATGGAGAAGGCCTTAAGTCAAATCAGGTATTGATTGGTTACCCCTACAAGCTCTGTATTACCATTTTCCCTAGCATATCTTTCAAACAGAACACCACTGTAGAGCAAAGGATTGCTGCTGGTGTTAACATTTCTCCTTTGGTAGTATGTAGAATATCTTTCTTACCAAAGACACTAGCATGTAGAGATGAAGGTTCTATGTAGGCACCAGTTTGACTTCTCTGTGTTCAGTGAGTTGTGTTGGTTTGTCTTCAGCAATGGGGGCTTTGCTGTGAGTTTGTTGAGAGCAATCTACAGTGTTGGCAAAAGCCTGGGTTGTTTGGGGGTTCTCCTTGGGACCCCTTTGGCCAACAACTCAACTAGATGTATCTGTTCCCAGTACTGGAAACTTTATTTGGTGACAAGAGATGTCCAGGTGATTTCATTTAGATTGTCTTTATATATGTAGGCATCTTAGGAAGCTTCTACTGTATTACGTTTCCATACTCCTCATTTGTGTTGTCTGTTCCTATATTCCCTCCCTCATTTTCCTCTTCCCTACCTCTCCCTGCTATATCTTCCCATTTCAGTTCACCTCCCATCTATCCATAACTATCTATTCTATTTCACTGTTCTAGAGAGATCTATCTATACCCCTAGCCTCTTATTCTATACCTCACCTCTGTAGTTCTATGGACTGTAACTTGTTTATCACTGACGTAACAGATAATATCCACACATAAGTGAATACATATCATATCTGTCTTTCTGGGTCTGGGTTACCTCCATCGGAATGATTGTTCCATATGTTTACCTGTGAATTTCATGATTTCATTTTTAACAGCCAAGTAGTATTCCATTGTGTGAATGCAGCATGGTTTCTTTATCCATTCATCTCTTGAAGGCCATCTAGGTTGTTTCCAATTTCTGGTTGTTATGAACAGAGAAACATTGAGTATGGTTGAGAAAGTGTCTCTGTGGAAGCATGAGGGGTCCTTTGAATGTATGCCCAAGTGTGAGCCTCCAAATTCTAGAGCAATGAGAAACCTAGAGCTAGTGTGGCGAGCACACACCTTGAATCTAGTCATTCAGGAAGTGGAGGCAGGCAGATCTCTGTGAGTGAGTTCCAGGTCATCCAGGACTACTTAGTGAGACCCTGTCTTTAAAAATGCAGAAAGAAGGAATCCAGACTCTTCAGTGTAAGCCTTTTACTTCACAGATGAGGCTACTCATGCCTCCAGCATATTTATTATCGCATGTCAGAGGATTAGAAAACAAAATAATTTAACAACAATGCACAAGGGCTTGGCATTAAGTATTCTATCTTGTATAATTCTTTTTTTTTTTGATTTATCAAGACAGGGTTTCCCAATAACTAAGGAGTCAGCTGGCCTTGAACTCATAGAGATCCACGTGTGTCTGCCTCCCAAGTGCTGGGATTAAAGGCGTGTGTCACCTATGCCCGGCCTATTTTGTACAATTCTGTAAGCTTTGGAAAGCCAGATCTTTTGCATTTGAAGCCTACGGGCCCACAGAGAGAGACACAGCTTTGATGTTACTGAGTGGATAAGGCAGGGCAAGGCTTCATCATGTGATTTTGGGTCTAATATTGTCCCAGGAAATTAAAGAGTAGGAGAAAAGCACCCCATCAAAGTAAGGATCCAAGAAAATGCACTAGTGTGGAACTCAGGGCTTGTCCAACAAATGGGGACTGAACGGGAAAGCGAGAAAGCACATTTGCACAGAACAGAAACCCACGTGTGGGGCTGGGATGTCAGGAGGAAGAACCCAGACCTCCAGCGGACGCTAGCTCTGTCTCGGTGGGTAAGTACAAACTTGTATTTTAGAGAGGCCAGCTCAGTAAGGATGGAATCATGCTGGAATGTTGATAGTAATCAGCCTGTCCCTAGAGAGAGACCATATTTTAGGGATCAAACCCACAAAAGATCAACTTCACTGCTAATCTATTGGAAATGGGATTCGCAAATGCAAAAAATGATTTTAAATTGAAAATTTCAACAGTTTTATTCTAATTAGCGGGTGGAAATATGGTGGTGCAAGTTTAAATTTTAATGACTGCTGCTCTAATGATTCAACTCCGCCTGCACACATTCACATTGTGAGGTGCACGAGTTACGAAGACTGCATATCTTAAGAGTTATGAGTGATCCTGGTGGACTGTCAACACCCTCAGAGCATGCTGACTGACTGTGCTATTTACTTAAGGAAAAACCATCATAAACAAAAGCCAAGAAAAAGAACCAACAAAAGATAAAGCAATGTACACATTTTCATTACATGTAGCGAGATCTGTGTGGTACTGTTATATATGTTTCCTTTAGACTCTAAGGGCCACCCTGTGCTCTTGGCCAATGTGAACTAGCTCATATTTTCCTCTGTTTTATGTCCTGGGACCCTGAGTGGTGCAATGCTCTTGGCTTATGAGTTCTTTATGACTTCGTACCGAGGATGTGGTTTTCTAGCTAATGTTGTTAAAAGCTATTTGCTACCCAGTGACCTTTCTTTCTGCAATTTATTTTGTGTTCTGGTGAACATTTTTTGACCCATAAAGACTGGCAAAACTGCGTAAATGATAGAAGTAAACTTACCCTAAAGGAACAAAGGACGCTATCATGCAAGTTGGGTAGACTATAATGACCCGATGAAATGAGAGACTAATGGAAACCCTTACAGAGGTCATAAACATCACGGCAGCCTAGAGGGGTTAGGCCACAGTGTGCACAGGCCCCTGGAGGGATCTAGGCAAGAGACAAGGCATGATTCCAGTGAGCTCGGGTGGGCCTTTGCTTACGTTCTCCCTGGAATGCAGTTCTGCGGGATATCTATAGTATAGTGGGGTTGAGGGCTGAACTTGAAACATTGAGCTTGTGGGGATAAGCCTGAAATAGCTCAGGAACCATTAAAAATAGGGTTTTTTTTTGTGTGTATATGTGTACATGTGTGGAGATCAAAAAACTTGGAGTCAGTTTCCTGTTCTTTAAGTGGTTCCGCAGAGTCAAACTCAAGTCCCCCCCCCCCATAAAGTGGCAAGCGCCTTTATCTGCTTAGCCATCTCACCCCCCTCCCCAAACCATTTTAATCTCTCCTACTCAGTCTTATAGAGAAGGAAACGTGTCCCTCCCGTAGTCCCGTAATGAGTGTGTTTATAGACCAGAGTTGAGCGACAACAATCCCCCCTCTCCAATAAGGAGAGCCGAGTGAGAGATTTTTTACAGTGCTTCCTCTCATCAAAGGAACGCAGGCTTGTCTCTCGCTTCCTGACACAGAAAATTGCATTTTGTCACCCATTTGTCAGTTCTTACAGATTTTAAGATAATTAAAGAACATTATAGCAGGTGACAGCTGTTGCCGAATGCCGTGTTCCTCGTTCTCCTGCTCGTTGGCCGCCCATGAATCTCGGATGAGGATAGCTGACTGCTCCAGGTTTAATTAGCTGCTTGTTTTGAATCTGTCTAGGCTCTCAGGTGTGGGGTTATCGGGTTTACAGCTTGTCAAATCTGAGCCATGTTCATCGCTGCCTGGCAGTCCCGGGTCTGGTCAACCCAGGCATGAGCCAGCTGGGGGTCCTTTGCCCCTTATCAGACTAAGGGCACCCGAGGAGGGATGAAGATGTTGGTTTTGGTGGTGGCTCTTAGGAGCATCAGGTGCTGATTGGTTTCCGGATGCTCTCAAACCAAATTGTGCTTCTGATTTTGAAATTTATTCTCTGATTAAGTCTCCTCCAAGGGCCACCTCTTCTATTAAAGCGCGCTGCAATCCTAATCCATTGAGATTCATTTCCAAGTTAGCCTGCCGCCGATTCTCCAACATGCAGAAGGGAGATCTGAGTGCTCTCAGCACCGGCTTCAGCAGTGTAGAATATTTGCTCTTTTCTTAGAGGATTTGAGCTCCATTCCACGACTTTGGAAATGCTAAACTCCACTGCCAACCCCCTGCTCCTTTGCTTGTCACTCTCCCTAGGTGAGAGTGAGTTTTTGTGTGCCCTAATGTTTTGTTCTTAAAGAAGGCATATTAAAAAAAAAACATACATGATCTTATGGTTGCATCTTCAATCATATTTTTTTTAGCTCATGTTAAAACACAAAAGTGCTTTCAAGAGCAACTAAAAATAATTATTTCTAAAAGTTTTTTGTGTGTGCAAATATGTGTGTGTGTGTGTGTGTGTGTGTGCATGTTTGTGTGCGTGTGTGTACCAATAAAGGCCAGAAAAGGGCATTGGATCTCTTGGTATTGGAATTATATACAGTTAGTTGTAAGCTGCCTGCCATGGGTTCTGGGAACCAAATGTGGGTTCTCTGGAAGAGCAGGAATACTTTTAATCATGGAGCCTTCTCCCCAGCTCCTTGTTTATTTTTGAGATAAGGTTTCCTGTAGCCCATGGTGGCTTTGAACACGCTGTGTGACTGAGGTTGGCCTTGAACTCCAGCTCTTCTTACTTTCATCTCTCAAGAGCTAGGATTACAGGTGTATACCACCAGGCCTAGACAAAGTATTTCCTAATTGGTACATAATAATCATACACATTGTAGAAATTGTGTGGCAATCCAACACACACATGCACACATGCATGCACACATACACACACACACAGTGTAATGATCGAATTAGATCCACTAGCATTTCTCACGCCTTACACTCTTACAGTTTCTTTGTGTTTGGAGCCTACAAACTTCTCCCATCTAGTTCTTTGTAAAACTATTTAACAACAGTAGACCAGAGCTATCCTGCTGTGCCGCAGTGCACTAGAACTTACTCTTCCCATCTCACTGTATTCTGGTGCCCACGTTACAACCTTCCTGTACCTACCTCTTAAAATGAAACCTTAAGGGAAAACTTATGCCCAAGAATGTCCTCTGAATTGCTAAAAGTACGAAAGTAGAATGCATTGATTTTGTTTTGAATCCTCTGTCTCTCTGTCTTTGCCCTCCCTCCCTCTTTCTTTCTTTCTTTCTTTCTTTCTTTCTTTCTTTCTTTCTTTCTTTCTTTCTTTCTTTCTCTCTCTCTTTCTTTCTTTCTTCCTTTCTTTCTCTGTCTGTCTCTCTCTTGCAAACTAGGCAGACTTCTGCTTATTTTAAAGCTCTTTCCAGAAAGACAAGCTCTTCTTTGAAGGCTTCTCTGATTTCACACACAGTGTAGACTCTTCCTTCTTTGGTTTTGCATCTTCAACTCTTTCCTTGTATTTCTCCCGAGACTCTGTCAACATTAGCAAGACTTTGTTATCTCACTGCAGAACTCAAGCACCCCATGAGAGTCCTTCCCAGGAAGATGTAAGTTCTAACTGATTTTGCTTTCCATTCCAAGGGGTGATAAAGTTTTAGGAACTCACAATCATCAGTAGAAAGCTGACACAAGACTCTTTGAATCCTTTGCCTCGAAATCCCTTGTTAGGGTCTCTACCAATTCTAAACTTTTATGTTATCTTCTCTGATTATGTTTCTCCTTTGCCTAGGCTGGCCTTGAACTTGTGATCTTTCTGCCTCAGCCTCTTGAGTAGCTGGGATTACAGGGCTGGCCTCCCCCCACTCAATTCCAATCAAGCTTATAAATTGGAAGACCTAGCTTAACCCAGATTTTAAAATGTCAGTGTATATCATAAATATGGCTTTCCTTTGCTGGGGACATCACCATTGACCTGGAAATTTCCCTTCTTATGATGAGCAATGAGCTCAGCCTTATTTAATCAACACAGGTTCTGATGGCATTTCTGAGGGAACCAGCGATTGACACCTTTATAACCCATGTTGCTTTGTCTGTTGCCTTCTGCTTCTCTCTTCCTGCTCCATGAAATCCGAGGGATAAAATTTCTTTTCTTTTTCCATTGTGTGTATGTGTCTGTCTCACATGTATGCATATGGAAGCCTGGGATTTGCTGTCTGGAATCACTCTTAACAGCTTTTTCCCTTCAGTCATTGAGGCAAGGTCTTTGTCGAACCCAGAGCTTGCCTGTATGGCTAGTTCATGCACCAGTTTGCTCCGGGGCAGTGCTGCCTCTGTCTCTGAGGCTGGAGCTGCAGGTAGACCTTCAGGCTCTCCGGGCATTGATGTGGTTTCTGGGCATCTGAACTTGGGTCTTCATGCTTGTACAGCAGGTGGTTTAACTGTGAGCATCTGCCCAGCCTGAGGGTAAGATTATTTCTTTATCCACTGGCTCACCCTGGGCTCTTATGTCTAGTACAGATCACACACACACACACACACACACACACACACACACACACACACACAACCATTCAGTTACTTCTGGAAAAATTGGCCAGGTGAAATAGAGAGGAAGCTAAAGACTTAACAGCAGAAAAAAAAAAGTACCCAACTTGGCCTTCCAGCAGGCTTGGTGCTTTGCTGAGCATCTTTCAACTTGAATTTTAATGCTGTTTTTGGCCCCGAACCACCCATCTAACTGTTTCCCATATAAGCTCCAGTCCAATAGAGTCATTCTCCTCATTGGTCCATGTTCCTTGGAACCTGCAAGTATTCGTGGATTCTGATCCGTGTGCCAGGAATGGCGTTTCTCTCTGCCTGGTGATAAGCTTTTCTTGAAAAGTCAGGTCAAATTAGTTCTGACTTCCCTCTTTCTTTTATTTCCTTTTTCCTACCTCCTTTCCTGTCTCCACTCTTCCTCCCTCCATCCCTTCATCCCTTACTCCATTCTTTTTCTTTCTTTTCAACACACAGTCTCATGTGTTCCAGGCTACTCTTGTCAAATTCACTGTGTAGTTGAGGAGGACATCTACTTCCCACATTCTGAGGTTTCAGGCTTGTACCACCATGCCCAGCTATCACTAAAGTCTGCTCCAAATTATTTTATTTCATTTTATTCAAGACAGGCTCCATCTACTCAGCACTGGCTGTCCTGGAACTCACCAGACTGGTCTCAAACTCACAGAGATCCACTTGCTCCTGCCTCCTAACTGCTGGAATTAAAGGTGTGTACCACCACACCCAGTCAAACTTACTTTTTTTTTTTTTTTTGGCTGTTTTCTTGATACAGGGTCTGTTACAGCCCAGGCTAGACTCAGACTTACTATGTAGCCCAGGATGACCCTGGTCTCCTGAGCTCCTTGTCTCCATACCTGACTTCTTCAACTTCTTCACAAGATTCTGTTTTCTTTAATGTTTGCAGTGTTTACAGAGATAACGCTTCACTTTTGGGCATTGTTTTTTCCCATGATTGATGCTTATTTACTTACTTTTGATGCTTTGAAACCAGATGCAAGATCCTATGCTTATCTTCTCATTTATACAGCTTATGTATATAAAAAAACCACTGTAGCTGAAGAGATGGCCCACAAATCAAAAACACTTGATGCTTTTCCGGAAGGCCCGAGTTTGACCCATGCTGAGTGGCTCACCGCTACCTGTTAACTCCAGCGCCATTGGGACCTGACAGAATGTTTTGTCATCTTTTGGCCTTTGCAGGCACCTGCATGCATGTGTGCATGCACACACACAAATAAAGTAATAAAAATCTTTAAAAATAGGAACCCACTATGCACAATTACTTCGATAGGGACTGGGAATGTGGCAATCATTAAGGCAGAGTGACCTTCTATTTTTTTTTCCATTTTATTCTTCCTAAATTCCTTTCATGAGTGCGTAGTTAAACAGAAGTATGTGGTTAAGTCTTTTGGCTAGTTGCTCTCCTTTAGGCTCTCTTCACATTCACCAGGACTTTCAGAGAACCACAGAAAGGCTGGATTCATATTTTTTTCACTTAGTTTTATTGGTTATCTTAAAAAATTATGCTACTTTCTTTAGCATGTGTGTGTGTGTGTGTGTGTGTGTGTGTGTGTGTGTGTGTGTGTGCGCGCACGCTCGCACGCGTGCACCACAGTGAATACATGGAGGTCAGACGACAATTTTCAGGAGTTGATTCTTTCCCTCCACCGTATAGGACTGAACTCAGGGAATCAGTCTTGGTGGCAAGTACCTTTATCCCTTGAGCTATCTTTTTTTTGACCTTTTTCTTTTTGGTTTTTCGAGACAGGGTTTCTCTGGGTTACAGTCCTAGCTGTCCTGAAACTAGCTCTTGTAGACCAGGCTGGCCTCCAACTCATAGAGATCCACCTGCCTCTATCTCCTGAGTGCTGGAATTAAAGGTGTGTGCTACATCGCCTGGCCCTTGAGCTATCTTGATGGCTCTTATTGTACAGTCTATCAACCTTGCAGAAAAGAAACTGACTATAGAGAAATCTAACACAGTTTCTTGGTTTTCCTATAATTGCCCACAGCTTTTGATTATTAAGAAATGACAAACAGTAACAAGAAGATAAAATTAGATTAGGTGTGAGCCAAGTTTGGTGATGCATAGCAGTAATCCCAGGGCTGAGGAGGTGGAGGCAGGTGGACCAGAAGTTCAGAGTCATTCTGGGCTACGTAGATCCTGTCTTAAAAAGCCAAAAGCAAAGGCAAAATGAAACAAAAAGTTAACATAACATATATAAGAATGAGCACGGAGCAGCGTAGGGGTAGAAAGAGAGACAGGAAAAGAGAGAGGCTGTGCACATGACAAGAAAGGGCTGAGTTATCATCAACCAATGTGCCCACGTTTCCACAGGACTGCTGACGAGAAAAGGGCTGAGGAGAGCAGCCATCAAGCCAGCCTCTCTTTCTACAGGATGGCATTCTTTGGTTCTGTATTGCTGAAAATCCTCATGGTAAATTGATGTTTCTCACAAGGCTCTCAGTATAGACCTTTCCTGAGACTGTTGGGTTCTCCAGGCAGAGAGTCTGGTCTCTGGGAGGAGACAGGCAAAGGTGGGGGAAGGGGCTGGCTGGGCTCATCATTAGCAACATATTCACACTAGGACAGAACAGAAGGACCCTAGACTCTCCAGGAAAGATAGAATATGGTCAGGAAAAAAAAAAAGACACATCCTGTGTGTGTGTGTGTGTGTGTGTGTGTGTGTGTGTGTGCATGCATGCATGTATATGTGTGTGGTGTATGGAGGCCAGAAGGCAATCTTAGTATTACTCCTTAGGTCATTTTCACATTTAAAAATTTTCAATGTAATTTTATTTTTTGAGAATTTCACACACAACATGTTTGGATCAAATCCATTGCAGCCTCTCCTCAAGTCCTCCCATAATCCCAGTAATTTCCCTTCCCAACTTCATGTATACTGTGTGTTTAAATTTTTGAGGGTATTTACTATTTTTTAAAAAATGTGTATGAATGTTTGTTTTCCCTGATAATGTCTGTGCACCTTATGTGCAGTACCTGAGGAGGCCAGAAGAGGGCACTGGGTTCCCTGGACTGGAGTTACAGATGTAAGATGCCATGAGTCCCAGGGATTGACTTGGGACCACAGGAGGATCAACCAGTGCTCTTAACTGCTGAGGCACCTCTCCAGACTCTTGTGCTCTTTTAAAAAGCCATTGAATAATTTTAGTGCTGCCAGGATGTGCCTGGGTGTAGGGCCATTCACAGGAGCGATGGCAGCCGCTTTTCTTTCTCTTCAGATTGCATGAATTTTTAGCCCTTGCCTTTCCTCCCTCTTTCCTTTTCTTTCCTTCCTTCCCTCCATTCCTTCATCCCTCCATCCTTCCCTCCCTCCCTCCCTCCCTCCCTCTCCCTCTCCCCCTCCCCCCTCCTTCTCCCTCTCCCTCCCTCCCTCCCTCCCTC
>NW_026067927.1:18538229-18670160 GCF_014885135.2 Alexandromys fortis
CTTCTTCTTCTTCTTCTTCTTCTTCTTCTTCTTCTTCTTCTTCTTCTTCTTCTTCTTCTTCTTCTTCTTCTTCTTCTTCTTCTTCTTCTTCCTCCTCCTCCTCCTCCTCCTCCTCCTCCTCTTCTTCTTCTGATTTATTTATTTATTTTTTTATTATACAGCATTCCTTCCATGTATGCCTACAGGCCAGAAGAGGGCACCAGATCTCATTATAGATGGCTGTGAGCCACCATGTGGTTGCTGGGAATTGAACTCAGGACCTCTGGAAGAGCAGTCAGTGCTCTTAACCGCTGAGCCATCTCTCCAGCCCCCCTGTAAAGACATTTTTAAAAGATGAGATCAACTATGAGGGCACAAAGAAAATGGTCAGTAAATAGATCTAAGATTCTTGGATTGGGAAGCAAGAGTTGGCACCACAAGGAAGTTGATGGTGTTATTGACACACACATATGTTTGGTCAGACATAATATGGTCAAAGGTCTCTCACACCATCAGGAGAGCTTCCGGAACAGGCGGGCACCTGGGAACATCTGAATAGCATTGCTTTCAGTGCGCCAGCCTGGTTCTCCACTTTATCTACTTTCAGACTACTAGAATGGCTTGCATTAGTTTGCCTTTTTTCTTATTTGGAAGGTAGAGAAATTAATTAACTGTGAAATGACTCAAGGCAGAAATCAAGATCAAATATGAAGAAAAAAGCCATGCCAATTCCTGAATACTTATAGCAAAAAAAAAAAAATTGGGGGGGTTATTTTGACGACAGAAGGGCAAGCCAACAGAAGATGAGAATTTGGATCAGTCTTTACAGAGTCCTCCTACCCCCCCACCTCCACAGCCCGCCAACATACGAGTAGAGCATTTAGGAAAAACAACACGCAGTGATGATCAATATACAATCATCGAAGCAGAAGTTATTAGAGGAAAATAGCGCAAATTGGAAAATTCAAAAGAAAATCTGTATCACAGTTTCTCTATCACCATATGCAAACCTATTAATGCACAATTTTCAGCTTTCATTTAGGACGGCATCGCTCCCACACACAAGCAGGTAGGACAGGAACGCGAGCACATTAACTATGCTCTGAGTGATGTTCGTTTATTTTTCCTCGGATCTCATTTGCCACAGTGAATTCACTTTGATTTAAAAACCCGGAGCTCATCTTAATTTCAACAAATAATTTAATTTGGAACAACTACTTACTAGATCCCGCTAAGTCACATGTCTTTCCACCCATAGAAAATGGCCATATAAAGTTAAATGATCAAACCTTGCTTCTGGCATTTTCCTTCTAGGATTTTTTTTTTTTTTGCTTTCTTGTATTTGAAAGAAGCAATCATTTCTTAAATATCTCTCTCTCTCTCTCTCTCTCTCTCTCTCTCTCTCTCTCTCTCTCTCACACACACACACACACACACACACACACACACACACACACACACCATGGTCTCACTATGCTGCCTTCACTGGCTTGGAATTTTCTATGTAGACCAGGCTAGCCTGGAACTCAAAGGGATCAACCTGTGTCTGCCTCCTAAGTGCTGGGATTAAAGATGTATGCCACCACACCAGCTCTTCCTTAGATTTCTTTCTTTCTTTTCTTTCTTTTTTTTTATTTCACATGCATTGATGTTTTGCTTGCATGTATGTCTGTCTGAGGGTGTTGGGTACCTTGGAACTGGAGTGACAGACAGTTGTGAGCCACCATGTGGGTGCTGAGAATTGAACCCATGTTCTCGGGAAGAACGGTCAGTGCTCTTAACCGCTGAGTCATCTCTCCAACCTCTCTTTCTTGGATTTCATATTGAATGTATTTTACTTATAACTGATCAGAACATAGTGATCCTATAAGTAAATTTATTGAGGGTAGACAATCACCCTCAATAATGAGACACTAAATGGATGAGTTGATTCTTAACCTGGACAAGTTGTTTTAACTCATGTTGGTCATGTCTGATATTTATTTCTTTTTTAAAAATTAAAATAATTGTTATATTTATACATATGTTTGCTTGCATGTGTGTATGTGCATCACATACATGTGGTGTCTTTGGAGGCCGGAAGAGAACACTGGATTGTGATTCACCATGTCAGTTTGTGAACCTGGGTCCTCTGCAAGTCTGTCAAGGGCTTTGACCATTGAGCCATCTCTTCAGCCCTTGTCTGCTAATGCGTGTATTATAGTTACAGACAGGTAATGTCTAGCTCAAAGTAAGAGGTGCCTTTTGACTGTCACAAGGCACTATGGGTGCTCTCATTATTATTATTATTAATAATATTAATAATATTATATTTGTGTGTATGTACATGTTTGGTATGAGTGTGCATGTGTGCCTGTGAGCATGGAAGCTAAATCTTGATGCCAGGTGTCCATGATCATTCCCACCCCTATTTCCTTATTTATCTTTTAGACGGTGTCTCTCATTGAAACTGGAGCTTACCAACTTGGCTCTGCTGCCTGGCCAGCAAGCCCCAGTGATTCCATCTGTGCCTTCCCAGCACTGGGATTATAGATGGATGATACTAAACCTAGCCTTTTTTTTGGCTCTGGGCACTGAACTCAGGTCTTCAGGCTTGTATGACTGGCACTTCACTAACTGAGCTATCTTTCTAACCCCAGGCTTTCTCTTGAATATGATAGTGCTCTAGGATTCTGAAACACATCCAGGGATTGCAGAGGAGTGCTTGGTCAGTTTTAGAATAAATCCATCTATTTGGTATGGTGACCCCCCAAAATGACATTTCTGGACTGGCAAGATGGCTTAGCAGGTTCAAGCACTTGCCAGTAGGCGTGAAAACCTGAGTTCTACCTACAACACCTACACAGTAGAGAGAACTGACTCCCACAAATTGCCCTCAGATATTCCTATGACCATTGTGATGTAGGCTCCCCCATCCAAGAAATAAAATTTTCAAAGTCCCCTTCCAGTGCTGGCATCCTAAGATTATGGCATATTTTTTTTTAGTAGTGATGAATGGGTTTGATCAGACACAAAGGTATAAAGGTGTTCATCCAGAGAACACAGTGCGCCTGCACCAGTCCGTGGGTGGTACCAGTCCCTGGGTAGCACCAGTCCTTGGGTGGCTACGTTTCTAACAACTCAAGTGAATAAACAGTGAGGCTGGTTTTGTCGTGGTCTACTGCCCACAGCCCATATGTTCTGTGAGCTTGGCCACTGTTGTCATTGTAGCATAGCATGGCTAGGATCCTGGAGGTGATGCCTGTGTCGGTGAGAGGCTGCAAGAAGCAAGGCATGGAGTGTAGCACTTACAGCACTCGTACAAACCCTTGGTATTCTATTCCTACTGCAGATGAAAGCCAATGCTCCTGGGCTGATTGAGGCCCCACTAGACTCTTGGGACATCTGCTAGCACCAAATGTGAGTGGCTCATGAGCATCAGGCAGCCCTAGAAAATAGATGCGAGAAACTGTCTACTTTATCTGTGAAGCCAGAGCCTTTGCCTTTCAGTTTTGTGCCTCTGACTCCTTCCTAAATTGTCATCAGATGCTACCTTGGATAGGGCTTTTATTCACTTACCAGCTTTATTAGAATGAAATATAGAGTCATTTATCACCAGGTCAGGGTCGATACGTTTAAGAATTCTGTTCCTCTTTGCCTCCCGAGGCTGCTGACTGACAGCAGCAAAGGCAGGTAAGGTGGAAAAAGAGAATTTGAGGGGAAGGTAGCTGCTCCTCCTCCATGTCTGCCGCTTACGATCAGAAGCCTGGGAAGAGTTAATTAGCCCTAGTTCTGCCACCTATAAAATAAGGACACCATGATGTAGTATATATAGCAGTTTCATAGTAGACATATAGGCATAGAAAATAAACAATGTGCCTTAGAGTTTGTTCTAAGGCTTTTTTTCTATTTACTTTAAAAACATTATTAGTATGTGAGTCTGCGGTCACAGTGACGTGGAGGTCAGAGGACAGCTTTGTGACGTCTGAGCTGTCCTTCGCCCAGACATGGTTTCTAGGGGCTGAATTCAGATTGTCAGGCTTCGAGACAGGTACTTTCAGCTGTGGAGCCATCGTGCTGGACCTCTACTTTATGTTTTGAGACAGGGCTTTTCATTGAAGGAAATGCAAAGTGCTCTACTTGTCTAGGCAAGCTGCTGGTAAGTCCCTGGCATTACATGGCGAGTGCCTTAGCTACGAAGCCGTCTCCCTACCCTTCTTACTTAAAATATACATTATTTCCCCATTTTTTTTCTGTCTGTCTGTCTGTCTGTCTGTCTGTCTGTCTGTCGACAACTTGGAGGAGTTAGTTCTGTCTTTCCAACATGTAAATACATTCTGGGGATCGGAGCATGCATATACTTTTGTCCATTGAGTCGCCTCTTCCCAACCCCTTTTTTCTTTTAGTGAAGAAGGGTCTCACATTAAACCTCACTATTAAGCCTGGGACTTACTATAGCATAGCCCAGGCCGTTCTTGAACTCACAGCAATCCTCTTGCTTCAGCATCCTGTGTACCTGGTGAATTCTCAACTGTAGGACGTTTTCATCTACGTGTTTGTTCACCTTATTTTCAACCTCTCAACAACTACAGCCCTCACTACCCCAGCCCTCACCACCCCAGCCCTCACCACCCCAGCCCTCACTACCCCCAGCTCTCACTATTTCAGCCCTCACTACCCCAGCCCTCACTACCCCAGCCCTCACTACCCCAGCCCTCACTAGCCCAGCCCTCACTAGCCCAGCCCTCACTACCCCAGCCCTCACCACCCCAGCCCTCACTTCCCCATCTCCCCTTCTTCCCCTCTTCACTTTTCCTTACAGCCTGAGGAGATCAAAGCCATGACATCTGCACTCCCTTCAGATCCTGAGCAGCCATGCTCTTCCCCCCCTCCTTTAACTACAAACTCTAATTGAACGGCCATGCCGGACACTCCTTCCCTCCCCGTCTCCAGCACTCTGCTGCTGCCTCTTAGCAGAATTTCTTCCCTTTAAACTAGTAAACAACTCATTCTGGCCAAATGTGTGGAGTTGAAAAAAGCAAAATCAATCAACTTTCCAGTCAAATTGATTTCATTTCTTATGTATACTGTCTTCAGATTCTCTCTTGAATCCTCTCTGAAGGCAACAGGTCAGACTTTCATCCATATTGTTGTAGGATGTCTTCATCAATATCTCCATTGACTCTGGAGTGCTAAATCCAGTGTGTGTGTGTGTGTGTGTGTGTGTGTGTGTGTGTGAAAGAGAGGGGGGGGACACTTTTTTGGTTCTATTTTTATCCACTATATGATCTGTACTTTGTTTTTTTGTTTTGTTTTGTTTTTGAGACGAGGTTTCACTGTGTAACAGCCTTGGCAGTCCTGGAGCTAGTGCTGTAGACCAGACTGGCCTCGAACTCACAGAAATCCACCTATCTTGGCGTGTGCCACCATTGCCTGGCTTCATCTGTATTTTTTAATGCTCTTCTTTGAAACGCTTTCTTTCTTAACCTTAGCAGAAGGCTGCATTCTCTTAGTTTTCCCACCTACCCTACACCTTCTCAGTCTCTTTTGCTGCTCCGCTTTTTCTACAGTTTTAATTATGAAAGTTCTCATTACTTATTTTTTGAGACAGGGTCTCATGTATATCATTCAGGCTAGTCTCAAACTTGTAGCAAAGGATGACCCTGAACTCCTGATCCTCCTGTCTTTAACTGTTGAGTCCTGAGACTTCAGGTGTGTGCCACCGCACCTGGTTTACACATGGTGGGATCAAACCTAGGATTTCATTTGTGTTGAGAAAGCACTGTGCCAAACGACCTAGGGCTTTATGTGTGCTGGATCAAACTTAGGGCTTTGTGTGTGCTGGACAAGTACTGGACCACTGATGTGGGATGTCCTTCTGTATATGTGTTGCTCTTCTTGGTTAATGAATAAAGATGCTTTGGCCTGTGGCAGGGCAGAATATAGCCAGGCTGAAAGAGATATATAGAGAGAGTAGGTGGGGTCAAGGAGACACCATGTAGCTGCCGAAGGAGAAAGACACCAGAACTCTGGAACCTTACCAGAAGACCACAGCCTTGTGGGGGATACACAGATGACTAGAAATGGGTTAATTTAAGATGTAAGAGTTATCCAGGAATACGCCTGAGCTACTGGCCATCATAAGAATCAGTATCTGGAAGACAATGCCTGGAGCAGAGGCCCTAGCTCTTTCCAGCCCTCAGCTCCTACCGACCCAGCTGTCTTGTCAGCTCCCACTTACTCAGTTTCTTTAGGCTCAAAGCCTCTTCCGTAATGATCTCCTCCAGCATCAGGGCTTTAAAAATCTGTCAATCACCCCAAATCATAGCTGCCATATGAGCTAGATGCTCATCTCTAGATCCTTGCGTTTAATTACCCTTTCCAAATAGTCATTTTTGAGTGGACTCGTCAAGGTTTCACGCTGAGGGAAGCACCTCCCTCACACAGACTGCTGTCTGACCACGAGAACACCTTGGGCCCAGCCCTGCTTACGGCTGTGGCTTCAGTAGTCTGTTTCTGTCTCCTCAACCAGATCTCTTCAGCCCTAATGGAAGCTTTCCCAGCCCTACTTTGGGACTTCCTTCCAGAACTTACTTTCCTGACTGTCATCTCATGTCAGTATCTTTTACAATTGGATAAGCTGAGATTTCCCAGCTCATCCATTCTTGATAACGATTCTTTCTCCCATGTGCCGCTCCTCTAGCGTTTTTGTGTCAACGATAAGAAAAAAAAAAAAAAAAACAGGCTGTGTCTTTAACACTTTGCTTAAAAAAATCTCCTTAGCTAGGGTTTCTGAAATGGTTCAGCAGTTAAGAGTGCTTGCTGCTCTTTCAGAAGACCTGGGTTCAGTTCCTAACACCCATACCGTGTGCCTACAATGACCTTTTACTTCAGCTTCAGGAGATCTGGTGACCTCTTCTGGCCTCTGTGGGTACCTGCACACACATGGCGTATACTCACACAAACACACACACATAAATAAAAAGAAATCTTAAAAAAAATTACTTAGCTAAATAATCATAGTTGCTATTTACAGATTCTGCTTTCCACACAACAGCAGGTCACAGTTTAGTGAGGCATCAGCTTCTCTTATCATTTTTTTTTTTTTTGGATTTTTCGAGACAGGGTTTCTCCGTAGCTTTTGGTTCCTGTCCTGGAACTAGCTCTTGTAGCTGAGGCTGGCCTCGAACTCACAGAGATCCACCTGCCTCTGCCTCCTGAGTGCTGGGATTAAAGGCGTGTGCCACCACTGCCCGGCTCTCTTATCATTTTTGAGCACTCTGAGCAGTGTGCATGTTACTCATGCCCCTGTTTGTAATATTCTGTTCATGGCAATGGACACAATCTTGATGAGGATTTAGGTTTTCTTGGTTAGGCTCCAGCCCTACTCCCTTTTAGAGACAGGGTCTCACATACCCTTGAACTTCTGATCCTCTTGTTCCACCTCTTGAGCGTTAGGAGCCTAGTCCTGTACCACATGTCAGGTTATGTACTGCAGGGGACCGAACCCACGTCTTTGTGGATGCTAGAGAAGCACTCTGCCAGCTGAGCTCATCCCCAGCCCTGGGTTTCTCATTCCCTCCAGCAGCAGGACCTTAAATGTCCACATTTCTATCAGGAGTCTGTTTGAAGCACTTTGTGTGCCGTGTGCCTTGGATTCTCCAAGCCGTGGTCCATCACTGAACTGCAAAGTCACTTGCACATATGTATTGGTTTGTCACAGCCTCACTGCACTTCTTGGTCCAATATCTGCCTTTGTTTTCTGTGGCCACTGCCACAAGTTAACACAAACTTGGTGGCTTAAAACAACAGAGATTTACCATCTTAACGTTCTGGAAGCCAGAAGTTAGAAGTCAGTATTACTGGGTTAGAGTTACGGTGGAATCAGGCTTTCCCCCAGGGTCCTGGGGAAGAATTATTGGTCTCTTCCAGCTCCTGGTGCCTCCTGGCACTCTTGGGCTGTGGTTCTATTAGTCTTAAGGCCAGGATCTTCCCCTGAGTTTCTATTCTATCTTTATGCCATGGTCTCGTCTCTGTAAATCTCCACGCCTCCTTTGTTCAATAAAAACTCGGTTGCATTTTGATCTCGCCTGGAGAATGCAGGATTGTCTTTTCAAGATTCCTTAAGTTGATCACACCTGGGAAAATTCCTTTTGTCCTATAAAGCAACATTGATTCTGAGTGTCTTTCGAGTGAACAATGTTTGTTCAGCTATAACTACAAGGCTACTTCATAGGATGACTGGATCTCTTGTGTTTCAACACAGTGTAACGGAGAAACGTGTATCTAAAACTGAGAGGCCTCACACCATTTCATTGTCTGTGCCATTTTTGTTTTTCCTGTGGTGGTCCAGGCTGGCCTGGAACTTGCTAGCCAAGGTCACCTTTCAATCTTCCTTTGTCCAACGTTCAGATGCTAGGGTCACAGTGTATATCACCAGTTATAGCTTCTATTTTCTTTTTTTTTAAAAAATTATTTCTATTTATTTATTTATTTATTTATTTATTTATTTATTTATTTATTTATTTATGTTTGTGTGTGTGTATGTCTCTTTGTGTGTATGTGCACAAGCATGTGGGTGCTCCTGGAAGCCAGAAGAGGGCATCAGATCCCTGGAGATGGAGTTGCACTTGGTAAGTCTCTGATGCTAGAGATAGAAACTAAACTCTAGACCTCTTCAAGAGCAGCGAGCACTCTTAACCACGGAGCCAACTCTTTAGCCCTTCGGTTTCTGTTTTCTTGAAAGGTACCACACCAGCCCCACCAACTTGTCTTAGAAGTTTCTGTTAAACTCCAATGCTTTATTTTGTAACTAGAGTGGGATTTGAGGGACCTTAGTGAGCTGCAGAGTCAAGGTGGTATTAGTATTCTATTCTGGCATTTGAAATGCATTGAATTTAAAGTCAGGAAAAGGGGTGCAGTTCTCGGTTCTTGCTTTGGAGAACTTGAGACCTGAAGCCAATGGCTTGACCTTTTGAACTTGCAGTTAACTGCAAAATGAATCTTAGTGTCTATGGAAATGAAAATGGGAAGCCAGACGAAAATGCCTTTGCTAACTTCGTTTTAGTGAAATACCAATGAAATGATGATAAAGATATTGACCAAGATGGCCTTAATGTTCCCGCAGTTTCAGTTATATTTTGTAGGAGTTTCTCCCTCATTCCCAGCCTCTGACCTTCTGTTTTTTTTTTTTTTTTGAGCATTTACACATGAAAAATTGTAATGTAAATTCTTTCTCTACCTCTTTGAGATGTAAATAGTCTCTGGATGCCTCTAGACAGGACCAAGGACTGTAATTCTCAGGGATCTTTGAAATGTAATAATCAAGGTGCTAGCATCCTACATCCCCAACTGTGTGGTGGGAGCCTAATCTCAGAGTTTTACTCCTAACTGTGAGACCACTGCCATTGGGAAAATGGGAAATTCATTTTCCTTTCTATAGGTAGCTCTGTGTATTCCCCCAACTTCGTGTGTGTGTTTGTGTGTGTGTGTGTGTGTGTGTATGTGTGTGTGCTGAGGGATGCACTTGCATGTTTGTACACTTGTATGTGAAGGTCAAAGGTCAATGTTGATTATCTTCCTCAGTAATCTTCATCTTATTTTTTTAGACAAGGTCTCAAACTGCTGGCTAGGTTAGCTAGGTTGGCTGGCTACCACACTCCAGGGTTCCCCCTCCCATTTCTGCCTTTCCATCACTGAGATGACCAGTGTGCATGGTTGTGCTTGACTTTTTCTTTCTTTCTTTTTTTTTTTTAAATGTGGAATCTGGTTGATTAACCTCCGGTCTCCTCATACTAATGTGGAAAGCACTTTATTAACTGGGAAATCTCCCCAGGCTTCTCCCACCTCAGGTTTTTTAAAGATTTATTGTTTTAGTATTTTAAAATGAAGTGCAGGTGTGCATCTCTGTGTGTGTGTGTGCCTAAGGAACGTGGGACCTGAGGTGGCCAGAAAAAGGCGTTGGATTCCCTGGGGGTGGAACTATAGGTGGCTGTGATTTGTCAGACATGGATGCTGGGAACTGAACTCAGGTCCTCTCAAAGAACAGGGAGTACTCTTAATTGGTGAGCTATCATCTCTCTAGCCCTGGCAACATAGGTTCTTATAAACTCTTCTATTTACTCCTTGTTTCATTGGAGTTAGGATTGGTCTGCCTTCCTTATTGCAACAACAGCCTTGATCTTAATCTCTCTTCCTGTTCAATTTTGCTCCCGATTGTAGTGATACTTTGTGCTGCAACAAATAAAGCCTGCCTAAAGATCAGAGTGTGAAGATAGCCACACTAGTTAGCTATACCAGCCATTGGTGGAATGCTTGGGAGACAGAGGCAGACGGGTCTCTGTGAGTTCAAGGGTATCCTGGGCTATTTGAGATTGAACCAGTCAAAAAGAGAAACAGAGCTCACACCTTTGATCCCAGCACTTGGGAGGTGGAGACAGGAGTGTTAGACTGGGCAGAGAGAGGAACGTAAGGCGGGAGGAGATAGGAGCTCAGATCATTCAGTCTGAGAATTTGTTGGGATAGGATCACCCCTTTGGTCTAAGGATTCAGTAGAGGTAAGAACTAGTGTCTGGCTGCTCTGCTTCTCTGACCTGACTCTGAGTTTTTATTGTTAAGACCAATTAGAATTCATGCTACACACGACGTCCTGCTTTGACAGTAGTTCCAGAGAGTTCCCATCAGCCTTTAGTCACTTTTTCTTTCTTCGAGGCAGTCCCACATAGACTGGACTTGACTTTGAATTCTTTTGCCACAGCCTTCTAAATTCTGGGGTTGCAGCTGTGTGCCACCATGCCAGGGTCTTCTTTAATCATTTCCGGCCAGACTTTGATGTGGAGGTGAGAATGATAATTAGAGAAAATGATTTACTAGCTTCGTAGTTTCAGAGGAATAATAGCATGCTTGCACTTAGGGAAACATTAGAAACCATGACTGATTTCCTCTTGTTGATATGACTCTCTTTTCCTCTCATTTTTATAGTTTTCTTGTCAGAACCTTAATTAAATTACCCCTCAGCAGTTAACTGAGAATTTAAAAAAGGAAAATAGAAAGTCCTATAGAAATATAAAGTGAGGACTTTGTGTAGCTGGTCAGCCAATAAGTGAATTAGTAAGATGTTTCAAGCGTGCAACTGATGGCCTGGAGAGAGGGCTCAGTGGTTCATGGCGTTAGCTGCTTTTGTAGAGGACCCAGCTTCGGTTTCAAGCACCCACATAGTGTCTTACAACCATCTATCTGCAAGTGCAGATCCAGGGTGGAATCCCATGCTCTCTTCTGGCCTCTGTGAGCATCAGACACGCATGTGACGTATTTACATTTATGTAGTCAAACACTCATATACATAAGAAATAAATATATCTTAACAATCACAGAGAATTCTGGTTTCTCTGTCCTGGGGGATGGAAGCCAATTTTCTCTGAGAATTTGCATTTCTATAGAGAGGAATTATTTTTCATTGTTATCAGTAATTTACAGCTTACAGAGACATAAAATAGCTCCCATAGAATTTAAGCTCTAGCCAGGATGTTTGGCATGGGTCTATAATCTGAGCACCTGTAAGGATGGGCAGGAGGACTGTGAGTTGAAGGTCAGCCTGGGCTATGGAGCAAAACTCTACATCCAAACAAAACACCGACACCCACCAAACAAAAAGAATTGTCAACCCTGTTCATGTATAGACAATGCATGTCTTTCCTTTGAGTTCCATTTCCCCCATAGAGCCTGAATTCGTTCGTTCATTCATTCATTCATTCATTCTTTTCTTTTTGGTGTATGATGCAGAGTTGAGGACTGA
This sequence comes from Alexandromys fortis, assembly GCF_014885135.2. Taxonomy (NCBI): domain Eukaryota; kingdom Metazoa; phylum Chordata; class Mammalia; order Rodentia; family Cricetidae; genus Alexandromys; species Alexandromys fortis. The sequence goes on from NW_026067927.1 coordinate 18,549,982, forward strand.
CAGTGTTGGACACTCTTAACATTTCTCCGGGTTAAGGTTTGCATAACTACTTTACTCATAATTCAAAAGTAAAAGAACTAAAAAGTGGAAGCAAAGAATATTTTTTAATAGATGCAGTCAAGGAGCCCGAGAAAGGATTGGGAGAAAATCCCATTCCAAAGGACTAGGAAGCCGAGAATCCCAAGATGGAGGGAGTTACAACTTTTGTGCTACTGATATGTAGGGAGGGAGAAAATGTCATTTGGCCAGAGTGCACGAGATAGTTTTCTGTTGGAAATGGAGTTGGCCTGATGGATAACCCACGAGCCCTTGGAACCTCTGAAGTGTGATTTTGCTAATAGCCTCTGAGGACAAAGATAACCAAGGCAGACAGCGGAGGGAGGAAGCTGCAAGAGCTTAGGCAGGGCCCAGCTCTGCAGGGAGAAGTGGTATCTATGAGATACAAGGTGCTAAACTGTCTCACAGTTCATAGAGACCCTAAAAGTTCTCTGGGCCAGCTTCCATCAGCTTGGAGTGATCTTTGCCGTCAGTCTAGTGTACGGCCTGAAGTAGCGATTGCTCAATGTCCCCATCACAGGGACAATAGGAACAACATGCAAATGAACCATGGGTAATGTTTCTGGCCATATCCAATTATGGCTGTTTAAAATTTTTAGATGCTAATTAAACCCAAAGTTCCTTGTGAATAGTGCCAATTTGCCTCCAAATAACACGTTACGGAGAAAGAATAATTTACCACAAATGACTGCACCAGCCACAGTGACGGGCACATCATCAGAGGCACGTTGATAAATGTATGTGGGATCAACCGACAGGACAGGCACCTAGCAAGGCCCTCCATTCTTCTCTGATAGAACGCGCCTGGTGTTCAGTTACTGAAGAAGACATGGCGGGCTTCGAACACTGAATGTATGTGTGAATGCAACCTGCATTCTCCTGCATTCCTGTATGTGTCATCATCTTCAGAGCCTCTCTTCATCACCAGAGAACTGAATTCTGGGGTTTGCTGGTCGATATGGAAAAGGCTATACATCTCATGAAGAAACTCTAGCCTAGGGATCTACGTGGAAATGTATAATCATACTGTAGGCATCTCTACATGTTTGTAATCATAGCGTATAATGTGTCTTGGTTTCTAAGTAAGTAATAGTCCCGTTGCATTGAGCTACATGGAGATAAAAATACCCACCTGTGGTCAAAGAAATTCTATGAACTATCATCCTTGTAAACCATGAGGGACTCCCTGCAGTGGGTGTTGGGTCGACACTCTGTAGCAATTGACTGCCCTGCTTTGTTTTAGCTTGCTTTCGATACCCATGACAAAACATCACGACTGTCTTAGTCAGGGTTTCTATTGCTGTGGTGAAGCACCATGACCAAAGGCAACTTGGAGAGGAAAGGATTTATTTCAGCTTATACTCCCATAGCACAGTCAATCACCGGAAGTCGGTGCAGCAGCTCCAGCAGGGCAGGTGCCTGGAGTCAGGAGCTGATGCAGAAACCCTGGACGGGTGCTGCTTACTGGCTTGCTCCCCACGGCTTGCTCCGCCTGCTTTTTTATACCACCCAGGACCACCTGCTTGGAAGTTACACTGCCCATAGTAAGTTGGGCCAAACCCACATCGACCGTGAATCAAGAAAACACCCCCACAGGCTTGCATACAGGCCAATCCGTGGGAGGCATTTTCTCAATTGAGGTTCCCTCTTTTCAGATGACTTGTGCCAGGTAGACAAAAAACAAAACAAAACAAAAACCAAAAACTAGCCAGCACAAGTAGGAACCAGAGTGACTGGTGTTTATTTGGTACATGTTGTAGTGTGTGGAAGTTCTAAAGGAAATTACCACATACTCTGTGACAAAAGCTTCCAATTTAGTAGTCACAAGTTATGAGCTTATTTATTTATTTTGGTAGGGGACTAGGACAAGGATCTCACATAGGCCCAAGCTACCCTTGAATTTTCTATACAGCCAAGGATACTCTTGAATTTCTGAACTTTTAGCCACCACCTCCCAAGTGCTGGGGTCACAGATGTACGCCACCTCGCCTGCTTTCACGGTTCAGGGAATCAAACCCAGGATCTTACGTGTGCTAGGCCAGCACTCTACCGACTAAGCTGCATCCCTGACCTCTTACCAGATTTTTTGCCAAGAAATCTTTCTTGCCCTAGAGAAATACTTAAGCCAACATTCTTAATTCATATTAATCTTTCTTCAGAAATTAGTTGCTCTTAGCACGCAGTGATGTTCTTGGGGGAAAGGGACCTTTGATTTCAGTGCGTCTCTGTGGTCTAGCACTCTGTGCCTTTGTCCCTCCCGGCCTGGTGCCCCCTGCACAGTGGGGACTTGAGTGAGTGCCATGTTGCTAAGCAACTCTGAAGGGCACTTGGACAACATAGCCAGGTCCTGTGACTAAGGCGAGAGAAAATGTTCCGCACAGCAGCAGGGCACAGTCTGCAGACCAATCGCAGAAGTTGCCAGGCGACACTACTTGCATGGGCAAGATTTCTTTAACGGAGACAGGGACGCAAAGGGGCAAGAATCAAAACTGAAGCCCGCAGAAGTAAGTGGTTCATTCGGCAGACTGGTGCAGATGGCGCTGTCCTGGTAACCCCAACCCCCCACCCCCCAACTCTGAAACACCACACTGGGCAGGAGGAACACAATCTTGTAAGAATTCAGACATTCAGTTTCTTTCTGAACCCATTTTCAACAAATACTCTCAGCGGACCTGACACAAAACAATGCCCTTGCTGCACAGGACCACAAGGATAAAGCCAACAACTTCCTACTGTTTCTGAGACTTCCACTAACCCAAAACACCACCTCGGGAAAGAGCTTTCTTAAAGAAAAAAAAAAAAAAAAAGAAGCCCCTTTCTATGCGAATATGCCAAGCACAAAGCAAAACACGATCAGGCAAATGCTAGCCTCTCCAATGCTGAAGACGTGATCAGTGCGATGACAGGCAGGTTTCTTTGGCTTCCACGTAAAGGTGATTTGGGAGCCACGTAATACTTTAAAATATGTGCGTTTCCTTAGACTTCTGATACATCCATGTCATACAATTTCCTTCTTTTCCAAGAGTAGAAGATTCGTTGCTCTTGGCAATAAAGTTAACATTTAACACACAGATTTCTAAACCAGGAAGTCAACAGGAGAGGAGAGATTCACACTTCTCTGGTTGGTATGAAAGTGAAAGTAGTTGGGGGGAGGTGGGGAGAATATATGTATACAGATATTAATATTCAATAAAGTTACAGATAGTAGATATTCACCGCAGACTTTGAGCTGCCTGTCTTAAAGAAGTATAGACTAATAATGAGCGTATGTGGAAGTATTGAGAGCTTATATCTAATTGTACCCACTGTGTGGTGGGCTCTGTCAGTACCAAGAGTCAGTGATTCAGATAAAGGGCCTGGCACTAATATGATCTAAGCAGAATAAGTCAGTAATGGAAAGGGGACATTGGGAGAGATATTGAAATCATTTCGGGTTGTCAAGGATTTAAGATGTTTGTAGAGCATTGGGTTTCTTGGTTGGTAGTCTAAAATTAGATAATTATGGGCTATTTTATAGGTTCTGTGCTATGACACCGCTAGGAAAAGGGATGTCACTGTTGCCAGCCTATTTCAGCCCTCATTCATTCACTCTGCCTTGTCTAATATTTGTAAATACTCAGGACTCAAAAGACTTAAATATCACAGCCACTCATTGCTGTCTTAAAGCTTCCCACTCTAAGCTATGTTGTCCAATATGGTTGTTACATGCAGACATTTAAGTTTAAATAACCGTTGATTAAAAATAAAATTCATGGGCTGGCCAGATGGCTCAGCAGGTCAAGACATTTGTTGCCAAGATTGATGAGCTGGGTTTGACTCCCAAGTCCCACACGGAGGAAGGAGAGAACGGACCTTCAGAAGCTGGCTGACTTCTGAACTCCACATGGTCACCCCCCCCATATAAATAAATAAATGTAGTAAAAGTTCTTAAATAAAATAATAATTACTCCCATAGTTTTACTATTTTCATTTCAAGGACTAAATAGTCTCTGTGTTAAAAATATTTTCCTACCAATCCCTACTAGATAGAAGTAGTCTATGGATTTCTAATATAAAAATAACCTTTCATCTCAACTGCATCATGTTACCAAGCACTTATTTATGCTTTTATTAATAAGTTAACCTTTTCCCTTAAAAAAGATTTATTTATTTCATTTTATGTGTATGAGCATTTTGCCTAAATGTATGCATGTGTATATAACTTGTATGCCTGGTGTCCTCAGAAGCCAGAAAAGGGTGTCAGGTCCCCTAGAATTAAAGTTACAAGTGATTGTTAGCCATCTGATTTGTGTGCTGGGAACTAAAAGATCAGCTGTAGTAAAAGATCAGCAAGAACTCTTAACTGCCAAGCCACCCCTCCAGCTCCTAAATGTAATTTTTAAATGTATGACCAAAATAATGCAAAAGATAGCAGGTAATAGAAATGTTATCAAGTGTTCTATGTTTCCACATTACTACGTTAGAGGTATAAGAATGTAAATTAGATGGTAATAAGCTGAAGAGATATGTTACAATCTCTAAAATAACCACTAAAAGAACAGTTTTTTTTAAAAGTACAGCAAATATGTTAGCCTCAGAGAATGGAATAATGAAACCACGAGTTTTATCCTAAACCAAAGATGAAATTATAATCATGCTTGAGCAATTTAAGGAAATCATTTGAGAAATTGGCTGACACAAGGGCTAGGAGAACAAATTTTAGAACCTGAGAGTAAACCTGTGGAGCTAGAGCCAATTAAGTGCGTGTGTGCACATGTGTGTGCATGCAAGTGTGTATGCACTCATGTGCTCATGGGGTCACTTGCATGCCACAGTATAGGCATGACCAGAGGGCAGTTTGCAGGAGTCGTGTTTCATCTTCTAGCAGTTGGGTCTGGGGGACTGAACTCAGAATGTTAGGCTTTGTAGAAATCACCTGTACGTGCTGAGCCATCCAGTAGCCCCCAGAGCCATGTGGGATTTTTTTTTTTTTGAAAAAGTAACTGAGAACACAGTGCGAAGAAAGAATGGTCTTTTCAGAAAGTCATGGAAAGAAGTTGAATGTCTACACGCAAAAGAGTCAAACTAAACTTCTATCTCCTACCAATTAAAAAAAAAAAACAACAACCCTCAAGGTAGACCAATGGTTTCATGTAAGGTGTGAAACTACTAGAAAAAAAAATAAGGGAAATAAATCAGGACATTAAAACCCTCACCAAACAGGAAATAAAGCAAATGAGATTATTTTAAGCTAAGAGACTTCTGTCCAGCAAAGGAACAAAAAGAAACAGTGACTGGAGTAGAGAGAACCTGTGAAATAGAGAAAGAGTGTTTGCAAATTATATATCCAACAAGGGATTGGCACCCAGAGTATATACACCTCCCCACCCCCCCAATTCTCAGTGGGCAATTGACCTAGACAGATGTTTCTCAGATGTGAGAATGGACAACATCATGCTCACCATCACTAAGCATTGGGGAAATTCAGGTTCAAAACAAAAGAAATTACCACACCATTCTAGTACTGGTATTGTCAAAAGTCTTGTGATAGGTGGTGGCAAGGGGATGGCCACAAGGGACCTTCAGGGTTGGGGATGCAGCTCACTTGGCAGAGTGCTCACCTACCATGTACAAGGCCCTGTGTCCAGTTCTCAGAACCACGCAAACTAGAATTGTGATGTACACCATATTCTAGCTGGGACTCGGGGTGAGTAAAGGCAGGAGAAACCAGAGCTCAAGGTCATTCTTAGCTACATAGAGAGTTTCAGGTCAGTCTGGGATACATGAGGTTCTATTTTAAAAAGTAAATGAAACAAACAAACAAACAAAAATGCCAGGGCAGTGGTGGCACACAGCTTTAATGCCAGAATTCAGTAGACAGAGGCCAGCCTTGTCTACAAAAGTTAAGTTCCAAGAAGAGTCAGGACTGTTATAAGAGAACCATTATCCCCCCCCAAAAGAATAATAATAATAAATGAAAAATACATTGCACCAGGTATGACCTCACAAGCTGAAATCCAGCACTTGGGAAACAGTGTCAGAAAGTCTACTGTAAACTCAAGGTCACTGGGTCTACACAGCCAGGCTGGGCTATATTACAAGACTCTATATTTCAAACTGTTTTAAATAGCTTGAGGGTTGGAGCTGAGAGTGGTGATCCACACATTTAATCTCAGAACTTTCGAGGCAGAGGCAGGTGGATCTTTGTGAGCTAGAGGCCAGCCTGATCTACAGAGTGAATTCTAGGTCAGCCAGGGCTACAGAGTGAGACACACTGTCTCAAACACAAGGGAGTTCAGGGTGGAGGTGGGGCTGGTGAGGTGACTCTGTGTTTAAGAGCAGTACCACCCTTACAGAGGACCTGAGTCGCCAGCACCCACACTGAGTAGCTATAGGAGATCCAGCACCCTTTCTGACCTCTTACTTACTCTCCCCGCAACATACACATTACACACATAGACACACATGGGAGAAAATAAATCTTTAAAGATTTAGGGGGCCTAGGTGAAGGGACTAAGAGCATGTACTGCTCTTGCAGAGGACCGAAGTTCATCTCACAGTACCCATATGGCAACTCACAACCGGCTATAACCCTCGGGATTCAAGGCTCTTTTCTGGCCCCCGTGGATACTGCATGCACATGGCGCAAATACATACATACATGCAGGCAAAACAATCACAGACATAAAATAAAAATAAATAAGTCTTGAAAAAGAAAAAAGAAAATAGGGGATAGGGAGCTGGGTTAGTGGCTAAAGCACTTGCTACCCAAGGGTGAAGATCATAGTTCAGATCCCCACACCTACTTACACTCCAGTGGGTGTGGTGGTCTGTCTGTAATCCCAGTGCTCAGAAGGTAGAGACAAGGGGTCCCAAGAACAAGCTGGCTAACCAAACTAACTGTATGGGAGAGCTCTGGCTTCAACCAAGGAACCCTGCTTCAGTGAATAATGTGAGAGGGACCAAGGATTACCATTGATGCCACCCTCAGGCCTCCATATGCCCGTGCACCCATATGCCTGGCAAGAAATAAGGTAACATTTCAAAACAAACATAAATAAAAGAGAAGCAAGGCCACATGATCTTAGTCCCATGGGAGACTATTAGTTAACTGTTGGGAGCAGCAAGAGCCCCAGATCCTGAATTTCTTGTAATCCCCTGGTCTGAGTGCCTACAGCTGCTCTGAGCACGAGACCTTCAGGAGTTCCTGATGGCAGGAGAGCGGTTTCTGGTGGGTTTGGCTGGGGCGTGGCTATCTCTATATAATCTCCCCTAAACACAATGAAGAGGGCATTCTTGGGGAATTCAAGGATGACCCGTGTCGCTGTCTCTCTGTCTGTGTGTGTTTGTGTATTTTAACCTCGAGCTCCCTTGCCGGAAGCTCGTGAACTGGGTAATAGCGCACCGAGCGCAGACACGGGGGCGGGGTGGGGGGGGGAGGGGGGTGCCTGGCAGTTAACTATTTAGCTAATTTCTAGGAAGCTGAGAATAGAGCACTGGTTACTAAGGGCGGGGGGAGAGAAGAAGGGGAGGGGCGTGGTAGAGCATCAGTAGCCATTGAGTTATATTCATGGAGAAGTGGGAAACTTGGTGTGCTTTTTCACAGAGCGGCGACAGAGCAGACAGTGACAATATATTGCTCATTCCGAAAGCTGGGAGAAATGACTTGGACTATTTTCCCTATAAGTGAAAGACAAGCAGTAGAGAGGGTGTGTTCAGCCTGATTTAAACATTGCGTAAGGTATTCATATACCAAACGTCACATGGGGGCCCATAAATACATATATGTTTTCATGGTTTTATGGATTGATTTAAAGAATAAAGCACCTTTTTAAAAGAAAGAAATCGGTGCAATTGAGTTTTACCTGACAGCCGCACTGAACAATTTTCGTCTTGTGCATGGTAATTGTCTGATCTAAGGATGAGCTAAACCTCACAAATACTGAGAAAACTCACTTTTAAAAATACTTTCACAAGTATTGCCAGACTCCAGTGATCTTCACTTTCATTTGAGGCCCTGGGATAAGACCCCAATCAGAAGCCACATAAGAGTGACCAGAAACAGTATGGCGTGTATCTATACTTAACACACAATTCTATCACAAACACTCCCCACGATGTCCCCTGATTGATGTCCATGAAGTGCACTGTGGGATGCACAATTGGGCTCCCACTCAGAGCTGTTCTTCCCTTTTGCACATAAATGCCCACATTACTCCCGGGGCATTCAAAAGGAGAGCAATCAGTGACTGTCCATCTTTTTATATGAGAGTAATAAAAAACCCTCTCTATAATCTGCAGTGTAAGGCGTTGTGGTCCTTAAGCTAACTAGCAATTTCAAAGAAAAACTCACCCATGATGGTGCATAGAGACAGGATTTAGGTGTCCGTCCTACACTATATCCACCTTGGAATATGACATGTCAGATCAAAACCAAATTTAAGACAGAGTAACTAGGATATATTATGTATGTGTTTAAAACTGCCAAAGAGCTAGCTTAATAAAATAAGAGCAACAGGGCTGGCGAGATGGTTCAGTGGTTAAGGGCATGGACTGCTTTGCAAAAGGAGACAGGTTTGCTTCCCAGAACCCACGTCAGGCAACTCACAACCACCTGCAACTCCAGCCCCAGGGAATTCATCATCCCTCTTTCGAACCCTGAAGGCAAACAAGCACATAATTTTAGAATAAAATAAATGTTAATAATAATACATTGTTCCGAAAGTTAAGTCAAAGTAAATGCTCACTTGTTTTTGTTTTATGTGCATTTATGTGTTTTGCCTACATGTGTGTCTGTTGAGAGTGTCAGATCCCCTGGAACTGGAGTTACAGACAGTTGTGAGCTGCCATGTGGATGCCGGGAATTGAAGCTGGGTCCTCTGGGAGAGCAGCCAGTGTGCTTAACCCCTGTGCCATCTCTCCAACTACTGACAAATTTTAAATATTGTATAGCATTCCTAACTCTTAGAGGTTAAAAGCTTCCCTCTTCAATTTTTGGACACCACGGAGTTAACAGAGTCTCAGCTGGACATAAAGGGATGCTGGGAAGAACTGCATTTCTTCTATGGAGGTTTATCTTCTTAATCTAACGTCTTTATAATTTCAGTTTAAAAGAAATAGTCAGCTGATAATTAAAGGAGTCTGCCATGATCTGGGGACCTTTGTTCTACTGTGCCTCTCAGAGTGAACTTTTTCCTCTTCAGATCCAAGCAGACACATGCAGAGATCAAACAGAAAGTCCCCTGATCAAAATAGCCAGCATTCTGCCACTAGACTGGCTCTCCCCTCCTCTGCCAAAGGGTTGGGATGATCCACCTGTCAAAGTTGTCAAATAACTCTTTGAAGGTGTCCATCAATTGCCAATGTGAGGTCTGGTAGACATGAGTCCTGCCTTCGGGAAGGAAGTGAAAGCTTGCAGGATCGTACTATAAAGAAAGTGAGACCCTGAGCTTCCGACTCGAATCTGCCCAAGTCTCAGGTCTGTATTTCCATGAGATACAGAAACATAAGAAGGCTGTTTCTACAGACACTTTGAAAGGAGACTGGCCCTTTGTTTCCAAAACATGATCAATGGCTCCTTACACTTAAGAGTGGCAGAAAGAAGTACCAAATGAATTTAAATCACATTTCTTATAGATTTTCAGAGAACTGGAAAGCTTCCTGCCAGGATTTTCTTTTTTGGAGACTCTGTTTGAGATGAAAGCTAAAGGGATTTCTTTTTGTTGACTCATCTGTATAGAAGGCAAAGCAGTTTGTAGTGTATGTTGTTAAATATGGGATCGGAGGAGATACTCAAAAGGGTTTGAGACTTTGCAGCATCTAGAGGTCCTATCTTGGTACCTTTTCACAGGGAGGCAAACCCAGGTCTCTGAGAGCTGGTCTTCACAGGTTGCAGTCCAGCCACCATTCATCAGAGATGCCTCTTGCTGTGTGCAGGGACTCTGTCTGGCAGAAGAAAGTGGTCCAGCAATTACAGTTCAGATTGCTTGTTTTTTATCTTTCAGGTCCTATATCTTTAGGGGTCCTACAGAAAATGGACCAGTGGCTCTCCTTGCTATGTCCTTTTGTACTTCCTAGCGGAATCAACAGAGACATGTAGCTTGGAGCTGGATCAACCACATAAAAGACTTAGAAACAGAATAGAATGGAGGGCCAGTGCATTGGCTCTCCGGAAAAGGTCTTGCTCAAGCCCGAGGACCCGAGTTCATCCTTAGAAGCCACATAAACCTGGAAGGAGAGAACCAACTCCACAAAGTTATCCTCTGACTTTCACGTGTGACTCTGTGATGTGTGAATATTATACAGATGCAGACACATACACATGCATGGTAATAATAACAATAAAACAGTTTTTAAAGGAATGGGATGGTCCTGGGTTATAGCCGAGTGAAACTGAGCAACCCAGGGGGAACAAGCTAATAAGCAGTGTTACTCCAATGACCTCTGCTTTGGTTCTGGCTTCAGGTTCTTGTCCTGCTTGAGTTCCTGCCTTGGCTTTCTCTGATGGTGGACTGTAACCTCTAAGCCAAATGAACCCTTTCCTCCCCAAGTTGCTTTTGGACATGGTTCTTTATCACAGCCTAGAAAACATACCTATCTTGGTTTCATTTCCTGTTGCTAAGATAAAATACCCTGACAAAAGCAATATACGGGAGAAATGGTCACCATTTTAGAATATGGTCTATCACTTTGGAGAAACTAATGCAGAAGGGGTCTGAAACAACAGCATCCATAACCAAGAGCAGGGAATAGTGAATTAATGCATTCGTGCGTGTGCTCAGCCCCCCTGTTTACTCTCAATGCTGTCTCACTATGGCAGGGAATGGTGCTGCCCACAGTGGGCAGATCTTCTCATGTCAGTCGAGACAATCGAGACAACATCACAAAGACCTGTGTGTATGCAGGTCAGCCTGATCCTAGACTCTCACACTGTGAGTCTCTTCCCAGGTTGTTATAGATTGGGTCAAGTTGACAGTTCAAACTGTCATGCTACCTCACAAGCAATTGAGTGGGGGTAGGTAGTTGGATATGAACCAGGCATGTCTTAGGTGCAGCTCTAGTTCTGAGGGATGAGACTCATAATGAGGCCATGATTGGAAAGGGAGAAGAGGGAGTTGAGGAAACAGCTTCCAGAATGAGGTAACCCAAGGTGCCTGTGATGTAGAGGCACGGCCAAGTATTAAATACTGGAATTCTTTGGATTGCATTACTGCGGGGGGAAATCTCTCTGCAGAGGTGTCTAGGCTGAGATGTCTTATTTTCTGTGACAGTAAACCAGCCAGGCTGCAGCTTTCCTGATCTTCTGTGTCCCTCCTTTGCATAGCCCAGTGGTTCCCAACCTTCCTAAGGCTGCGACCCTTTAATACAGTTCCTCATGTTGTGGTGACCCCTCCAACCATAAAATTATTTTCGTTGCTACTTCATAACTGTAATTTTGTTACTGTTATGAATTGCAATGTAAATATCTTTGTTTTCCGATGGTCTTAGGGGACCCCTGTGAAAGGGTTGTTCATCTCCCAAAGGGGTCACAACATTGTCTTAGCCTGATGGCTTGGAGTTTTCAGCCCTCAAGGGATCACAGTTTCAAATGCAAAGATCTGTTCAAAACAACTTAATATATTGAAAGAAAAAAATCTGAAGGACAGAGAAAATCTCCCCTTTAACATACCAATGAGAAGCATTTGTTAATCTGCTTTGTTTTTCATACCAGTGGGAAGCATTGGTTAACCTGTTTTTTTCATACCAGTGGGAAGCATTGGTTAACCTGTTTTTTTTCATTCCAATGGGAAGCATTGGTTAACCTTTTTTTTTTTTTCCAAACCAAAGGAATGTTCTGAAACTTCTTTGTTTTCAAAGGCAAGGATGAAGTTAAAAATTCAAGATTTATGAAACCCTTGACATAATTAGTTTTTCTGACCCTTCTACTGGGATACTTAGTAGCAATAGTTAATCTCTGCATACTTGACATTAATTGAATTAAAATAATATTTAAAAATTTCTTTGAGAGAGACAATGTGTCAACTTGCAGAAGCTGGTTCTCTAGCTTGTGGGCCCCTGGAACACAAACTCAGGCTGTCTAGGTTACTGGATATCGTCCTTACCAGCCTGGCTTCTTGGGGCTGGGTTCTTTGTCTTGCGCATGCTCCACCCTCATGCTCTATGCGTATGTTCCATCCTAGGTGTGGTAAACTATGGATCCAGGTTTTTGGCTTTGAGACTGTCTTTCTTTCATGAAGAATCCTTGCATTAAGAGGCAGTAAGCAGGCTTGCTGGTGGGTTCAGATGGAGTATGAACCCCACAGTGTTCAGCTTTGCCAGTCTGCTTCTTGAGGTTGTGCCTGCTGAAGGCTGTTGCTTTGGACCATAGTATGAACAGATCTATGGTGACAAAGTTTGTTGACAGAAATACCTTCCTTAACTGTCTTTCTTTTCTTTTGGATCAGAGCAAATGCAGAATTCTTAAGAAGGAGGGAGGAAAAAAAAACTCCCTAAGAATACCCTTGCTTAGCTTACATAGAGCTAGAGTCCCATCCTTGGATTAATTGATTTCCTGGCATCAGTTGGTTCGTTGTACACGGTTTCTTGTATCATCACCAATGATGAAGTCCAGCTTTAGAGCTCTGTTCAAGTTCTAGTGGGCAAATGTGTCAAGGATTTAGAGAAGTCAAACTGCTTCATTTTCAATGTGTGTGTGTGTGTGTGTGTGTGTGTGTGTGTGTGTGTAGTTCAAAGGTCAACTTGCAGGAGTTGGTTCTCTCTTTCCACCATGAGTGCCCTGGGGATTGAACTCAGGTTGTTGACCTTGGCAGTAAACACTATTGCTAGCGGAATCATTGTACTGGCCCACTTAATGAATTTGATAATGATTATTTGTAGGAGGTGATGGATTATTGGGAGCATGAACACCTTGCTAGTGGCTATCCCACTGAAGAAAATGTTTCTCTTTTCCCCAACAGCTATCAGTTCTGTTCATCTGTTTTCCTTCATAGAGAAAGATGGAGGGCTTGAACCACACAGCATCCATTCTTTAAGCCGAGAAAAATATAAACCAGGGTTGGGCTATAGCTCAATGATAGGCCCTAGGTTCAATCCCTAGTATTGCCAAAATAACTGACCAACCAATGAACCAGCCAACCACACACATACATGGGCACGCATGTGTGTGGGTGCACATGCACACACACACACACACACACACACACACACACACACACACACACCCTACCACTACCGCCACCACCACCACCACCAAACAACATTGTCTCCTGCTCCGCCCCAAACCAGCAAAAGCAAACAACCTTGCAAGTATAGGGGATCATTTTCTTGGAGGTAGAAAGGGTACCCCTGAAGTATGAGGGGTTGCTGTTCTTACTCAGTGTAAACGAGAGCCATAGTCTCCGAACCAACCTTATCCATATTTCTCCTTGTCATTTAATCATTAATCAGCCATCGTGGTATGAATCATGGAATAGTAGCTGTAGGGCTACTATATTCATATTCCTGCAAGCTGTGCAAAGCTTGGCAGAAATACAAGTAGTCATTACAAAAATGTAGTTACTAGATGTCCGTGACATCTGTTGAGACATTTCAATGCCCAACATTGGCTAACAGGGTTTCCTTAAGGTTAGGCTAGGCTAGGAAACAATTGGTTAGAGCAGTGACTCAGTCGTTAAGAAATCTTGCTCCACAACCCTGAGGATTGGAGTTCAGACTCAAGAATCCACATAAGTTGTATGTCTTCCCAGCGCCTGTAACCTCAGCTCCACAAGGATTATTGGTGCTGGCTGACTTCCGTCCTAGCTGAGACGTGAATCCTGAGTTCAGAGAGAGACCCTACTTCAAAGGAATAGGTGAAGAGTCATAGAGGAGGGCTCTCAACACCTTCTGGCCTCTGTTTCTGCACACAGGTACACAGGTATGCATGCCCCCCCACAAATAAATAATAACTATTTTTTACTATAGACTGTAGTTCATTGTTCTTGATGTTCTTTATAAACTTTAGGCCCACACATTGTTCTTTTACAGCCTTCTGTTGCCACTTTTAGAAATTCCTGTTAATCTTTCTCACAAGAAACATATTGTGCATAACATCTCGCCTGTCTTTAAGCTACCTTCACGACACACCCATGGCTGGGCTCTGACTTATGAGTCACATACGCCTTAGCAGGAGTTCTCAAAGCATCCAAGTTTCCCCATTATCCTCATCTAAAGCCATTTCCCCTCCTCTCATGTTGTATTTGTACAGCTTCTTTCTTCCTGAAGGGATTACATCCACATCTGTTTCTATTAACCACCCCTCTGCTTATCTTTCCTTTCCTCCAAATTGTCAAGGGCACGTCTTTCTTCTTAATTCTCTGTCCCAGTCTCTTCTCTAGGGAGATTTATCTCAGACCTACACTGAGGAAATATCTTATTAAAATGTAAATAGATTCTCAACATTCCAAACACATCCAATTCATCTTAATTTGGCTATTTATTTGTTGAGTTCACATGTTTTGTCTCTAAGAAAAAAATTAAAAACTCAAAGACAGCAACTTTAAGCGAGGTTATTACGTGGCAGGGGGGGGACACCAGGCATTTGGAAGTTTATGTGTTATTGTTCTTATGGAGTAGTTAATCTGTGCTGTAAAATAAACAATTTACTCTATAGTCCTTTCTTTACATTTGAAGCAAAAAGCCTCCCAGATTTGTTGGAGAATGAAAATGTCTGAAGTTTACTCACCTGGTTGGCAGAACACTTTATCTTTTTCTTATTGCTCCAGGACTCTGAATCTTGTTTTGACACATGAAGAACAGAAGTAGGTTTTCCCTCTTGGCTTGACTCTTGTAAGGCACAATCTTTAATTGACTGGGATAGAATTCTGGAAATAGGAATTCTCAATCTAGCTCCTAGACTATGGTTGTTGAGATCCCAGTGCTTGCCCCATATGACAAATCTCTGATTAGTTACCACTAGTCCAAACAGGCGACACCATGACCTTTAACTAGTACTTTCTCCTAGAATAATTTGAGCACAGAAAGGTTAGTGAGTGCCACCCCCACATAATAAAATTTTTATGGAAACCTTTCTACTCCAATGTAAGTTCACTCCACATAGCTCAGGGTGCCCTTGAGCTCATGATTCTCCTTCCTCAGCCTCCTCAATTCTAGACTTGTAGATGTGGGTCACCATGCTCAGCCTATAAAAACTCTTTTCTTTCTTTTAAAAATAATTGTTTTATAATAATAATAATAATAACAACAACAACAACAATTTGTGGGTGTGTGGGTATCTGCATTATGTTTGTGGATGTGAATGCTGGCCTGTGAATGTCACACTGTGTGTGTAGAGGTCAGAGGACAGCTTTTGGGAGTCCATTTTCTTTTTTTACCTTGCTGAGGCAGGGTCTCTCTTCCTGCCTCTCTTCATACAGGTTTGCTGATCCATGAACTCTGAGGTGAATTCAGTCTCCACCTCCATCTCACTGTAGGGATGTTACGATTACAGGAGTGAGTCATCAATTTAGGGTTTTCATGGGCTCCAAGAATGAAATTCAGGCCATTAGGCTCATGCAGCAAATGCTTTGAGACACGGAGCTATCTCGTTGGCCCAAGAACGATGCTCATAGTCGTCTTTCCCTCGCTCCCGTGTTTGTATCCTCCTATTCTACTGTGTTCGCATGATGTTCTCCTTGAATCGCAAGCTGTTTGGCGTCCTCTGGTCTGGAAACAGTGAAGCGGTGATGACTGAAGTAAGCACTGTGAAAAGGGTAGCAGAACAGAGGGCAAGAATGTGGCTGTCACTCGAGGCTAGAAGAGGAATATAGCAGAAACTAAAAATATAATTTATTATTGTCTTTTAGTTGATTTTGCATCTTAAACTTTTCTATAGAGCTGTTACACATAAAAAAGTCACACACCAAAATTAACCAGACCTAACAATCTACAAAGTATCAAGATGTAATGTATGCATGTGTGTATATACAAACACACGCACGCACATATGTGACTATGCATGTACAAGCATGCATGCACATATACACATGGCCAGTGAGTAAAGAAACTGAGCATTCTTTGGAGAAAAGGAGAAGCAGAAACACCGTAGATGCCAACCAAGAGACACCTTTGTGCTCTCGTTTGATTATTTCTTCCTTCATTCTCTCCATACTTTGTCCTTTTCTCATTTCTTTGCATTGCAAAATGGTCAAGAAATCCTAGGAAAGTGTCTTAGTTAGGGTTCCTATTGCTGTGATGAAACACCATGACCAAAGAGCAAGTTGAGGAGGAAAAGGTTTATTTGGCTTACACTTCAGCCTTGCTGTTCATCACTGAAGGAAGTCAGGACAGGAACCCAAACAGGACAGGATCCCGGAGGCAGGAGTTGATGCAGAGGCCATGGAGGGGAGCTGTTTACTGGCTTGCTTCCCCATGGCTTGCTCAGTCCACCTTCTTATAGAACCCAGGACCAACAGCCCAGGATGGTAGCACCCACTATGGGCTGGGCCCTCCCCCACTGATCACTAAATAAGGAAATGCCTTCCAGCTGGATCTCAAGGAGACATTTTCTCAACTGAGGCGCCTTCCTCTGATGGTGGTAGCTTGCATAATGATTCTAGCTTGTGTCGAGTTGATACACAAAGCCACCCAGTACAGTATGAAACCAGAAATAATTTGGACACACTCGGATATGTGTAAAGTGACTTCCTAATATTGCTGCTTCGATAGTGAGGGCTGTGTGCTGATGCAGTGTGTGAGTGGGTTGGCCGATCGCTTTTCTTAGACCATGGATGACGTCCACGGAGCTGAGAGAAGGCTTTCCTCAGTCTGGTCATGTATGAAAGTGTGCTGCACTTTTGACAGAATCTGGCCCATACAGAGATGTGGGCTTCATTTCGCCTGCACTACAAGAACTTCAGGATGTATTCCACCAGGGCAATCATGTTACCAGTGGAGGGAAGTTCAGTGTTCAAGCCCAAGGGTTGCTTGATTTTACGCTGGGACTGTGCCATACTGAAGCCACAGACAAAGCCCACGGTAGGGGTATTTCTTCAGATGCCCTTCTTATGAAACGAGACAAGTCAAGCAGAAATGCTGTGGGGGAGGGTTCCTTTCAGGAGTACATAAACAAATTTTATTTTTATTTGTGTGTGTGTGTGTGCGTGCGTGCACACATGTTTGCTCTTGTGCAATGTATAGACAGATGTATGTTTTAAAAGAATAAGGCAGGGAGTTCCATCCAGACGGAACCTTCATCCAGCAATGAATGGAGATAGAGACAGAGACCCACACTGGAGCACTGGACTGAGCTCCCAAGATCCAAATGAGGAGCAGAAGGAGGGAGAACCTGAGCAAGGAAGTCAGGACTGTGAGGGGTGTGTCTACCCACTGAGATGGTGGGACTGATCTAATGGGAGCTCATCAAGGCCACCTGGACTGGGACTGATGGAGCATGTGATCAAACCGGACTCTCTGAATGTGGCTGTCAATGAGGGCTGACTGAGAAGCCAAGGACAATGGCACTGGGTTTTGATTCTACTGCATGGACTGGCTTTGTGGGAGCCTGGTTTGTTTGGATGCTCACCTTCCTAGATCTGGATGGAAGGGGGAGGTCCTTGGACCTCCCACAGGGCAGGGAACCCTGACTGCTCTTAGGACTGGAGAGAGAGGGGAAGGGGGAGTGGGGGGAGTGGGAGGAAAATGGGAGGTGGGGAGGAGGTGGAAAATTTTAATAAATAAGTTAAAAAAAAAGAATAAGGCATCAGGTTCCTTGGAGCTAGAGCTATAGGTGCTGGGACCTGAACTACAGTCCTCTGGATAGAGCAGCAAGTGTTCTTAACCACCGATCCATTTTTCTCCACAGGGCTACATTTAGTCAAAAGTCCAGAGCTGCCGCTCCGGGAATCAGACATTAGAGACCCAGGAAGGCAATGGATACAGTAGTAACCTGCCCTTAGATTTCCTCCTGAGGAGTGCACCAGCCGGGTTCAGGTTTGAAATGCAGAGCGAGGGATGAAAGATAGCGAAGGAGCACCGAGAACGACATGGATTTTACTCCCTCACAGTGAATGGATTTCTCAACCTGTTTACCAGCCAGATCGGAAGGTCTGGACGGGTGGCATCTCTATAGAGAGCGTTTAAAAGGTGAGCCGCCGTGACCCCATACGCAAGGAGGCAGATGGCAGCAAGGATGAGTGCCCAGGAAGGAAAACATTTAAGCCTTTAAAGTTAGAAACACCAAGACAGAGATTTAGAGGAGAACGCTTCTAATTGTTTAACCGGAGAGGGAGTTTGCTGGCTGTTTCCTAAACGAAGGAAAAGGAGGATGTTTTGTGGACCGGGTGGTTATAAAATGAATATAATCGTTCCCCCAAATGAGTGTCATTTTGAACAACATGTACTCAATTCACACTAGGGGTACTGATTTATAATTATCCTAATTGAGCCCAGAATTGGGATAAATGGGCATACACATGCCATTTTCTTGGTAGGTGCTGAGAATATCGGGCACATTGTACCATAACAGCGACAGGGTGCAAGTGAGGATTGCTTCTTGCAGCCTTCTCGCCACAGATCTGCCTTTCTAGGTCACTGATTCCAGCTCTGCTCTGTTCTTGGAGAACAGTGCACCCGGCCAGCATTTAGAGGGAACTTTATACACAGGACAGGAAGTGTCCCTGGATGGATTGCTGGATCTACTCCGGTGGCTAGCGATAAAGGATTCCTAGTGGTCTCCAGGTAGACTCCCGCCTAGTGAGAAAATGCATTTTAGTTTGGATTTGCTGATCCCCCGAATGCACCAAACTAAAATGTCCACCAAGCTGTCTATTTAGAAGAAGATAGTGTTAGGAGCGGCAAGAGAAGAAGTGACTAAAATGTCCCCTTTGGTACTGGATCCTGTATCCTGTTTTATCGTGAGGGAATTTATTAGCAACGATAAGACTTAAGGCAGAGATCTTCCAAGTAATGTTAAGCACCCGTCCATCAGAGCATATCATCTAAGAGATGCTGGGGCCTATTTTCTAAGCTCTGGGAGCTGATACTGGCTTATCTGAGTTGGTTCCATTCAGCCATGATGGTATTTGGGTTGTCGATACATACTTTGTAAGAGGATTTGGTTTTCGTTAAACTGAAACATGAATTTCGAAATGGAAAAAAAAAATCTAATCTTAAAACTAGTGCAGGCCAATTTGCAAGACATCTTAAAAGATGGGTGCAGGGAAGTCTTGAAAAACTTCGAAGAGTAATTTTTTTGAGTGTCAGGAGAAAACAGCGTGGGAAGAGCAGGGTCGTTAGCAGCTGATTTGCTGAGCCCAGAGCAAGCCTTCTGGCAGCCTGGCATGTGTAAGCTGCTCTGGAGAGGGATACTTGCTTAAGGGTGCAAATGTCTATCTTTGTATTGAACTCTGAAGACATCGCCTGAATATAAAACAGATAATTCATGCTTTAGTCCTGGAAGGGAAATTAGGTATTTTTAGGTATTATTGATTCTAGTCTCTATATTGGGTTTATAAAGAAGCCAAATACCTGAGAGAGGTATCGTGTCTGTTGTCCCGGGGTCACACAGGAAAGTTGATTCTTAAGATATCTAAACATTAAAATTTTGTGTTATACCTCTATCTATCTATCTATCTATCTATCTATCTATCTATCTATCTATCTATCATCAGTGTTTGGGGGTGAGTGCGTCTGTACTATGGCACTTATGTGGAGATCTGAAGACAACTTAGAGGATTTGGTTCTCTCCTTCTTCTGTATGGTCCAAGCTCAGGTTGTCAGGCTTGGTAGCAGACGTTGCTCACTGAGACATCTCACTGGCTCTGTAGGAATTTAAAGAGAAACACACACACACACACACACACAAGTAAATCCGCGTATGTATATCTGCATACACACATATATGCATGTGTAAGGCGAACTGCTTTGAATGGAGTGCAAAGAACCCAGGGTCCCAGTTTCCAGGGCAGATCCTAAGTCTTGTTTCTTAGCCCACAAACCTTGGGATTCACCCTGTAAATTATTTTTTATAATAATTATTTTACTACCCCTCATAATTATTTTACTCAAGCCTTCACTATTAGCTCTGGGCAAACCATGTGATCAGTAAGGCCACTGTCCCTTCAACCTTGATCTTGAAGCTAGGAACCATGGATCTTTGTCTGAGAGCTGGCACTCTAGTACCCTGGATACTGTGACAGCCTCTCACCATGACCCAGAGGCTTCATTTCACTGTTCTGAGAGCTGGGCATTCAAATATAGATGCCAGCAAATTTGATGTCTGCTAGGAGATGTTCTCTCTTCCTTAGGTGATATGTGTTTTGCTGTGTTCTCTGTAGAGACTAAGCAGAAATAAAAGTTATCGTCTGGTCATTAGAAGCCAAAACTCACTGTTTGTGATACTCTTTTTTTTTTAAAATTTATTATTACTTTAAAAACTATGTCTATGTATAAGTGTTTGTGGTATGCAGACATGAGTGCAGGTGCCTGTAAAGCCAGGAGAGGGTGTTGGATTCTCTGTAGTTAAGAGTTGCAGGCAGCTGTGAGCTACAGGATATGGGTGCTGGGAACTGAACTCGGATCCTCTGCAAGAACAGCAAGTGTTTTAACCCCTGAGTCACCTCCCCTGCTCTAGCTAAACTGAGTCTGAGAAAGTGACATGGGTTAGCCTTGTTTGAAATGAAACACTGGTCGCTAATTTTTGAATAGCTTCTAAGTGACCAGCTTGGGAGAAAGTAGGGAAAGGAGTTAGAGGTGTAATATTCACACCAGAGAGCTAGCCAGAAGGGCTCCGATTCTCCATAGGTTCAGAAAGGAGAGAAGGGAGTCACCAATAGGTTGGGTATGGAGAAGGTACAAATGGGACACTGTGATAATAGCGTTGAAACTGGAAAGATGGGATTTCCATTTCCTGACATCAGGAAGCCCTCAGAAGAGCAGCTATGGGAGAGGCATATGCCTCCAATTCTTTATTCTGTTCAGAGGGTTGAGATGCCCATTTTCAGTCCAAGTAGAAAACGGCAGCTTTCTCTTTCCTTTTGAGATTGGGTTTCCTTTACTGCTGTCTATATGACAGACTAATGATGGTTTTGCCTCAGACTCTGAGTAGCTGGGACTACAAGCTCTTACCACCAAGCCTGCATAGCTAGATTCCCGACCAGAAATTAGGGATTTATCAACACATACATAGCATTAAAGTCGGGAGCTCTCCAAGGAGGGAGGGTATATATAAATTTTGAAAATGTCCTTGGACAAAACCCGGAGGCCCACGGCATTCAGAGGTCTGAACAGCAATGTGTGTGGACCGTGTGGAGGGGAGGGAGCAGCGAAGGAGAGGGTGGGGGCTGGGACTGGAATGTGGGTGATCCGGGCTCTGGCTGAAAAGTGTGACAAATGTCACCTTTAGCCCAGTGTGAGAGAAAACAGACGATGACAGGAATGAGGAGAAGAAAGGCTCCTTCCTTTAATCTTCCGCTAGCCGGGGACGAAATGCTCTCGCCTGTCTGACTTCGCAAATCCTAGACTTTTTAGACTTTCTCTGGTCTCTTTCATTCCTGCCTGCAGATAAAAATTCTTTTCCGCGCGCATGTCTGCTGAGGTAAGTTGTCGGATCCATCTAGTAATAAGCGTGTACAGTTAACATTTTATTTTCTAATGCATTCTGATCAAGCTATAATACGGCCAGACAAGAGCTGTCTCCGAAAGGTATCAGGCACTAGCTGGACGTGGTGGCACACGCCTGTAATCTCAGGTCAAAACAGGAGGATTGCCGTGGGTTTGAGGTCAACCTGGGCTACAGAGTGAGTTCCAAGGTTAGCCTGGCCTAGAGTGAGACCTTTCCCACTCCCCTGCAAATGGTATCAGATAAGAGGCACTGGTAGTTTACTAAATGTTTTGCGGGATTCTTCCAGTCACGGCTCATCCAGGCTCTTCCCCTGCTCAGGAGGAGGGGAGGAGAGAAGGGAGACTGTGCTAAAGGGTTGAGCATTAGTGGTTGAGTCCTTTCAGGAGGAAGTAGCACACACTCATCTCAAATAAAGTTCAGTTTCTAAGGCTTGGAGGAGAAAGACGAGAAAAATGAGTCAGAGCCCCGGGTAAAACTCTTCGGAAACATCCTTCCACGCATGCTCAGAAATACGTCACCTGGGTGATTTCCAATCCAGTCAAGCTGACAACGAAGGTGCAAGGCTGGATTTACATTCTATCGCCTTTAAAAACATTTTTTTTAGAATGAATTTTTATTTTATGTGTATAGGTGTTTTGTCTGTATGTGTGTCTGTGTACCACCTGTGTGCCTGGTATCCACAGGGGCCGGTAAAGTATGCAGGATCCTCTGGAACTGGAGTGACAGATGGCTGTGAGCCATCATGCTGTTATATGGGAACTGAACCTAGGTCCTCTTACTACCTCAGTCATGTGGTTCTGGCTTTAGAGTTGAAGGTTGAGAAACACTGTTATGTAGGCCTCTGGCAGAAGGCTTGGCTCAGATTAGAGGTGGTTTTTTCCCATCTTAAATGATGTGGATTAAAGACATGTTTTCCCAAATCAAGATCCAGATTAGAAGTGTCTTTCCCTGCTTCAGATTAAGCAAAAATCCCTCACAGGTGTGCCCTTTATTTTGGGTTTTAGTTAATTCCAGATGAAGTCAGGTTGACAGTCAAGAATAGTCATGGTAGATCCCCAGGGTGGAGTGAAAAACCAGGCAGTGGTACTTGCATGTAATCCCAGCACTAGGAAGGTGCCAGGGGATTAGGCAGTGTGAACTCATCCACAGCTACATAGAGAGTTCAGTATCAGAATGGTATCCATGAGACCATTTCAAAAAATGAAATTGCACAGAACCTAACTAACCCAATTAACCAACCCCCCAAACAACAACAGCAACACTTAAATAGAACCGAGGATTGGGGAACTTGAAAACAAAGATAACTATTTTCTCCTAGTCTGGTTGCCTGGGCCCTATGTCTGGACTGCTGCTTCCGTGTTCTCGGCACCGTGTGAAAGAACTAAGAGGATGGCTGGACGTGTGTGGCAAACTTTTGATCCCAGTACTCAGGAGGCAGAGGCATGCCTGTGAGTTCTCTGTGAGTTCATGGCCAGCAGGTTCCAGGAGAGCTAGGGCTAATCAGAGAGACCCCCCATTTCGAAAACAAAAACAAAATAAAAAAATAACTCAAAAACCCAAAAGAATAAAAGACAAAAAACTTTGAAAAAGAACATATAAAAACTAAGAAGTCAAAATTTTATTTAAGGATACAGAGCTAAGTGCCCTACAATACTGTGATTGGGGCATCCTTTTATGGGGTCCAGAAGAAAGAAGAGTTGGTTACTAAGGGGTATAGTTGCTAAGGGGTGGTTCTGTTTGGATTGACAGGCTAGAATTCTGTAAGACTTTGTGTCTTAACTAGAGTTACCATTGCTGTGATGAGACCACGCTGACCAAAATGACTCTTAAAAAAGAAAACATTTAACTGGGGGGTCTCCCTTGCAGTTTCAGAGGGTTAGCCTGTGGTCATCATGGTGGGAAGCAGACAGACATGGCCCTGGAGTAGTGGCTGAGAGAGCTTTACCACCTGACCCGCAGGCAGCAGGCAGAGAGCGATGGAGACTGGGCCTGGTGTGGGTTTCTGAAACCTCAAAGTCCACTCCAGTGGCACACCTCCTCCAACAAAGCCACAACTACTAATCCTTTCCAAACTCGGGAACAAACATGCAAATATGAGCTTATGAGCCTATGGGTGCCATTTTCATTCAGATCACCACACTTGGCTTTCGGACATGTTCTTCTCATCAGCATGACTTTGCTCATACACATGCTCTATTACACACAGGCATAGCATGGTAAATAGGGGCGTTCCTTTAAATATTCATTCAGAGGCCACACTTTGCCTCAATGCACATGTACCCTGAACCGGTTCAGGTCTAATTGACCCCCTCCTTCCTATTCCTGGATGTACTCTAGAGTGTTAGACTGGAAACTGACCCCAAAAGGGGCATCACCAAGTGGTTGCTCAGGAAGGAGAAACTAACTTTGCTGTTTGAAGTGGGGTATACATATCGATCCATGTGGGGCTGAGTCCTAGGTTATCAAGTGTAATGCAGGGAGAAGGGTGTGTCCCTAGCACAAGCCAAGCAGAGCCTGAGTTGACAAGCTTTTCCTAAGTTTGCCTATCTCAGACCAGGCGGCTTGAAGTCCCGACACCAGGGGGCCAGATTGTGGGCTCTATGGAGGACCCTTTTTAGGGTTGCAGATTGTTGACCTTCTTACTGTCTCTGCACACGGTAGGAAAAGGGCGAGAGAGCTCTCTAGGGTCCCATTCGTCAGTGCGCTAATCCCATTAGCGAAGGTCTCCGTCTCAGGACCAAGTTACTTCCCAGAGGCCCCACCTTTAATACTATCAAACCAGAGGTCAGAATTTTCACAAATGAATTGTTCTGAGGCCTCGTCCTGTTCACCATAGTGAGGAATTTGTTGGAGTGCATAACCCACTGAAAAATCCCAGTGTCCCGTTTGATTTAATTCTCACGTATATAGTCTTACTTAAGTATTTGTAGTGTTGAGTAGGAAAAAAAATGGCTACCAGTTATAATGATAGTCAGAATTACTCTGGAGGTCTACAGCTCAGTGGAAACTAATCTCTCCTACACTAACTTGACTTTTGTGGGTAGCGAATTATGGTTTCCACGTTTCATAGATAACGCTCTCCTTTGCATCTCCCACAGTAAGTGGGGAATGTGTACATGATTTCCATTTTACAGACAAGTGAATACAGACTACAGAGAACCCATACTTTGACAGCCATACCGTCAGCTACCGACAAGGCCAGAACGAACACCCCTGTTATCGGATCTGCCCATGTAGTGTTTCCACAATCCATTTCCTAGATGACGCAAGGTGAAGAAGATTAGCTTAAGAAAATCATAACCTGAAATTTATTCTATCTCATTAAACAAATAGTTGAACCGAGGAGAGCTGTTCAAACAGTGCCCTGGGCCACCTGCGTGTCTTCAAGTATTTGCTTTTCCTGCATAGATGCCTGTCAAGCATCTCGTATGGATTCATCTGGGAATTTCTCAGACGCATTCACGGCCCTAAAGAGAGGAGATTCTCACTGTTTAATTGTCCTCCGTTGGTATATATTGCTTTAGTATCTTCTTTTCCATCTGTGTGGGAGTTTGGACCCAGAGCCCTGTGGATAATGGATGAGCACTCTACCATGGAGCTATATCTTCCTCTCCGACTCCCCAACTTTTCTTCACAAGGGTATTGTGGGTCCCAGGCAGGGGCTCTGCCATTGAGCTACAGTCCCAGCCCCAACCCGAGCATCATGAATAGTCTTTTTTGTTTGTTGTCGTATTTTCGGTACTGGGAATTTAATCTAACATTCAGATCTTGTATGTGCTAGGCAAGTGCCCTACCACGGAGCTATATTGCCAGTACTACTTTTAAATCTTAATTTATGATTGTTATTAGTGTGTGTGCATGACTGAATGATGTATGTGTGTCAGTGTGGGATTGTGTGGGCCACAGGGTGCATGTGGAAGTCAGAACCTTTTAAGAGAGGAGTCATTAATCCCACCGTTTGGGAATAAGACCACTGCCACAGTTTAAAGGCAAATTTGAACCAAGCTTTAATTAAATACTGGCCAGGTAGATGGGTTCTGGCTAGGTCCATACCCAGGTTCCCAGAGAATGTCTCAGAATCAAGTAAGGCAAAGGCTTAAGAAGGAAAGTCTATAATTCATTGCATTTCCCGTAAGGTTCAGTCAGAGACAAGCATACATCCTGACGTACCTCCAGCCTACATCCGATCAGGGGCAAGTGTATAAGGATGCACTTTCTGCCTTTAAAGCTCCTGCAAACACAGATCAAGCACATTTGGTGCAAAACAAACTTGTTTAGGGGAGTGAGAACAGGTGGCTTGTTATCTCCCATAAATACCAGCCTCCCAGCATTTCAGGAACTGTCTGTCCTTGGGCAAGGGGCTTGCAGACCAGAGGCATTTTTGTTTCATGTGTATCATAGGCGTAGTAATTAAAATTCACAGTGTAACTTTGGCTCTCACAGAATGAGTTTTCTCCTTCCATCTGTTTTTGAGGCAGGGTCTCTCTTGTTAGTTCTGTTGCCTTCCCTATTGTGAGTTTCTACACTATTCTCCCTCCTCCACCTCTCCTCTTGAGTTCTGGGTTACAGATTCACAGAGGTGCATCCATCTTTCCATGGGATTCGGCTCAGGGCATCAGGCTTGGACAGTAAGGGCTTTGACCTGATGAGTCATCCTTCTAGCTTTGCCAGTACTTCTGACTTCTTTCAGGGTTTCCCTAAGTTGTCCAAGCTGGCCTTGAATTCACTGTAGCCCATGTAGGCTTTGACTGCCAATTCCACAGCCTCAGCAACCTCAGTAGCCAGGATGACAGGCTGCAGACCCAGCTTGGGGGGGTCTTAGCAGACTTTTGCTCATCTCTTATCATTGCAGAGCTCACTCACGCGCTTGTCTCTTCTCCTCTTTTGTGGATCTTACCTGGAATTGGGGGGGACAAACAGTTCAATGGCCCAAAGCTGCTGCTAACCCATACTCCAGGGGCAGAATCATTTTAAGTGATATTTATTAGCATGCATTAGTCATATGTGGCACTGAGTGGGTCATTGTTCTCGAAGGAGAGAGTTGCTGAGTCAAGTAGAAGTGTTAATCAGCCCTCTAAAAAGGACAGTCCTTGCAATTTGGGTTAATTAATTTTTTAATCTTTTCTGCTACTTAATTCTATACTCTGCCAATTTATCACTCCGTTTTTACATTTCTTTATCAGAGGCAGGAGGCTATTGCCATACGTATGTATGTGTGTGTATGTATGTATATATACACATCTCTCTCTATATATAGAAATCACATTTATTTATTTATTGTGTTTGTAGTGCATGTGTGTGTGTATGATGAGCATGTCATGGGAGCATGTGGAAGGCAGAGGACAACTTGCAGGAAACAGGAATTAATTGACTCCTTCTGTCAAGTGGGTACTGGGAATTAAACCTCGGTGGTAATTACCTTTACCCAATACCCATTTCCTTGGTTCCATCATCTCCCCCCACCCCCCCAGACAGGATTTCTTTCTTTTGGAGCCTGTCTTGGAACTCGCTCTCTAGATGAGGCTGGCTTCGAACTCACAGAAATCCGCTTGCCTCTGCCTCCCAGTTGCTGGGATTAAAGGTGTGCGCCACCACCATTTGGCTTGCCCTGTCATTTTTAACGATGCATAAATGACTTCTTTAATTCCATTTTAATTTTGGTGGAAATAACACCACAATCTTAGCATACTTTTCTGATTAATATTTGCTTAAGGCAATGCTAAAAAGAATTTTTCAGGTGATCCCAAGAGTGGCCTTGTTCTATGTTAAAAGAACAAAATCAAATAATATTGCTATCAATTCTCTGCCATAGAGAATAAGCTGAAATAATAATAATAATAAACTGAATAGAACATCATCAACAAGGATTCAAGGTTAAATATACCATTCATTATTAAATTGGACTCCAAAGTGTAAATAAACTCCAAGTTTTAATTTAAAAACTGACTTAAAGGGCACACATAAAATATACTGGACAGGACTAAGAGAAGAAGCCAATATGACCTTTATTTCCAGGGGTCATGTAATGAGCCACAGTGAATGACTGCAGCCTCTGTGTAATAAGAACGCTTAACAAGGGCTGGGGTGTAGCTCAGTTGGGAGCATGCTTCCCAAGCATGCATGAGTGCCTGGGTTTGATCTCCAGCACAGGCCATGGGGTGCATGCTTGTAATTCTGGAAATGGGGAGGTAGAGGTGGAAAGACCAGAAGTTCAATGTCATCTTTGGCTACATAGTAATGAGACCAACACGGGCTACAGGAGACCCTGTGGTGGTGAAGGGGGCATAGTGGAGGCACTGAAAGGAAAAGATTGGGGCATAGTTTTGATCATAGAATATTATATACCTGTATGAAATTCTTTTTTTTTTCCAGACAGGGTTTCTCTGTGGCTTTGGTGCCTGTTCTGGAACTCGCTCTATAGACAAGGCTGGCCTCAAACTCGCAGAGATCCACCTGCCTCTGCTTCCCGAGAGATGGGATTAAAGGCGTGCGCCACCACCACCCTCCACTTGTATATAATTCTTAAGCAATAGAAAAAGATTATGAACAGGAGTTTTTTTTTTTTTTTTTAAAAAGGTGACAGCTACTAATGAAAGCTACTAGGGAACTATGGACTTCACAAAGATTGGATGAACTGAATTCTAGGGAGGTGAGGTGTGTATTTTTGTCACTTGGAGGAAGGCATTTGCCTATTTTGGGAGCGAACTACTAACCTGCAAAGGTAGACAGTCTTGGGGACAACAGTGACCAACTTTCTTGGCCATGCATGGAGGGAATAACCACAGAAGTAGAATATTGTACTGGTCTTAATATAGGCCAGCAAATTTAAGTCAAGATGTCTTGAGGAGGAGGTAAAATGCCCTGCAATCCAGAGGCGCCTGAGGGATTGAAGACCCATGTGAGATAAAAGAATGTGGGGGCCTTTCCAGGAAGAAAGAGTCGGAAACCATTGTGATTGGGCGGTCAGAGACTGAAATTCAGGAGATGAGACAGATCTCAGCTAGGGCTTTTCAGGACCGAGGACAGAGACACCTCAGGCTGCGGTGCAAAGCTTGGAAATCCCTGCCTTAGCAACCCACGTGAACCAAACAGAGGTGGAGAGCCTTAGCCAGCTATAGCCTAGATTTATTGACAATTGGTTTAATCCAAGTGCTGGCCTTATCAAGAAATGGGAATCTAGTTCCAGTGTGGATAATACCATATGGGCCATGGGTGGTCTATATATAAATGATGTCTAATACATAATTAAGAATTCAGCCCAGTATATTTTGAAGGCAGAGGCAGATAGATCTCCATGAGTTCAAGGCCAGACTGGTCTACACAGTAAATTCTAGGCCAGCCAAGGTTACATAGTGAGACCTTATCTAAAAATAAAGTCTATCTCTCTTCAGCTTCCACAGGTACCCACACACGTGTTACATATACTTATACAGATACAGTACATGAATAAAAATAAATCTTAAAAACTTAAACATTTGTGGGAGAAGTGGCTTGGGAGATGGCTTAGTAGGTAAATTAGTTGGTGTGCAAGTATATGGACTGGAGTTCAGATCCCCAGAATCATGTAAAAACTGGGTGGGGGCGGTGGTTCTTCTGTAATTCCCAGCATGCGAGAGCTGCAGATAGAGAATTCTTGGGACAATCTGAAATGGTGAGCTCTGGTTTCTGTGAGGCAGCCTGCTTCAGTGTGTATGCACCTATAGCGAAAGAGTCACAGCCCAAATCAGTAGCTGAATCCTTCAGAGGGACAGTAACACAAATCACAGACAATGTAGCAACAGATGTGAGGGACTCCCAAAAGAGAGGGGTGATACTTTTTTTTTTTGGAGGAATGTTGACTTTATTCAGATACAGAATTTTGCATCAAAGTAAAATGTCAGCTGTCTGGAATGGAGATCGACATACTGATACTTTTTAAGTAGGAAATTAAAGTAACTAAAAGTCTAGAATCAATTTATTCTAGAGAAAGTCTCATTTAAATAAAGAAGGCACGATAAAGAAATTTCTAGGCAAAGACTGAAAGTATCCGCTGTCAGAAGTTTAAGTAAATAAAATAACCAATAACAGAAATTCCGCAAGCAGAAGGGATGTGAGCTCAGGCAGAAGCATCCCAGGAAGAGAGGAGCTAATGGAGGCGGGGTAAATCTGCGGGGAAATGTAGATGTATATTGACAGCACAGAACAAGAAGCCAATAACTTAGAGATGTTATTGCTGGCAGGATGAAAACAATGGAAACTGAGGAAAAGATGTAAAGAATTCTAAAGTATCATCGGGAAAGTGCAGATTTATGTGGAACTAAGGAGAGTAGGGATTCTGAAGTCCAGCAATAATTTGGACATAGCCACAGGATACTGAAACAGATAGACACGGAAGAACGGAACAGTGCTGGAGAGATGGCTCAGCCTGGGAGAGTGCGGCTGCGCAAGCCCGATGACCTGAGTTTGATGTCTGACGCTCATGTGAAAAAGTCAGATGTATTGGTGTGCATCTGTATTCCCAGCACGTCTTATAGCAAAATGGAAGACAGAGACGAGAGGATCAGCCAGTTTCTGGGCCAGCTAGCCCCAAGTACGCAGCTTAGCATCTGAAACAAGAGCGGTCCTGTTTGAGCAAGGTGAAGGGAGCGTGCTGATTCTCGAACGCTGTCCTCTGATTACCACAGGTGCGCCGTGGTGCCTGGGTGCCCCCAACATATAAATGAAGTGATGAAATAATAAAATAGCTTAATTAATTCAAAAGAGTAAAAAAGAACACAAAAATGAGATAAACAGAAAATGACATGCTAGTTGCGAGTTCTAGCTTATATATAATTTTATGCTTATATAATTAAAGGCATATTGAATTAATGGGTACAAGAACGTATCAGCCTCACAGTATAGTCTATACATGGCAGCTTAAGCTGTATTTAAATATAGGACAGCATACTTTTAATTGATTTGCATATGTGAAAATACGCTCCAAAATAATTTTTTGGCACAAAAATTTCTTTTCATAGGGGCTATGCAAATATAGAAAACTCCTTTCAACAGGGTAGATGTAAGATTTATGCCATAACAGATGTTGGGTGAGGCAGCATATCAAGTTTGGACTTACTCTCCATGAATTATGAGACTTTCAGAGGTGGAGGCAAGAGATGTAATGACTGTCTGCATCTGGAACTAGATCTTGTACACATAAAGATGGCAATGAAGGGCAGGAGAGATGCTCGGAGGTTAAGGTCACATACTGCTCTTGCAGAGGACCCAGGTTCAGTTCCCTACACCCATGTCAGGTACGTCACTACTGCCTGGACCTCCAGCTTTAGGAGATATGACGCCCTCTTCTGGCCTCTGTGGGTACCTGCACTCATGTGTGTATACCCACACTTGGAAGTACATATACTTTAGAAAAATCTTAAAAGAGAAAGATGTCAATGAGGATTTATAATTTCCACTTAGTATTCTAGTTCCTTTAGAGGAAGAGATTATGTCACTGTATACATAATTCTTCCTGAAAAGTACCCTAAACATTTAATTCTGTGTGATTTAGTTTATAGGTCAGTTTTGTGCTATTTTTTAACTTGTTTGCCCTTCTGACTTTGAGTAACATGTTGTCTTGCTTAGTATATTAGTTACTTTTCTCACTGATGTAACAAAACACCTGACCAAAGCAATTTAAGGGAGAAAAGTGTTTTTGTTGACTTATAGTTTGAGGAGTTATTACCGATTAGGGTGGGGAAAGCCTAGCAGGAGTCTGAGGCAGCTGGCCACATTGTGTTCACAGCCAGGAAACAGAGAGATGAGTGCTGGTGTTCTGCTCACTTTGTCCTTTCTGTCCAGTCTGGGACTCCATCCTGTGGGATGGTGCCACCCACTTCAGAGTGGTTTTTTTTTTCCTGTTCTACTTTTGCTTCCCTGGAAATACCCAGAGGTGTGTTTCCACAGTAATTGTAAGTCAAATCAAGTTGACACAAGATTAGTCATCCCAGGGAAGTGAGGAACCTGGGCTTCCCTAGTTTAAGGGTGGCAGCTTGTGTAGGTTGTGTAAGGTTCTGAGGTTAGGCCCCTGCACTGTGAACAATCCAACAAGCAAAGAATACAATCAAAGCAAACCCCAACCCAACCCAGCTGGTATGAGGGACAGGTCCAGGGACAGGTGACAGAGTGCAGGGCCTCTTCCAGCTTGCCAGTGCCTGTGGATAAACACAGGCAACTGTTTTAGCTGTATGCTTAAGGAGTCTTAAGGAGGATTTTAAACTTCACGGTATATAGATGGACCATGTTTGAAAAAGAGTGATCTACAAAGCTTGGCCTTTTCTTCCCGGGCAATTACAGCAAGCCGCGGCTCCACGCTCCTGGAATCGATACCCCTCTCCTCTGGAACTTGGATTAAATAAACCCATCGTGGGGAAGAGAAGGTGCGAAGCATGGAGAGGTGGGCTTGGTTGTCAGAATGCTAATTAGGTCAGGGTGTAGAGAAAGCCAGCGAGTTTACGAGTTTACGTTGTCTTGGCATTCCCTACATGCGTGAGCTCTTTCTTACACCGGAGGTGGGGCTCGGTCACCTTGATGTGAGTTCCAGTTGTATTTTACTCAGGTAGTCAAGCTAGTGGCCTGAGACACGCATTTAGAGGCCTCTCTCTTGCTAGCAGCATAAGCCCGGAGCTTTCAGGTAGCCTCTTGTGAAAAATCTATTCAAGCCCCTGCCACTGGGTTTAGCGACCCCCCACCCAACCTCTATATCTAATACCAGCCTCTCTTTCATCCTCTATCTCGCCCCATCTCCCTCTGGTTCGTGATTCTTGTTTCCTCTGACCAGGAACAGAGGCAGGTTCTTCTGATATATTGGTTTTCCTTGCTCAGGATCTTTAAGTAAAAATTACTCGGAGGTGTATTGCCTTCGAACCTTCCATTTAATGTACTAGGGGCTGTCCCAGGTGGGTCTTATCTGGATGCAAGGTTAGGCGCCTTCCACTGGAGATGGTGGAGTCGCCTGAACTGGGTGCAGGTCAGACAATTACCACAAGGGCATCTGCAGTAGGCACATATGTCCCATGTGAGAGGCCCCTGGCAGCAGGTCAGACAGTTAGACTTGAGACTATCCACCAGGGAATGGGAGGGCGAGAAAGACACTGTAAATACACATCGCAATGGCTCCTTCATTTCCCACTAATACAGGGTTGCTCACTTGCTGCTCTGGTCCTGGAAAACCAGGTTAGCTGAGGGCATGGGAAGCTTCCAGCTTCACAATGAATTATTTATATTTCTGTCACCCGAGGATGCCCAGAAAGCAATTGGGTTAATTCACACACTGTACATCACCAAACAATTCTAAGGTAGAATTTTCTCATAAACTGTGGAGAGTTCTTAATTAGTAATTACAAAATGATTATACCTTGTAAAAAACACATTTCCTTGATTATATTGATGTGACTATGCAATTACGTTTCAAATTAGTTTGAACAATGTTTAATGCAAGAGTTCTCATTCTGGTCCAACCTGCAGGACAACTTGGGTGGGGGCACATTGGGGTCAGCTCAGCAGGAACACAGGGTTTCTGATCCTGGCAAGGTTTATTACTGTTCTGGGGTTCTTGGCAATACATGGGATGTTAATGAGGCCTTAAGTTCATTATGTAGTCTCAACATTGTATATAGCTCATCCGAAACTATTTCTTGAACCACGGGCTTTCCTTTTTACTGAGGACTGGAAGGTTTCATGTATTTTGTTTTTGTTATGAAGATTATTATGTGTGGGTGTTTCGCCTGCAGGCGTGTCTGTGTATGATGTGTACACAGAGCTTCTGGAGGCCAGGAGAGAGTGTCAGATCCTCTGGGACCGGAGTTACAGACGGTTGGGAGCCACCATGTGGGTTCTGGGAACTGAATTCTAGTCCTCTGCAAGAGCAGCCAAATGCTCTTAACTGATGAACCATATCTCCAGTGCCAGCTTTGATATTTGAATATTGTTTTCCTAAATATAATTTAATATGATTTAATGTTATGATGGTACATTTGTATTTCAATATGATTATATCTGATATTGAATAGCAGTGTATATATCAGGCATCTTACAACTGCCTGTAATTCCAAGGGTGTCTCTGCATTACACCCATACCCACACTCATATAAATAAAAATACATTTGAAAGAACATATTGTAGGATACATTTTTTGGTTAACCTAAGAAGGAAAATTAGTAATAATAAAGCAAACTGTTCCAAACCAACCCAAATGAATACAGTTGTGGAGAGTTGATGAAGAACAGGGCTCTAGTAGGGCCCCTAGTGATACCCTGTGTGTGTACTTAAGACAGGGTCTCACCACATGGCCCAGGTTGGTCTGGAGCTCACAGTCCTCCTACCCCAGCAGAAATGCTAGGATTATAGACAAGTGCCGCTGTCCTCAAATTCCAAACAGTGATGCCTTGGAGCATGAAAAAGAATGCAAACCAGATGGGGATGTTGGGACAGTGGATTTTAGGTAGTCTTGTCTGTGCCAAAATGGGGTAAGTTGTAAGCTCGACCGTGGATCTTTCTGGGTGTGTAATATTTGTGCTGCAGAAGCTCATTTACACTTCAGGGAACGAGCACCATCGACACCTTTCCGTGGGTGCTTACCCGCACTTGAGTGTTTCCTCTGTACCAGACACCGTAGAGGATGGATGCCTGGGTTTCGCAACCCTCAGCCTGGAGCTTCAGAAATGCCACGTGAGAACCCGGAGGCAGAGGGACCAACAGTCACCTGTGAGGAGTGGATAGCCCTCAAAGCTGCATTTTTTTCAGGACTAGACCCCATTCCTGTCTCAGTCCCTTGCACAATGCATCTGCTGATACAAATATGCCAAAGTGGTGTCTGGGTTAGTTTTGATTCTCATTGTGCATATTTGTAATTTTCATTAGTATATACCCATTACACATAGTACTGGCTTTGTAAGTACACTTTAATACACATATGCAATATACTTTGGGTGTAATTTCCTTGTCATATCTTCCTCCCCTCCCTTGTCATCTATCTATCTATCTATCTATCTATCTATCTATCTATCTATCTATCTATCTATCTATCTCTCATCTCTCTCTTGCTATGTATCTATATATATGTGAATACATTTGTATGCTTACTTTTGACATTTTATGGTCCTATCAGGAAAAGTCTTCTAGTTGTAAAAAGGCCAGTCTATTTCCCCCAAACCAGACCTGTGTCAACTTATTTAAATGAATCATTCACTATAGTAGCCTCACGCGACTACTTGAGTTCAATAAGTTGCAGTAAAATGGTAAGGGGCATTTCTCAGGTGTTGTCCTTCACAAAGACCTCAGAGGTTACATATACCTAACGGATGCCCTACTGAACAACGTGATGTGTGGACTCTATCCCCATCATCTTAGAGATCCTATAGCATACTGTTCATTTAAACAAATCACATGTCTTTAAGCGAAAATCACAATTAACCATTTCCTTCCACAAATATTCTCTTTTTACTGCCAGGTATGCCTAGTCTCTGGCCTGAGTGTACCAGGAGGCTATAAACGTGACCCACAGAAAATCTTTTTCTTTCTTATCTCATTTTTTAATTGATATTTATTGAGCTCTACATTTTTCTCTGCTCCTCTCCGTGCCTCCCCCCTCCCCCTTCAGCCCTCCCCTAAAATCCCCAGGAGAGTTCGTCTGTTTTTTACTTTCTATTTCCCATGTAGATTAGATTTATGTAAGTCTCTCTTAGTGTCCTCATTGTTGTCTAAGTTCTCTGGGATTGTGGTTTGTAGGCTTTCTTTGCTTTATGTTTAAAAACCATCTATAAGTGAGTACATGTGATAATTATCTTTCTGTGTCTGGGTTACCTCACTCAAAATAATGTTTTCTAGCTCCATCCATTTTCGACCCACAGAAAATCTTAAACTTACTTAAAAGATTATAAGACTTTTTTGTAGGTGATTTCTTAAAATAACTCTGTGTACAAAACTTGTAGATGACAATACTGTGCCTAGAAGCCACAAGGTTGGACACATTTAGAGCATCACGCACTCAGTCGGAAGCTTATGAAATGCCTTCAAGTACTTATTCACTAGGTTATTTTGAGAGAGAGAGAGAGAGAGAGAGAGAGAGAGAGAGAGAGAGAGAGAGCGAGAGAGCGCACAGGCATGCTATGGTCTGTGTGTGTAGGGTAGAGGGTAATTTTGGGAGTCAGTTCTCTCCTTCCACTGTGGGGTCCTGGGATCAAACTCAGGTTTACAGGTTTGTGCAGCCAAAAAGTGCCTTTACCCGCTGAGCCATCTTGCTGGCCAGTTCACCAGGTTTAAATCAGATCTTTCCTATGTGCCAGTGAAGAAAATAGAAAAAGGATGTGTTGTGAGTCTCCTTCAGAGACTGCATGGATCTTAAAAGCCAAATAGAAAGTCTTATAGTCAGCCAGTGGCTGCGTGGGGAGCTCACCCAAATCATGCAGCTCTGAGCTTAGCCATTCTTGGCTTTTTAAGCCGAAAAACCACATCTTGGGTTGACACCCTTCAGTTAACAGGAGCAGTTAGCAAGAAATGGAACGACAGAAGCCAGAAGGCAAGGTTAGCATATTTAGGGACTTTCCCAGGTGTATCCTGGCACTGCTGACTTAGCCTTTGTTCTTGGTTTGGCTGTGGACTAGGTATTTGTTCTCATTTTGGTAGTCGTGGCTACCTACATGCTGGGTTCCAAGGCCTTAATGGGCTTCTATAATGGTGTCGGTTGTGCTAAGGTCTGGGGCCTGTTACAGATATGCATGGCATTCTTATTTGATCAAATTAAGTACTGAGAATATTTTCTTTTCACGTGATTGAGCCTTCTAATTGGGAGATGAACTAATTTGTTGAAGTTCCTTACATAGGAAAATCTGGAAGTAACACTATAGCCTAAAACATGTGTGGTAAAGAAAAAGCAGGGCTTCACTGAACACCTTTGTGGAGACTTTAGTTATTGTTTGCTGTGGATTTGCTGTGGATTCCGTGTTCAGGAATACTGTAATTTTTGTTACATCAGAACTCTGCGGAGACTATTTGATGGTTGTTTAAGATAGCGTACCTGTGTATCACCTTCAGGCGAGACAAGGAGTCAGGTACAGAAAGTTTGCAAGAAGAATATCGGAGCCACAGCAATTAGCAAATGACAGGCGGTGCCAGGCAACACCACAAGGACGCGATAAATGCCGGTTTAGGTGGGCTTTTAGAATCAGCGGTGGAGAAATACAGCCAAATACAATTCCCCCCTTCCGACACCTATTTTGACTCTTATGTTCAATGCACAACCAAACTCGAGCCTTGTTTGAAGAGATGGTTGGCTACAGCATTGGGAAGAGATTACGGCGCTAAAATAGCCTGCAGTGTGGGGGATTTACCTGGGATTTGAGGGCATTAGTTAGGAAAGCCGGGGTTAAAGAGAAGAACGAGTTACTTAGGGAAGGCCAACCTATTCCCCGATCTTCAAGGGCGTTTTTTGCCTAGATCGAGTCCGGTTGTACCAAGGCTTGTTTGTAAGGTGACATCGGAAGGGGGCGGATCTTGCTGTGCCAGCTCTTTTCCTTTTTCCTCCGTGTGAGATCAATATACCCATGATTTAAAAACCAGTACCATCTCTTCTCAAAGTGAAGTTATCCACATTATTGATTTCGCATGTGTCCGGGGGTCAGTTTCCCGAGATCCTTGTCTTCTGTGGGTGGCCTTAATGCCTCTCCGTGACTGCTGAGGTTAGCTGTGACTTCCATGTCACTAAATGCAATGGGCCCTCTTTGGTCTACGCCTCCACTGCCATGGTCAGGCAGCATTTGGCACCATACTTTGTCCTTAGAGGAACTGCCTTCAGCCCTAAAGCATTGCCTCTCATTGGTCCCAGTGACATCACATCCTTTTGACAATATCCTTCCTGATTGTGCCTTCACAACTAGCATCAGGTCCGGAGCCAGGGCATTGCCTCCTCTTTGATTCCTTCCTTCAGTTCCTTTGCTCTAACTATAGAAGCTAGAATGTGCACGGGAAAGATGGCTTGACAGGCAGAGGCACTTGCTACCAAGCCTGACAACCTTAGTTTAAGCCCTGGGACCCACATGGTGGAAGAGGAGAACAGATTTCTTCAAGTGTCCTCTGTGCTCTACCTATGCGCCTGCTCTCAAAGAATAAATAAAGAACAAAAGTCAGAGTGTATCATTCTTTACTCGAAACCTTGCTCTTCCTGTTGCTGTGAGGAACTGCTCAGCCATAAGCCACTCAAAGGAGGGATGGGTTGCTTGGCTCAGGGTTCCAGGTGTTGTCCCTTAGTGCAGAGAAGTCTTAGCAGCAGACACTTGAGGCAGCTAGTCACATGACACCTGGAGCCAAAAATCAGTGTTTAATCAATCAATCAATCATACAATTAGTTAATTTTTTTCCCAGTGGGATCACAGTTTCTCTTTCCTCCCTCCCCTCCTTCCAGTCCCTTCCCACAACCTCACTTCACTCCTCCTCCCTCTTTAGAAAGTGCAGTCTCCCGTGTATATCAGGCAGCCACGGCCTATCAAGTTGCAGTGAGACTAGGCTCCTCCTCTCCTATTAAGGCTGGACAAGGCAACCCAGTAGGAGGAAAAGGTCCCAAAAGCTGGTAACAGTGTCAGAGACAGTCCCTGCTCCCCCTATTAGGAGTCTCACAAGAAGACCAAGCTACACAACTGTCTCATATATACAGAGGGCCTGGGTCTGTCCCATGTAAGTTCTCTGATTGGCGGTTCAGTCTCTGTGAGCCCCTATGAGCCAAGGTTAGTTGATTCTGTGGGTTTTCTTGTGGTGTCCTTGGCCCCTCTGGCTCTCATGATCCTTCCTTACCCTCTTCCACAGGAATCCCCAACTGTAGGAGTTCACTGGTAGAATTTTTGGGGTTGCTTTTGAATACTATCATATCATCTGACTTTTCCTTTTCAGTTTGCATCTCCTTGTTCTCCTGTAGTTGTCTCATTGCTGTGGCTAGAACTTCAAGTACTATAATAAATAGATCTGGAGAGAGTGGACACCTTGTCTTGTTCCAGATTTTAGTGGAATTGCTTTGAGTTTCTATTTAATTTGATGTTGGCTATTGGATTGCTGTATATTGCATTTATTATGATTAGGAATGTCCCTTGTATCCCTGATCTTTTTTTTATCATGAAGGGGTGTTGGATTTTGTTAAAGCCGTTTTTTTAAATGTTGTTAGTTTGAATGTATTGGTCCTCATAAGATCATAGGGAATATCACTAGTGGGAAGTGTGGCTTAGTTGGAGCAGACATGGCTTTGCTGGAGGAAGTTTGTCATGGTGGAGGTGGACATTGATGTCTCATGTATGCTCAAGCCACACCCAGAGTCTCTGACCACTTCCTGTTGCTGCTATCAAGATGTTACTTCTTCTCTACTCTCAGTTCTTTCTCCAGCACCATGTCTGCATCATGGCTAATGGACAAAACTGCTAAAAATGTAAGCTATTCCAATTAAATATTTTTCCTTTAAAGAGATTTCTATGGTCATGGTTCCTCTTCACAGCAACAGAAACCCTAACTAAAACAAGCATCTAATGAAATGATCATGTGGTTTGTTTATATGTTGAATTACATTGACAGACTTTCATATGTTGAACCATCCTTGCATCTCTGGGATGAAGGGATGATCATGATCCCCCATGATCAGGTAGGACCACCTTTTTGATGCAGTTTTGGATTCAATTTGGATTTTATTGAGTGTTTTTGGATCAGTGTTCACAAGGGAAATTGGTCTGTAATCCTCTTTCTTTGTGTGGTTTGAGCATCAGGGTGACTGTGGGTTCATAAAATGAATTTGACAATGTTCCTTCTGTCTATATTTTGTGGAATAATTTGAGTAGTATTGGTATTAGCTCTTCTTAGAAGGTTCAGTAGAATTCTTTGCTAAAGTCATCTGGCCCTGGGCTTTTTTTTTTTTTAAGGTTAGGAGACTTTAAATGACTGCTTCTATTTCCTTAGCAGTTATAGGTCTTTTAAAATTGATTATCTGATTGAGATTTAACTTTGATAACTGTTATCTCTCAAGAAAATTGTCAATTTCTTTTAGATTTTCTATTTTTGTGGAGTATAGTTTTTGAAATATAACCTAATAATTCTTTGGATTTCCTCCGTGTCTGTTGGTATATCCTTTTAATTTCTGATTTTTTATATTTGAATAGTCTCTCTCTGTCTTTTAGTTAGTTTGGATAAGGGTTTGTTATCTTGTTGATTTTCTCAAAGAACCAACTCTTCGTTTCATTCTTTGTATTATCCTTTTTGTTTCCATTATATTGATTGTAGCCGATTTTGATTATTTCTTACCTTCTATTCCTCTTGGGTGTGTTTGCTTCTTTTTGTTCTAGAGCTTTCAGGTGTGCTTTTGGTTCACTAATATGGCATCTGTAGTTTCTTTCTGTAGGCATTTAGTGCTGTGAACTTTCCTCTTAGCGCTGTTTTCTTTGTGTCCCATAAATTTAGAGTATGTTGTGAATTCATTTTTATTGAATCCTAGGATGTCTTTAACTTCTTTCTTCATTTCTTCCTTCCCAGTGTTGATTCAGTAGTGAGTTGTTCTATGAGTTTGTAGGCTTTCTGTTATTTCTGTTTTTGTTGAAATTCAGCTTTATTCCTTGGTGCATGGGGTCATTTCACTCTTCTTGTATTTGTTGAGATTTTCTTTGTGACAGAGTGTATGATCAGTTTTGGAGAATGTTCTGTGAAGTACTGAGAAGAAGGTATATTCTTTTGTGTTTGGGTACATTGTACAGTAGGTATCTGTTAGCTCCATTATTTCTCTGTTTAGATTTTGTACGGATGAACTGTCAGTTGGTGAGATTGGGTTATTGAAGTCCCCCACAATTAAAGTGTAAGGTTTGATTTGTGATTCAAGCTTTAGTAATGTTTCTTTTACAAATGTGGGTGCCCTTGTGTTTGGGGTATAGATTTTAAGAATTTTCTTCTTGGTGGATTTTTCCTTTGATGAGTATGAAATGTCCTTCTCTATCACTTTTGGTTAACTTTGGTTTAAAGTCTTTTTTGTTAAATAGTAGAATAGCTACACCAGCCTACACCAGTCTTACCTGGGGTCCTTATGATCTACTTGGTCTCCGGTAAAGCTGTTGGAGTTGTGGGCCGGAATATGGGGCCCAGGAGAGGGGGTTCAGTGTGATGCTGTTGGGTAGGCTTTAAGGAGTGTTAGCCAGTGATGGGTGGTGTCTTACATTGAATCCCTAGGTCAGCCTGGCTTCTGGTTATGGCAGCTTTTAGAAAGGAAAACATTTAATTGGGGCTGGCTTATAGTTTAGCAGTTTAGTCCATTTCCGCAGGTGGGTGGGAAGCATGGAGGCAGACACGGTGCTGGAGAGGGAGCTGAGAGTTCTACATGTGTGCATGAAGGCCTGGAAGCAGAGCAAGGGCAGTCATGGACAGTGTCCTGCTTAGTTTTTATTGTCAACTTCACAAAACTGGGAGTCAGGCTGGAGAGATGGTTTAAAGATTAGGAGCACTGGCTGCTCTTCTAGAGGTCCTTAGTTCAGCTCCCTGTAACCACATGGTGGCTCACAACCATCTGTAATGAGATCTGGTACTCTTTTCTTGCAGGCAGGCACATATGCAGCCAGAACACTATATACATAATTAATAAATAAATCTTTTTAAAAAATCCAAAAACACCCCCAAACAGTAATAACAAAAACAAAAACCCAGACAATCGAACTAACAAAACCTAGAGTCACCTGGGGAGAGGAAACCTCTGTTGAAGAATTGCCTCTATTGGATTGGTTTGTGGTCACATCAGTGAGAAACCGTCTTGATGACTGTCAGGAGGGGCTCAGCCCACTGTGGGCAGTGCTATCCCTAGGCAGGTAGGCCTGAGCTATGTAAGAAAACTAGCTGAGCAAGTTGATAGTAAGCCAGCAAGCTGTTCTCCTGTCTGATTTCTGCTTCAGCTGCTGCCCTGACTTGAGTGATGGACTGTGATCTTCAAGTGTAAACAGAACTTATCCTTCCAGTGGTGTTTATCACAGGAACAGAAAGCAAATGAGGACAGCTTCCCTGAGAAGCGGATGGAGTAAAAACTAAGGAAGGAGGCTATGTAACAGTTTCTAGAATCAACCCAGAAGCCAGTGGGATAAAATGGAAGCAGGGATATTGAGAAATAAGGAGATGCACCAGGTCACACAAGACCTTACAGGCCATGGTGTGGACTTTGCTTTTATTTGGAATGAGACAAGAAGCTATTTGGGGATTTGGAACAAGACAGTGCAACGATTGGATCTGAGCTTTAGAGGGATCTTTTTGACATCTCTAAAATACCAGGAGGTGGGGCAGGGGATGGGGAAGATGGGAAAAGACGGAAGTAGGGAAAACTGCTATAGTCTTGCAATGGTGGGAATTGAGATGATGGTGGCTTGGACCAGCGGAACGTTCTTGGAGACAGAGACTGGTGAGTTTTTTTAAGTTTCTTTTTAAAATTTATTTTATTGAGCTACACATTTTTCTTTGCTCCCTTCCC
The DNA here is from genome assembly GCF_014885135.2 of Alexandromys fortis. Classification (NCBI taxonomy): domain Eukaryota; kingdom Metazoa; phylum Chordata; class Mammalia; order Rodentia; family Cricetidae; genus Alexandromys; species Alexandromys fortis. The sequence continues at coordinate 18,592,095 of NW_026067927.1, forward strand.
TTCCCTTTAACCCTCTCCTATAGTCCCCATGCTCCCAATTTACACAGGAGATCTTGTCTTTTTCTACTTCCCATGTAGATTAGATCCACGTGTATCTCTCAGGGTTCTCATTGTTGTCTAGGTTCCCTGGGATTGTGATTTGTAGGCTGATTTTCTTTGCTTTGTGTTTAAAAACTACTTATGAATGAACATATTGTATTTGTCTTTCTGGGTCTGGGTTACCTCACTCAATATGATGTTTTCTAGATCCATCCATTTGCCTGCAAATTTCAAGATTTCATTATGTTTTTCTGCTGTGTAGTACTCCATTGTGTAAATATACCACATTTTTCTTATCCATTCTTTGGTTGAGGGGCATTTAGATTGTTCCCACGATCTGACTATGGCAAACAATGCTGCTATGAACATAATTGAGCACAGGTCTTTGTGGTATGATTGAGTATCCTTTGGGTATATACCCAAAAATGGTATTGCTGGGTCTTGAGGAAGGTTGTTTCCTACTTTTTCTGAGACATTGCCATACTGGTATCCAAAGGGGCTGCTCAACATCTTTAGCCACCAGAGAAATGCAAATCAAAGCAACTCTGAGATTCGATCTTACACCTGTAAGAATGGCCCAAATCAAAAACACTGATGACAACTTATGCTGGAGAGGTTGTGGGGTAAAGGGAACACTCCTGCATTGCTGGTGGGAATGCAAGCTGGTACAACCCCTTTGGATATCAGACTGGTGGGTTCCAAATTACATGTTTTAATTCCTTCATTACAAGTCTGCTTCTTAGGATAAGAGCTTCACTTGGGCTGTTCTCAATGCCATAATACTCTTTTAAAAGTTATTCTAGTTTCTGTTATTGTGTATGAGAGCGCAGGTGCATGTACACTACGGAGCGCCTATGAAGGTCTAAGGACTTCTTTCGGGAGTCAGTTCTATCCTCTCACCGTGTGTCCTGGGTACCAAACTCAGGTCCTCAGGCCTGTGTGTCAAGTGTCTTTGCCCCCTGAGCCATCTCACCAGCCCCACACTGCTCATTTGTTTTCATTTGCAAAAGATAAAAGTCACACAGGTGAAGTGTAAAGTCTGATGAGCTGCGGCAAGGCACATTCAATGAACCCATTGTCACAATGAAACCAGTGACCATCTCATCCCACCCGAAATTCCAGTGTCCTGTTGTGTTCCACAGACTTCATAGTGCAGCCTTGTCAAAACGGGCTCATTTGCCATCACTCCAGATTTGTTTGGATTTTCTAAATTGTCATTTAACACAACCACAAAACACTTATTCTTTTAGAAATGGGTTCAGACTCATACATCAGAACATTTGTCACTTGAACCATTTCTAAGTAAGTAAGTCAGCATCATTTAGTCAATTAGCCTTGCAGTGTTGCTTAGCCATAGGACTTCCTAGTTCTACAACATTCTCACTATCCCAAATAGAACCCAGTAATATTAATTAGTCTCCCTCATAGACTGAAAGCTTGACCCATTCCCCCCGTTGCACCACAACTAATCTTTTAGTTCCTATGAATTTACTCATGTTTGTCACAAAAGCAGATTCCTATCACATGTAGCCCTGCATTCCTGCTTTTTCCTGCTTAGGATGACTATGCTGAAGTCCACACATGTGCTGCATGCTACAGATTTCCATAGACTAACTATAGTCTTCCCCTCAGCTCACGTTTGAGAAAGAAAGTGGAGATTGCTTTTTCAGTACATGAGATATATTGGGAGAAACAAGTCCATGACCTTTCCCCTAATAATTCCAGATTCTCAGGAGTCTATGAGAAGGTCAGCACTTCATGTAGACAAAAAGCACGGTTCCAGATAAAGACAGCAGGCATTTGAATCAGTGTTCAAAACAGTAGACACCCATAAAATGAAGAAAAACAAAGGGAAATTTCTTTATTTTCTTCTCTTGGTAAGAAGTGTTGCATAAAACTATGAAGCTTGTGTTGGTAAGGTGGCTCAGTAGGTAAAGTTGCTTGCAGCCAAACTGGACAGCCTGAGTCTGATCCTCAAGTCCACAGTGGAGGAAGAAGAGAACTGGCTCCTGGAAGTAGTTCTCTGACCTCCACATGTGCACAATAGCACTTGCAGACACACACACACACACATACACACACACACACAGAGACAGAGACACACACACAGAGAGAGAGAGGTTTCCTTTGACATATATGACATATATGCAAGCACACACATGCAGAGAGATACAGACAGAGATAGAGAGAGACACAGAGAGACATAGAAAGAAAGATAGATAGATAGATGATAGATAGATCATAGATGATAGAGGAGAGAGAAGCAAGCTCAGGCTTGTCCAAACTAGTCAGCGGGCACATGATTTTCTAATTCTACAATTATTTATTTTACATCCCGTCTGCAGTTTCCCATCCCTCTTCTCCTCCTGGTCCCTCCTCCCATCTTCACTCCGCCCTCCATCCATCCATTCCTCCTTTGTTTCTGTTCAGAGAGGGAAGTTCTCCCATGGTTATACACTAAGGATGGCATATCAAGTTGCAGTAAGACTAAGCACCTTCCCATGTGTTACGGCTGGGCAAGGCAACCCAACTCAGTATGAATAGGATCCCCAAAGACAGCAAAAGAGTCAGAGACAGCCTTTCTCTGCTCTCACCATTATGAGTACCACAAGAAGACCAAGCTACACAACTGTCCCATACATGCAGAGAGCCTAGGTCAGTCCCATGCAGGCTCTCTGGTTGTTGGTTCAGGCTCTATGAGCTCCTATGAGCCCAGCTGATTCTGTGGATTTTCTTATGATGTCCTTGACCCCTCTGGCTCCTACAATCCTTTCTCCCTCTCTGCAGCAGGATTGTTTGTGCCTTGCCTGATGTTTGGCCATGGGTCTCTACATCTGTTTCCATCAGTTGCTGGGTGAAGCCTCTTCGATGACAATTGGACTAGGCATCTATCATGTTTGTCTTTTGGGGTTACCTCACTCAGGGTGAATTTTTCTAGTTCCATGCATTTGCCTGCAAATTTCAGGCAATTTTTTTTTAACAGCCTGCACGTGATTCTTAAGTGCTCAAATTGATCCTGGTCAAGAAGCCTGAGTTTTGGTCTAGCACGAACACCTAACGAACAGCGATCAAAGTTTTTGTCTAGAGTAACTGATACGAAAACAGGTCAAGAGGGTCCCCCAGACTTCACTGTTGCTCTTATCTTCAAGTCTAATTTAAACACAGTACAAAATGGGCTCTTTCACAAGAACAAGCTTTGCAGTAATTAATGTTGCTCAAAAATCAATTACATCTCCAATTAAACCTTCACTTACAAGCTTTCTTATAAAGTTTAAAACACAATGCTGTAGAGAAATTGGGATATATCGTTTAGTGGTGTACCATCCACCTAGCATATGATAGACCATGGGTTCCATCCCCATCACCCCCCCCCCACACACACACAGATACACCCTGCACATCATTGCCATGTCAGAGTCAAGAAAAACTGCATGTTGCTGGGGTAGCCAACACCCTGGTGGCCACTGGCCATGAACACAGTAAGTCATATGACTTGAAGTGAGGTCTATGGAAACTGCTGGATCTGTGTAGTCTTTCAGGTGATTTGGGGTATGTTCTAGCTCCATGGGAGAGGCCTTCTGGGCTCCTTTCAAAGAAACAGATGTTAGAACCCCCAGATTCAGAATTCTGGAGGGGTCCTGGTCCATGGACTCTTCATTTACATAGCAAGTTTCTGTTGTAATTTTTTTTTTCTCCAGGACCCATGGGTTAGAATTTGGGCCAAGAGAGACTGTAGAGGAACCAGAGGTCAATTAACAGGCTGGTCTTTTGCTCAGGAGAGTAGGGGAAGTTACCTGCTTGGAGCAGACTGGGTTGGGACCAGCTATTTTTCTTTTCATGTTGCCTCTTCACTCTGCACTTCAGTTTGTGGGGATTATTGCTACTCTGAGGTACTTGTCCTGCTCAGTGGCAAGCCCCTTGTGAGGGGTGAGCCAGCTCACCTGCTATCAAAAATGCAGGATGTTCTCCTAGGTCTGATTTGTTACCAGAGAATTCTCGACAACATGGGTAGCTTTAGCCTTCACACAGGACCTAGTTGGTACTGTTAGTGCCCAGCGATGGGGTTTTATTGTCCGGGGGCTCTGAGTAAGGGTGAGATAACACAGAGGCATTAGGCTGGCCTCTCCTTTCATCAGGCACTGTTGGTTGTCTTTGAAGCCATTGCAATACTGAAATCCAGGGGGCTTTTGCTTCTTTCTTTTCTTCTTTCCCTTTAATTGTTTTTTTTGTGGGGGCATATGCACATGTGTGTGTACATGTGTGAAGAGGCCAGTAGACTGGCCAGTGAGCCCCAGGAATCTGTTTCTGCATCCTCAGAAGAACATGGGGGTTCTAGAGATTAAACCCAGACATTCATGCTTACAAAGCAAGTGCTTCACCAACTGAGCTCTCTGCCCAGCAGGCAGCTGTTTTTTCAATACAGAATTCAGAACAAAGTTCCCGATACCACCACGTGGTGATGTTACGACTCTGTTCTCAGACAGATGTTAATGAGGAACCTTGTCCAGCTGCTGCCAATCAGCCAGGCTGCTGAGAAAAGTCCACCCAGAGACTTGGCTCTCCTGCTGCCTGTGGTCCAAACTCCAGCACTTAGAGAGGCTCCCAGGATCCAGTTACCCAGGAAACTGGGTGCACTCCAGACCCTGTCTACTTAAGAGAGCGACAGCACAGTACTTACAGGTGTTGCCCCCCACTGGGCGGGGGTTGGCTTCAGAGATTGTTTATCTGGGGCATGCTGCTGCTGCTGTTGGACATTTGGGACTAGGACAGATAAGTTTTTTGAGCATCAAGTTTTTTGTGTGTATGTGTGTGTGTGTGTGCATGCACGTGTATTGGTGTACCACCCAGACATCAATCTTAGGTGTCATTTAGGAGATGTTCACATTGGTTTTTGAGACTGAGTCACTTATTGGCCCAAAGCTCACCAAAAGGTTAGGATGACTCAGTGGGCTGGGAGAAAGAAGGCGGAGTCAGAGAGATACCATGCAGCTACCAGAGGGGAAACAGTAGTGAGCTGGAACCTTGCCTGTAGGCCATGAGCCTCGTGGTAAAACATAAAATAATGGAAATGGGTTAAATTAAGATGTAAAGCTAGCCAATAAGAAGCTAGAGCTAATAGGCCATGCAGTGATTTAATTAATACAGTTTTAATGAGGTTATTTTGAGTTTGGGTGACCGGGAATGAATGATTGGTCTCCTACAAACATGTTGGTCCTCACTGGGACTCCCCTGTGTCATGGAGATACTGCAGCTCTGGGTGTGTAGGACCGGCCCCTTCAGGTGCTCCAGCAGTTCATCGATGGGGTGGGCCAATTCCTAACTCTGGTTCTGGGCCTGGGTAGTGGCAGGGTTGGTCAGTCCACCAGTTCTCCCCCATCCTCACCGTCAGGGTGCGCTCTCCAGCATTGCCCCCTGGCTAGTTCACCCCTTGCAGCAATGAGCAAGGGGTGGGGCCAATTCTGCTTCCACACGCTCAGGGTCAGCTCTCCCATACCTGGACCATCAGGGCCAGCTCTCCTGTGTTGCCCTGGTGCAGGGGCCACTCTCCTGGGGGCTGCAGCTGGTAAGGCTCAAGGACAGACCACCTGCTCGTAGAACCTCAGGCCATCTCTCCCACCTGTCACAGGTGTCAATGAGTGGGGATGGGACCCTCTCCCCAGCCCACACCACCATACGGCCACTGAGGGGTGGGGCCAGATCCCCCACCTCAGGGTGGTTCACCCATACCCCTGTCAGTAGGGTCCCAGGAGCAGGGCCCGCTTTCCTGAGGGCTGCAGCTGGCGAGGGGGACACACCTGGCTGTATGACATATATACAGAGGATTGAACTTGTTCTTCCTGCTTGTTAGGCAAGCCCTTGACTTTCTGAACTGTCTTTCATTTCTCTAGGGTAAATCCCTAAGAGTAGAAAAACACGGATATGATAATGTAGTTTAGGTTTTGGAAACATTGCCCAGATGTTTTCCAGTGTGGCTTCACCGCTTACGTCCTTACCAGAGAGGATAAAGATGAAAAGGATTCGGTCATCTTGTTGAGTGTCTCATAGCATCTTGTGCAAAATCACAGACTTTGCATTTCCTTAATGAATAGTAATAATGGCCGGCGTATGTTTTTGTGAGCGTATACATTTCTTTGGTGAAGTAGTATGCCAGTGTTTGGGCTCACTAAAAAAAAAAAAAAATCATGCTGCTTGTCTTGTTATTGTTGAGGCTCGAGAGCTGTTTATATATAATCTGGAAGTGGTATTTGCAGATTTTTTTTTAGTTTTCTGCAACTGTTTTTTCATTCTTTCAACAGAGTCTTCTCGCTGAGAAAATGTTTCCAGTTTTGAAGAAGCCTTAATTGTATTTGTGCAATTGAGCTGTAATAGTTCTATGCTGATTCTAGTTGTGTGTCCTTTGTTGGAAACATGCTTTGTAAGTCTGTATGCTCTGACTGGGTATGCGTGTGTGTGCATGTATGTGCATTTTGTGTGTATATGTGAGCGCGCTTGTGTGTGCATGTGTGTATATGTGAATGTGTGCGCGCATGTGTGTATGTTCATGCTTGTGTGCATGCACATGTACATAGAGGCCAGAGGTCAATGTTCAGTGTCCTCTGTAATCAGTCTCTTCTTTGTCTCAACACATTGCCTTTCACTGAGCCTCGAGCCTACCAGTTCAGCTAGACTGACCGGCTGCCGTGCCCCGGGGTCCACTGTCTCTGTCTCTCCTGCACTGGGATTGGACGTGAAGACCACTGCCTGGCTCTTGGGTGGGATCTAGGAGACTGAGATGAGGTCTTTATGTTTGCACGACAAACATTTTACAGACTAAGGCAGCTTTCCAGCCCTCAGGTTTCGTTTTAAAGTTATTTTTATTAAGCTTCTGAGAATTTCATATCAGTTTTTTGGTTATAGTCACCCTCCTCCTTCAGCTTCCTCCAGATCCACCCCTACCTCCATACACAGCTAGCTTCATGTTCTTCTCTTTTAAAAAAATACCCATCGAGTCCAACTGTGCTGCCCAAATACTCTTGGGTGTGAGACCTGTCCTGGTGACAATCTACTTTAAGGTCACACTCTTAAAGAAAGCCGACTCTCTCCCTACAGCTACTAAAAGCCCACAGTTCCTCACTTAAGGGACCTCATTCTCCCCACCCTGCTGTCCATTCTGGGATTTTGTCTGGCTTGAGTTTGTGCAGGTCTTGTGTGAATTGTCACAATCACTGAGTTCACATGTCACAATTACTGTGAGTTCACATGTCGCAATTATTGTGAGTTCAAATGTCACAATTGCTGTGAGTTCACGTGTCACACTCACTGTGAGTGGGCATGTCACAATTACCATGAGTTTGCATGTCACAGTCACTGTGAGTTCCCATGTCACAATCATCATTGTGAGTTCCCATGTCACAGTCACCATGAGTTCACATGTCACAATCATCATTGTGAGTTCCCATGTCACAGTCACCGTGAGTTCATGTCACAATTGCCATGAGTTCACATGTCACAGTCACTGTGAGTTCACATGTCACAGTCACTGTGAGTTCACATGACACAATTACTGCCCTGTTGTGTCTGGAGAGCACTGTTTTATTGGAGACATCTGCAGCCTCTGACCTCGACACTTTTTCTGCCTGTTCTTCCACAATGACCCCTGAACTCTGGGGAAGGGTCGATGGTATAGATGTATATTTGGGACTACACACTGAGTTTGGTTTTGCACAGGTTCACTTTAGTGCTAGGAATCTGGTAGCATTCGCACAGAGGCTTCGTATGCAGAGTTCCAACTTTAGTCTAGTTGGTGAGACTTAGCCCCCAGTCTGGAGGCTGCAGTGCAAGCGCCTTGTGTATGCTGAACAGGCTCAGTCAACTGAGCGACATGCCCAGCCCCTGTACCCTGTCTTTAACAGGTCTCCAGTCCTTCATTTGTGTGTGTGTGTCCTGTGAAAATTGCTACTAACTTCAGCACACAACTCATCCCCCTAAATTCCTCGCAGGTACTCCAGCCCGTGCGACACATATCCAAGAGCAAAAAGCTTTTAAAAGAAAAGGAGCAAGACTTTTCTCTCCTCCCTGTTTTCTCCTCTTTCTTTAGAACACAGATGCGGTGCCTGGAGTGGCAACAGCTAAATTCTAAGCAGGAGTGTGAACGCAGTGTGTAAAGATGGGGGCCCTAGAGATGGGAAAAGGGGGCTGTTCGTGGCACGGCTGAGCAGTGAGCAGTGTTAGCCTCAGCCACCTTTCTCATTCTTCGTACTGCATGAGAAAGGAAAGCCCCAGACTCCCGTGTGGTGCCGTGAGCCTATGATCCTAGCACTCAGGAGGGGGAAAAGGCAAGGCAGGAGGATCATGAGAACAGGGCCAGCCTGTGCTACATGAGACCTTATCTCAAATGCACACACACAGACACACACACACAGACACACACAGACACACACATACACACACGCACACACACACACACACGCAAGTAAGACTAGACCCCTCAGGAAGACAGTGGTGGGGTTACTTTGCTGTTGGTTGTTAACTCAAGTACTTATATGCCAACTACAAATAATTCTTTTATAATAAACTCTTTTTAAAAAGCTTTAGGACTACATAAAATCAAGAAGCTAGTATTTATTCCACCTCCTGTTTCTTCTATTACATTAAAATGTAACATTTGTCATAATTAGTGAACTAGCATTGCCTTACTATAGTTAAGGTCCATATTTTACTTAGTGTAGACTCCTCAGTTCAGATTCAACCCAATGTGTATTTCTTTTGTGTACATATATGTACGGATATGCATGTAGGTGCACACACACATACACACACACACACTCACACATCTCCAACTTCAGATGTTGTTCCTCCAGTGCTGTCTGTTCTGTATATTTCAATTGAAATTATTTCATTTTTTATTCATTTATTTGTTTGTGTGTGTGTGTTCACATGTATGTGTAGGTGCCCTTGGAGGCCAGGAGAGGGCATGAGATCCTTCAGAGCTGGAGTTATTAGCATCTGTGAGCTGCCTAAACCCAGGTCCTCTGCAAGAGCAACATGTGCTCTTAACCACGGAGCCATCTCTCCAACTTCATGTTTCTTATTTCCTTTATAGTGAGAAACAGAACTCCCAAAACTTATCATATTACTTATTTCATTGGGACAATAATACATACAATGATTTTAGTTTATCTGATACTGTCAAGGAGTTGCCCTGTGTATCTGAACTAATCACTAGTTCCTCCAGCAGCATGGGATGCTTTCACTTGCTCTCCAGCATGGGAATAAGTTAGGGTTGTCATTATTTATTGTTTTTATTCTTCTTGCTATTCTAGTCTCTCTGCACAGTGATGTATTATCATTTTAATTTTTGTGTGTCATTTAAAAAAGATTCATTCCCTTTTATTTCATATGTATGTTTGTCTGCATGCATGTATGTGCACCATGTGTGTACCTGATGCCCATAGATGCTAGAAGAGCTCATTGGATCTTCTAGAACTGGGGTGACAGGCAGCTGTGAGCAGCCATGTGTGTCCCGGGACCCAGCTCAGGTCCTCTGCAAGGGCAAGCTAGTGTTCTCAACTGCTGAGCCATCTCTAGCCCCTTTGTCTGTTCGTGACAACTGATGAGGCTCAACATCTATTAATTTCTGCATTTTAAACATTTGGATATTTGTTTTAGGTAGAATGCATTGTTATTGTGTTGTCCATTTTATAGCGGTTGTGTGCACATTCAGATAGAACTGTTCTGCATACAAATAATTTGTGACTGCTTCCCCGAAGTCATGAATATTTCCTCCCAAGTTTTTATCATAAAAGTTTTATTATTTTTACCTTTGCTATTTGGATCTTCAAAATCTCTGAACACTCTTTGTGTATTGTGCATGGAAAGGTCACACGTCACTTTTTTTTTCCCCCACACTGAAACCCAAAGGGATGTGGCACCTTTTATTGAAATGCCCACTCTTTCTTGCTCATCCCTGGAGCATCACCTTTGTTAAAATCCACATGTGCCTCTCACTGAAGCTGTGCTTCAGGACTCTCTTCTGAGTTGGACTCATTTTTCATCCTTGGGCCATGCCACATTATCTTAATTACAGTGCTTTTAGAATAAATGTTTCAATACCTAGTTGTGTGAAGTCTCCGGTCGGGTTCATTTGCAAAATCATCTTGGGTATTTGTGGAGTTCTGTACTCACCTAAGCAGTCTACTATCAGTATCTCAGCTCCCACAATAAAAGAATTCAGGCGAAGATTTTAATTCAGATTTTACTAAGTACTTCTATTGGTTTCAAGGGAAATATTATCTCCACAATATTTTGCTTTGAAATTCATAGACACGAATATTGGTTGTTTGCATTTCTAGAATTTTCTCTCAATGATGTATTCAGTGTTTTGTGAAGAATTGAACATACTCAACTTAGCTAATAGCAAAGAATATTCAATACCTACATGTTCTTTATGTTTTTGTGAGTAGGATCACAAAAACTAATTTCTATGGGGTTGGAAGATGGCTCAGTGGGTAAAGTCCATGCTGGGTGAGCCAGAGAACGGATGAATACTCAGAGTCCCAGCATCCAGGTAAGTGCCAAGTGGGCATGGCAGTCCACCTGTATCTGAGAAGTTGGGGCAGGGGATTTCTGGAGCAGGCTGGCTAGACTACAGGCCATCAAGCTTCAGGATCATGGGAGACCCTGCTTCACTATCTAAGATGGTGAGTGATGGGGGAAAACAGTCAACCTGGGGCATCCACAGGAGAGCACACACAGGTGCACACATACACCACACAAGTTCCCACAGATGTGCAAACACACACATACACCATGCACAAGTACCCACGCAAAAGTTCATTTGTATTTCTTTCTGATAAATAACAGTACAAGCTTTTTATATTGACTAGCCTGAGAAATCTCATTTGGTTACCTTAATTTTAGGAGTGTTTCTGTGGGTTATATTTGGATCTGTCTCATGGAATGCTCCATCTGATGCTCAGAGGTTTGTGCTTTTCAGTCTTTTACTTTGGTAGTTTCCTTACTTAACGCTCATCCTGGGACCTAAATTACAGCGAGAAACAGAAGCAGCAGTGTGGGTCCCTTGGATATCAGGTTCTAGTACCACACCATCATGTTTTTTATATTGATATTTTGTAGAACCTCAGCATCAAATCGAAGTAACATACTCCTGTTTCAATTGTGCTGGAAAGTGAGTTTCTGGTGCTTTTCTGGAATTTACACAAAGGTTATTATTATTATTATTATTATCATCATCATAATCTACTTTATTTTCTAAGTATTGATTAGTTTTCCATCCTCCAACACACAGTCAACCTTGAATCTTAATATAAATAATTCTACTTGGTTGCAACATATTATCTCTTTTTAAAATAAAAGTTAAAATTACATTGAAATCAGTTTTGTGATTATATTCTTGATGAGTATTAGTTCATAGTTCACTTTTCTTGCAAGATCCATTTAAAGTTTTAATAGGAAAGTTAGCCTGGCCTCATTAAACAAATTGGCACACATTTCCCTTTTATTTCAGATATTAAGAAAGAAATCCTTTGGGGCTTGAGTTGTAGCTCACTGGAAGGATGTATGTCTAGCATGTGGAGGTCCTGGATCCCCAGTGCAGGTGCACACACACCATCCCTATTACCTGTAGTTTATGGATTACCACATGCTTGAGTGGAACCCGGCCCCAGCAGCTGACATCATTTCCGGGCGTCACCCCACAAACCGTGTGAGTCCTTGAGCCCTAGCAGCCTTACATTCCCTGTCCTTAATCCATCTTGCACAAATTTTCCTTGATGAGAGGTTCAATTTGCCAGCCCAGCATGACTGGAAGTAGAGGCCTCTCGCTCATTTTAGCCCCTTCTCTTCAGCCCGTGTTTCTCACAAAGACCAGGTGGATAGAGAGTTTTCCAGCCCACGTGTTACAAGTACTCAGTAGAGACTTCCGGATCTCTGTCTGTGTTCGCCTTCTCATGCTCCAGCAGCTCCGGGATGAAGAAGAACGTTTACTGAGACAAACGCTCTGTCAGTCTGACAATGATCTTTCAAACTGGTGCCTCTCCAAGTGAGTGCTGCATGGTTCGCTGCCTGCTCATGGCCCTAGCCTCATCTTTGAAGATTTGTTTTAGATGATGGTGGCCTGCAGAGATCTCTGCTTCTTGCTACACAAGGGGTTTAGTCATTGTAGAAGTTTTAGAAGTTAGGTAACATGTTCTTACTGGTTTCCCTAACAATGTATATTTGTTTAAATTTTGATACTTATCTGTAAGCATGACCAGGAGGGATCTCTTAGGGTGAAATCTAGAAAATGTTAAATCATAGAGTGAAACATGTATGTGTGTGTGTGTAAGAGAGAGAGAGAGACAGAGAGACAGAGAGAGAGAGAGAGCACACATATACATATCCTGAAAGAGAAGCTGAAAAATCTTAATTAAAATGTTTTAGTAACTTTTGGTGATAAGACTTCTTAGTAAAATAAAACAAATCTTTAGCAAATTAAACTACTGAAATTCTTGGATGACAAAAATCACTTCCTCAATTCTATTATGTTGTTCAGCAATGAACTTTCAGTCTTTAGAAATGTTTTTTTTATTAATATATGGTGAGTGTGTGCACTGTGACATATTTGTGGAGGTCAGAGGGCAATCTTGATGAGTTGGCTCTGGCTTTCAACCCTGAGTTCTCTTGTTTTTGCTGTATTGCCCATTTCTGGCTTTCTGGCTCTCAGTTGCTGGCTATCCCTGTGGTAGAACACCATGAAGAGGCGACATACAAAAGGAAGAGTTTATTTCGGTTTATGGTTCCAGAGGGAGAGTCTATGATGACAGAGAGGTATAGTGGTGGGAAGCTGAGAGATCACAGCTTCAACTGCAAAAACTGGAAGTAGAACAAAGCTATGAACTCTTGGAATATGCCTCTAGACTCATATTTCCTCCAGCAAGGCGGTACCACTTTCTTGAACAGTACCCCCAACTGGAAAACAAGTGTTCAAATATCTGAGCCTATGGGAGACATTTTTCATTCAACTCTCCACAGATGGCCTGGTGTGGGAAGTCCTGTATATGTGTTGCTCTTATTAGTTAATGAATAAAGAAGCTGCTTTAAGCCAATGGCTTAACAGAGTGTAGTCAGGCTGGAAAAGATAAAGTAGGAGGAGTCAAAGAAATGTCATAGAGCTGCCAGAGGAGAAAGATGCAAGAGGCCAGCTGGAACCTTGCTGGTAAGCCATGAGCCTTGTGGTAAAATATAAAATAATGGAAATGGGTTAAATTAAGATGCAAAAGGGTTAGCCAGTAAGAAGCTAGAGCTAATAGACCAAGCAGTGGTTTAATTAAAACAGTTTCTGTGTGGTTATTTCGAGTCTGGGTAGCCGGGAATGAACACGTGGCCTCCTACTACACTGACCTGTGGACCTCTGGGTGATTCTCTAGTCCTTGTCTTCTGTTTTGTCGGAGTGCTGGGATTATAGATGTGTGTATCAGACATTTTATATGGGTTCTGGGAATCAAACTCAGGCCATTAAGCTTGTTTGGAACATGGTTTTATTTGTTGATCCATGTCACTAACCTCTGAATTTTTAGTCTTTTATAAAAATAATCCCCAAGATTTGGTGGTAATAATAGCATAATTGGAATTCATACATTTAGAGTCTTTTCTACCTCAGGTGGAAGCCATATATAATCTATGAATGAGCATATTTGTTAGAGAATTATTTTCTTTAAAACACTTAAAAACTATTTAGTTGTTGAAAACATCAACTCACAAAAAAGTAGAGACAATAGATTATGAGTTTTTATTTTCTATTACCCAGATTCAACTGATATCCAATCCTGTTCCACTGGCTTTCAAAAGAAAATGTCAGGGTCTAGAGAAATAGTCCAGTTGGTGAAGTGGTTGCCATGCAAGTATGGACCCTAGTTTTATTTCCAGAATCCATGTGAAAGAGCCAGGATGGTAATGCATGCTGATATCCCTGGTTATGGGGAGGGGGACACTGGTGGGACTCTGGTACTCATTGACCATCCAGGCCCTCTTTGGTGAGCTCCAGGCCATTGATAGACTCTGTTCCAACAAAGGAAGAAAGAAAGAAGGAAAAAGGAAGGAAGGAAAAGTAAATAGACTGAAATATTTATGAATAATATATGAGGTCCACCATTTTCTTCTGTGTCCGTGGGTATGTGCATGTTTGGTGTGTGTTCAGGCCAGAGGTCAACCTCAGTTGCCATTCTGTCACTGTAGCAAATACTTGAGAGGATCAACTTATAGAAAAGAAAGGTTTAATTTGGCTTATTGTCTTGGAGGTTCTGGTACCCTCTTTGGGTCTGTGATGACGTAGCTGGTGGCAACACATAACAAAACCATTCATTTCATGCTTGGGATTTAAATGAGCATCAGAGTCCAGGGTCCCACAGTCTCCTTCAGAAGCCTGTTGCCAGGGAACGAAAACCTCCCACTAGATCCCACCTTTGAAAGGCTTCAGGAATTAGAAAGCCTTTAACCTGGGTTGAGGGGGCTCTCTAGACCCACACTTCAGTGCTCTGCATGTGTTTTTGTTTCCTCTACAGGCTCCTATAGTGTCCAACCATGGCTCTTGTCTGTCTATAACAAATGCCCCCCCATCTGTCTATAGCTTCCTCTGACTCCTTTCTCTCCTCCATCTTCTCTCCCCTTCGAGCTTCACTGGAGAATAGTTCATTTTCTTCATCGATGCCTGTTATTTCTTGGCAGCTTAGTAGAAGACAGGACTATTCTCCTGAAACCCAGAAGTCATCTTGCACACCTCTTCCCATTTTCCACGATCATCTAAGGTCTCCATTCTGCATCCACATTATTTCTAAGCACCATCTAATTCAGCCTGCAAATCTCCGCATCACTACTTTCAGTTTTGTTCTTGCTGACTGAGGTAATCAGTTAACTCTGTAATGGTGACAGTGTGGTCACTTTGTACCTGGATACAGTACATAATGATTAAATCAGAGTCGTGAACATTTGTACCTTCTTAAACATTGAAAATGGTTTTGATTAATGTGATCATTTTATATATGTATGAACTACAGGATGATATTTCAAAATATGTGTGTATATGTACTGATCAGGTCAGAGAAATGAACATTTTTATGTGATTTTATTTTTGGAGCATTTTGAGAATTCTTTTATTCTAGCTTTTCATAATATATAACAGGTTATTAGAAAATATACTCACCTTATTTTGCTATAAAGCACTAGAACTTATTACTCCTATCTAGCTGTCTTTTATTTATTTTGATTTAGTGTGTATGTGTGTTAATTATACATGTATGAAGGCATGTGTGTGGAGGTCAGGGTCAGCTTGCTGGAGTCGGTTCCCTTTCTACCACATGAGTCCTGGGGATCAAACTTAGGTGTCAGGCTTAACAACTAGCTTGTTTCCTGGCTGAGCCATCTTACTGTCCCTCTAGCTGTGTTTTTGTACCTATTATTTAGACTTCCTCTACACTCTTTCAACAATACTCCCCCAGACTAGCACTTGCTATTCTATATTCTGACTGATCTTTAAAGAAAAACATCCACACATAGATGAAGCATGCACTATATGTCTTTCTTGTCTGACTTTTTTTTTCACTTAGCACAATGTCCTCCAACCCCATTTATTTTACAGAAAATTATGGGGTAATGTTCTTTTTGTTGGACAAATAGTGTTCTGTTGTGTACAGATAACACATACCGCTCCAATCACAACACATATCTTTTCTATATATCTCTTGATGGACATTGGTTCCTTATCTGTTTTATTTTGCACATTGTTGCAGTAAGTGTGGCTATGAAGATGTCTCTACAAAATGCTGATTTCATTTTCTGGGATGCACTCAAAATTCAGAGAGCTGGATCATAGGGAAAACCCAGCATGGGTGACAGCTACTCAAGCTTTCTCCTCAGTGGTTTTGAAAGGGTCCTTTCCAGGTAGCTCTGTTGCTCTGATCTCTTCTGGTCTCTGTTTATTGCAGACAGCTGGGCTTGTCTGAGAGTGTCTTTCATCAGTCCTTACTGCTTCTCTATGCTTTGAGGGGAGGGGCTTAATGAATCTGGTCAGTGTCAGGGACTTCCTAAGCCTTTGAACTGTTCACTCCCTGAGTTTAAGGGACTTCCCTACAGGGTAGATCCTTCACCTCCATTTAGAACCCCGCATTGTTTCACTTCCTTTCCAATATCCTGAGTTTTGTGAATTTCATTCCAAGGCAGAAAGTTTTAATCCAGGAGGAGAGTGCTTCACAACAGGCTTGCAGCTAAGGACTCTCAAACTAACTCCTTGCTGAGAAAGCAAATGTACAGTTTACATACCCACTGGACCAAAGGGAATATTGACTGGATATATGATAGTAAATGATTACAAATACTTGATGATATCACTGTAGTTTTGTACCAGGCTTTTTTCTTTTAGGCCACCAACCAGCTTCCAAATCACAACACAGAAACTTATTATTAGTTTTGAAAGCATGGCCTCACTTAGGCACATTTCTGGCTAGCTCTTTTAACTTAACCTGTTTGCTTTATCTACCTTTTGCCCTGGGGTTTATTACCTTTCTTACTTTTGCATATCTTGCTTTCACTGCTTCTCTATAACTGTCTTGTTGTGGGAAGGCCTTCAGCCAACAGCCTTTAAGATACCAGAGCAGCTGGACACAGTTTCTTATAAATATAGCCATAAAGCTTACCTGTGTATGTGCTCTCTCTGTGTATCTCTCAGTGTCTCTGTCTCTCTTTTGGCTGCTGGATTGGTTCTAGTTCCCCATTTGTGCAGAGGACTGTGATCTGTGAGTCTACCCCTAAATAAAGAACCCTTTATTATACTCAATTCTGAGCTAGTGTGGGATTACTTTATAGCATCTATCTTCATCTGGTGCTCAACGTGGGAGCACTGTCTTGCTGGTGTCTGCCTGACTTCTTATCCTGGGTGTCTCCTTCATTCTTTTCTTCTCCTTCTTCCTCTCAAGCCTAGATTTCTACTCTTATTCATTCTCTTTGCCTGTGAGCCATGCCTATCCTTTCTCCTGCCTAGTTATTGGCCATTCAGTTTTTTTTTTTTATTGGACCAATAAAGTACCTTAGGCAGGCAAGGTGAAACAAATACAACACATCTTTACATAATTACACAAATACAGCATAGACAAAAGTAACACACCTTTACCAGTTAAAGTAATATCCTGCAACATAAGCAAATGTAACACATCTTTGCCCAGTTAAAATAATATTCCACAAAATGGTTCTTTTCTAGTCATGATGTCAGTTTGAAGAAAATGCTTGCTGAAATATTTAAAGATAAATTAACATGTTCTCTAGGAATTTATTCTAATCTTTTAGTTGGGGTGTGTGTGTGTGTGGGGGTATCAGTGAATCATTATGGCAGTAGCTGTGTGGCCATACAGTGGTCATTCATTCATATCGATCTTTCCTCTTGTTGAGCCAATAATGACTTCTTATAAACAGGTGTGTTTCGTAGAGGGAGGAGACCCTAATGGCAGAAATCAGTGATGGGTGGTCATCTGATAGCATGAGGGGGTCACAAGACAAGATGACTAAAATGTTCCCAACAGTTTTATCAGATTTACATTATTTGACAGAAGAGTGGACACCCATAACAAAGTCCTGGAGGGCATCATCACGGAAGCCCTGGGTCTCGTAATTAATCCTACAAACGGGCACCGAAGAAGCTCTCAAATGCTAAATTATGCTCCGCACAGTCCATTTAAGAAAGCAGGGGCTCAGCTAATAAGTTGTACAAAATTTTCATTAGTCTCCTGACATGTTTGAGATGCCACAGCAGAGGACAGCATTTGACGCAGAGTCCCCATGACACTTTCACATATGTCTTCTGTGATGATAGAGGGACTCTGGAAGTGCCTTGCTAGGATCTGCATAGAAGAGCCCGCTGCTGAGAGCACGCTTGACTGACAGCACCAGCTGCCGTGACTCCTCATCGCGCTCGTGCTGGACCACGCGTCTTCAGGCTGCTTCTCAACCATGACAGAGCATGGTGATGAAGCTGGTGTCATTCCACATTTTCCCCAGCACAGGATTACTCCTATAACAAGCAGCTTTTGACCATAGTTCTACTTGGCTCTTGCAAAGCCGTGCCGTGAGACAGGCTCTTCTTTTTGTCTCTGCTTTCACAGCTGTGGCCCCGCGTCACATTCTGAAGCAGTCCCTGTCTTCCGCGTCTCTCCAGGTGACACAGGAATACTGCTTCAGCAAATGGCAGCGCCACCAATCCTGACTTGGCTTTTGCGTCGGAGAAAATACCAAACCGACAGCATCACGTTCTGGAAGAGACTGACTATGAGCATCCTCAAGGACTCAGTTGGCTGGGTGGGTGAACCACATAGAAGCTTCTAGAAAGAAGCGCAAATAGCCAACAAACACATGAAAAAAGTGTTCAGCACCTTTAACCACCAGAAAAAAAAATGCAAATCAGAACAGTAGAGATTCCATCTCAACTGAGCCTACATGGTGGTCATCAAGAACAAACAATAGATGCTGGCAAGGATGAGGGAGAAAAAGGAACTCTTATACAGTATTGGCCGGAATGCAAACTAGTGCAGACAGCGCAGAAACCAATATAAAAGGGGCCTAGAAAAGCTAAAAATAGAAGTGCTGTAGGATCCAGCTCTACCACTCACTGCTCAGCATGGGCCCAAAGGAATCCAAGGTGAGACACAACAGAGATGTCCACACAGTGTTTATTGTGCTAATCTCTATGATAGCCAAGTTACAGGATCAGACAAATGCATGAAAAATATGGTGTATACACACGGTGAAGTATTATTTAGCCTTAAAGAAAAACAAAATGAGCTGGTGAGATAGTTCAGTGGGCAAGGATGATTGACACCAATGCTGAGGATCTGGATTTGATCCCCAGGGTCTGTAGAGTGGGAGAAGAGAGGTGAATCCTCCAAGCTTTCCTCTGACCTTCATATATGTGCTGTGTTACATATTTGTGGGTGAGCACACACACACACACACGCATACACATGCACACACACACGGACACACACAAACAGTAAATAAATGTAGAAAAAAAAAGAACAAAATCATATTGTTTGCTGAAAAACGGGCAGAACTGGAAATCCCAGTGTGAAATCCATCAATCAGACTGAGAAAGATCAGCGGCCCAGGCCTTTTCTCACCTGTGAAGCACCCGTTCCTCTCGTTAGGGTGCTTTGTTTTCCATTTCAAGAGGCAGTGAGAGAATTAAGTCTGTGAATAGTGAATCACCATGCCAAATTCTCCCAAAGAAGGTTTGAGTAAAAACAAAACAAAACAACAAACAAGCTAAACAAAACAAAGTCTCATGTAGACCAGACTGACCCAAATCTCAGTAATTTTTTCCCCTGTTGGAGCACAATGATCAATTCAAGGATATAATTCTTTTATTTGATTCTCTTGTCTTTACTTACTCAGCAGAAAAATCAGAAATAAAGTAGTTCTGCAAGAATTGATACTGGATGTTGTAGTCTGTCTTCAACACATGCCTGTTGAACATACATACCCATATGCACACATGGTTGTGTACATACGTGTGCATATAAATATTTCAGATTTTTCTATCTGGAATGAGGCTTGTTTCTTGTGTTCAATTTATTTTAGTATAGTTTATTTCTAGCCCCCTCCCATCTCTCTTTCTCCCTGCCAACCACATCTGGGGTCTCATGTATCCTGGACTGATCTTAAATTTGTTACAGAGTAGAGACTGGTCTTGAATTTCTGAACCTCCTGCCTCCTCCTCCTGACTGCTGGATTTCTGGGTGTATGCCATTGTATGATTAACTCAGTCCTGGGGACTGAACTCAAGGGTTTACACACACTAGAAGAATATTTTCCTAATTGAGCAACTGCTCATCTGATACAGTGGATTTTTTCCTTTGAGGTGGGCTGAGCCTGGGACAGAGGTTTGAAGGAGTGGGGAGAGAGGCTTTGTGCAAAGTGTAGCCACCTAGGCTGATGTAGGAAAGTCTCCTATAGAGTGAATAGCACTCCACTTGGCTCATTACTACCACCACACAGAAGTGCTGGCCAAGAGGAACTGGGAGAGACAATGTGTTTTAGTATATCCTGCATTATTCACTTATGGCCAAAACCTCCCTTGGAGAAGCAGCAGCAGCAGCAGCAGCAGCAGCAGCAGCAGCAGCAGCAGCAGCAGCAGCAGCAGCAGCAGCAGCAGCAGCAGGCTGGCATCACACGTGAAATGCATTCAGGTCTCCTGGTTGAATAGTTCTCATTCTCCACAGAAACGCTGTCATTTACACAAATCCGTCCTGACACTCCTCCACCTTTTCCTTCTTTCTCGAGGCTTAGACTTTCCAGGACGACATACTTCCTTCCTGTTTTCCTCACCTGCATCTATGACATCGACAGGGATGTATCCAGCGCTATCATTTCACGGTCTCATTTCTGAGAGCTAGCATATGGCATCACACTGCAAGTGTCCGTGAGCAAGGTTGGAGGTGTTGGTTATATGAATGCTCTGTGTGGATATTCCTTAACATATATATATATATTTTAATTTTAAACTAAAATCCATACTATAAGGATATTCAAACATCGTGTTACACATTCCTTTTATCGTAAGTGTTAACGCAGAGTCTGTTTACGACAGTGACTTATATGCTGTAGTTATCAATGTTTCTTTTGAGGTAAGAATAATGTGTTCCTCTAAAAAACATTTTGGTGCTATATTCAAGTAATATAGACAGGGAGGATCATTCAAACTTGGTCTGAAGTCCATCCATCCTGAGCTGAAGGAGAAAGAGAAAACTTATGACAGCTATATATAAAAACGCCCCCAGAAATCATAGTTTGCAAGACTCTAGCCAACATGTTTGAAATGCATATTTGGTATGAGAACTTACGGCATGGCCCATCATTCTCTCTAGGATGGGGTTAGAAGTCAAAGTGAGGTGGGAGGCAGTGGAGAGACAGCTTAGCATTTCAGAGCACTGGCTACTCTTCCAGAGGCCCTGGGTTCAATTCCCAGCACCTGCATGGTGGCTCACAACCATCTGTAACTTCAGTCCCAAGATACTTGCTCTCTTCTAGCCTTGATGAGCACTATGTAGGTATACAAGGTACACAGACATACATGCAGGGGAACACCCAATCTCATATTTAAAAATAAAATAAAAAGTAAAAGGGAATTTATACACAAAAAGAGATTGATCTTTGACTTGGATGATAGCACTGGTAAGACAGAGTTAGTACAGCTGGGGTTAAAGGAA
Organism: Alexandromys fortis; assembly: GCF_014885135.2. Lineage (NCBI taxonomy): Eukaryota > Metazoa > Chordata > Mammalia > Rodentia > Cricetidae > Alexandromys > Alexandromys fortis. Next base: position 18,613,358 of record NW_026067927.1, read on the forward strand.
GAACAAAAGACTGACCCTGTGACATCATGCCTGATTCTATGACATCATGCCTGACCCTATGATGTCATGAAGGCCAAGAGATCCCCTTCTCACACTTCGACCAAATGCCAATGAAATGGGGCAGGTGAGATGGCTCAGTAATTAAAGGTACTTGTTACCTGCTGTGGGACAATGGTCTGTACCCTGTCACTTGTATTTTAAATAAGCTCTGATTGGCCAGTAGCCAGGAAGGAAGTTGAGGTGGGGGCAACGAGAACTTGGGGAAAAGGAGACAGTCAGTCTTCAGTCATCACCCAGACACAGAGGAAGCCAGAAACAGAGCAAGCAAGATGTGACTGCCTCGCCAAAAAAAAAAAAAAAAAAAAAAAAAAAAAAAAAAAAAAAAAAAAAAAAANAAAAAAAAAAAAAAAAAAAGTTACCAAGCCACGTGGCTAACACAGACAAGAATTATGGGCTAATGTAAGTTATAAGAGTTAATAAGAAGTCTGAGCTAATAGGCCAATCTGTTTATAATTAATGTAGACTTCTGTGTGTTTATTTGGGACTGAACGACTTTGGGACCAGGTGGGACAGAAACCCTGGTCAACAATTACCAACCTGATGACTTGACTTCAATTTTTGGGACCCACAGGAGAATTTTTCTCTTGATTTCCACATATGCACTGCGGCACACATGTGCTACTCTCTTCCCAAAATAAAATAATAATAAAAAAATCAACCAAGGTAAAAACACAAAGTTAAAATGGAGCCATTTATTTCATGGGAATAGCTCACAACGAAAACCATTCCCTTCTTTTAAAAAAATTGTGTATTGTGTATGGCATAGGTGTGCGTTTGTGGCATATGTGTATGTGTGTATGGGCAGGCATGTAAGCATGCGAACAGAGGCCAGAGGACGATGTCAGGTGTCCTGCTTTGTCATGCTCCACCTTGAGACATGGTGTCTTACTGAACTGAAAGCTTGCTGTTTCATCTGGCTGGGATTGACCTGTCTCTGTCTCCAACTCTGGGGTTACACCCACAAGAAATATACTTGGCTTTATGTGGCCACTGGGGATTTGAACTCAGGTCTTCATGTTATATACAGCAAGTGCTCTTACACACTGAGCCGTTTTCCTGATCCTTTCTTTAGAAACAGGAGGATTTGGCTATGCAGCCCAGACTAGTGTTGAACTAGCAATCCTGCCTCAGCCTCCCAGTGCTGGGATTACAGCCATTTGTGACCATGTCTTGTTTCCTTGTATTCTTTAGTGGGAGATTCAGGGCTCCCTTGAAGGCAACTAACTAGAAATCTTTATACTAGAGTATAAAGAAATATGATGAGTGGGCCCTTTTTAGTTTTAATGTTTTGTAGATTCTATTATTTATGTGTATGGATGTCTTGTCCACATGTGTACAGTACCTGAGGAGTCCAGAAGAGGGTGTTGGATTTTATGGAGCTGAAGTTACAGACAGTTGTGAGCTTTCATGTGGGTATTGGAAATTGAATCTGGGTTCTCTGGGAGAGCACCCAGTGTCCTTAACTGCTAAACCATTTCTTGGGATTCCATTTTTAGTTTCTAGAATGTTTTTGAAAACAAAAATAGGGCCAGAGTTTGTCGTTATTTTAGGAACTCTGTAAGGGCAAGCTGAATAGGGAAAGAATGGTCCCAGCCAATCAGAACGTACTGTGCTGTTGAAATCACTGAGCATGGCTGTGCTAAAGAGAGTGTCTACAGGACCCTTCAGGCGCTACCCTGCGCACCAGCTACTTTGAGTATAAGAAGCCCGTATGTCTGGTGGTTACATTTGTTTAAGAGGATTGGATATCAGAAAATTGTATAATGAAAGAGATGATTTCCTGAGTACATATTTAATAATAAAAATGAGAAATACTAGTTTTATATTAAAAATGGTTGTAGTATTGATTATGAGAGAAAAAATGTTAGGAAGCAAATGAAGGAAAGCACCATAGAAATCATCTTTTGGGAACTGGAGAGATGGCTCCACTTGACACTCATTCAAGGACTGAGGTTCAGTGCCCAACATTCACATTGGCAGCTCACCATGGCCTGTAACTCTTGTTCTAGTGGATCTAATGCCCTCTCCTGGCCTCCTTGGGTATTGCACACACATGGTGCACATACATATAAACAGGCACACACATAAAAGAAGATAAATCTTAAAGCATATTTTAATAGAAAAATTATAAGATTTATTTAGATTTCATTTGTGATCTTATACATTTAGAGATACATTGCGAATGGTGAAAAGGAAGACTATAGATTAGGAAAATATGTATGCACTAGTGGTCAACATGACTCTATCAGGCGTGTATCTGGGGGCCTGAGAGTAAAGCTTTAACTAGTCTGACATTTGTATACTCAGTTAAGAAGATCATGAATTTAAAATTTTTCTAGCGAGTGTAGCTGCCTTTGTCTACTTATTCCCAGACTGTTATCCTCTGAGCTCTTTCTTGCTTAGAAGAATTCCCAAAAATTAGTGCTATTTCCATTTCCATTGGTATTATGATGGATAGCTACAGTTCAGGATATCTTCTCAACTGACATTCATGTCACATGAGTTGGAAAACAGGGATTCTGGTTTAGTTTTTTGTTGTCATTGTTGAAAGCCTCTTCTCCTTCTGTGAGTGTGGCAAGTGCTTCAGGTACAGAATCATCAGCTCTTTAAGCCACTCGGGTAGCTTCAGGGAAATGTGGAAGCTGGGATCGGGGACTTAGCTTTCCAACATCCAGAACTCTCCAAACAGGACAGAAGGGTCAGTGTTCCCACGAGTGGCATGTGCCTTGACTCGGGAGGCAGAGGCAGGCAGATCTCTGGGAGTGTGTGGTCAGCCTGGTCTACATAGAGAGTTTTTGGGCAGCCAGAGCTGTATAGGAAAACCTTGCCTCAACAGATAAACAAATAAATAACAAGAAAAGAAGGGAAGAAGCTGTATCCAAGTGCGATGGTGTTTATTTCCACAGAGACCATCTGTCACCCATGGAGACGGATCTTGTCCCTTTTCTGACACAGGAATGTGATAGAGTCAAAGGTGAAAAATATTTCTGCAGCGTGCAGTAGCTCGGGTTTAGTTGTCAACATAAACTCTCACCTCAGTAGTAAATTGGAATTGGCTGTGAATGATTACACATAAAAGTTTGTTGTTGTTGAGGCCACGTGCCCTGCAACAAAGCCAAGGAAGGGCAGGCATTGCTCAGTGTGAGCGCGCTCTCTAGCAAGGGGCTTTTGTGGTCGGGCTCCTGAATGCCTTCATGGGCTTTGTTAAGTTTATTGCTTTTCTGGTGTTTATAGGAGAAAAATCACTTCAAAAAGATAAGCTCCGGGCAGTACAATGACAAGCTCCTGAGCGTACGTACTTTTATTTCCTTTCTTCCACTCTGAACCCATTGGATTTGTTCATCGGAGTAAATAAAATATTATCGCTCTCTTCTTTCCGTCTAAACAATCGCTCATTTAAATCAATTTCATTCGTATCTTTGTTTCAAAAATGGGATGTATTTTTTGGAATCTATCAAACTTTTAATGAAATACAGAGTTGTGTGTTGGTTCTTGGTTTCATATTACAAAGAATGTGGGAAGTGAACACATGCCGGTAATTTTGTCTAGCTCTCAAACTTTGGCTGCATTCTTATTTTATTCTTCACCAACTGATGCCCACCCATTTCGGAACAAAAAGGATCTTTCAGAATGTAATGCAGACTCAGAACTACAAAGGAAAACAGCATGCGTGTTTACAGGTGAAGGTGTCCCGCAGAGCTGTTAGGATGGGTAAGAAGTCTGCCTGCGAACCACCTGGCAGGCACAGTGAGAAAGAAAACAAAGAGAATATTGTAAAGCAAAGGGGAAAGCAACCTGTAAGACTTTGGGCAAATTAGGGTAATTGCCCAGCCTCAGTTTCCTCACGTGTCAAACTGGAATGTTAGAAGTAAGTTCTTAGTGTTGTCTTAGGAAGATTCAATACAAACGCAGTTATTGGTAATGCTGAGCACTGTGGATGGAGAGAGGTAAACATTACTCCCATCTTTTCTAAATAACAAAACAAGTGCTAAGGCAATCCCGAAAGACACACAACTTTAGCCGGAACCTAATTTTTAAAAGAAAGCCACCCCTCCTCAGCTAAGTTTCTTTTTGTAGTAGAAGGTGTTTAACATCGCAGAGACTCGTAACTGGTTCAGCCTTAAATGGGACATCTGTATCACAATCCTCTCCCCGAGCTCAGAGATCATTGTGCAAGAGGGGGTGGAAATACTGTTAAGACCCAGAGGTGGCCGGTGATAAGGGAAGAGTGTGTTCTGGATACTGCAGGGCAGTTACACGTATGAATTCACCCACATGAATGGCAGCATGAGCGAGATCTGTGAGTTCAAGCCGGCCAAAACTGCAGCGTGGAGAAGGGAGGTGGCGTGAAGTCCCGCCCCCAGCTGAGGAGCTGCTGGGAGACGGAGAGAGCCTGTTTTCTTCCGGGATGCAGCTGAACTCACGCCACTGGGAAATCCCAGGCCCAAGACTAGAAGAGCAGCAAGACCTGTACGTGATGCGTTAAAGCAGTGGTTCTCAACCTGTGGGTCTCCACTAGGACTTATTATGGTCTGCACCCCACATAAGCTCCTTTCCATTCCTGGAGTCAACATGTGGAAATTTCTCCACTGTCAAGAATTTGCAAAACAAAACAAAACAACTCAACAACCAACAGCAGCAGCAACAACAAGAACAATAACAACAAAACCATCACCCAAATTGTAGCAAGGAAGTCTTCTTAAAAGTGGCAATCATAGCCGGGCGGTGGTGGCGCACGCCTTTAATCCCAGCACTCGGGAGGCAGAGGCAGGCGGATCTCTGTGAGTTCGAGACCAGCCTGGTCTACAAGAGCTAGTTCCAGGACAGGCTCCAAAACCACAGAGAAATCCTGTCTCGAAAAACCAAAACAAAAAAAAAAAAAAAAACAAAAAAAAAAAAAAGAAAGAAAGAAAGAAAAAAAGTGGCAATCATTTCTTCCACAAGACCTCTCTGATCACCCTTCCGAAACTGGCCCTCCTCCAGGAACTGTCCGTCACAGAACCAGAGCTCAGTTTCTCAGCTGTGACTTTGTTGGCTTTCATCTCCTCCCTCATGAGGCTAGCAGGGGAGCCGACATTTCTCCAGTCCCAGGCTTTTCTGTGTGTTCGCGGTTCAGGAAATTGATGCACACCTCACACCTCATAGATACTGTCGAGTGACATAGAACAGCAGTTCTCAACCTGTGGGCCTCGAGTTTTTTGGGTTCACGGGGGTCACTCAAGACCACCAGAAAACACAGATATTTGCATTACAGTTCTTGACAGTAGCAAAATTACAGTTATGAAGTATCAATGAAAATAATTTATGGTTGGGGGTCACCACGACATGAAGAACTGTATTAAAGGGTCACAGCATTAGGCAGGTTGAGAACCACTGGATTGAAGGATTAAAAAAAGACACAAATTTGGGAGGGTAGGGAGGTGGGCATGGATCTGGGAGGAGCTGGGGTGAATATGATTAAAATATGTTATATGCAATTCTCAAACAACTGATGAAAAATGAGAAAACAGCAACAACAACAACAACAATAATAACAATGCCCTAGTTTTCATTGGAGCATTAATTTACCTATAGGACAGTGAGAGACGAAATGAAAACGTTCTCTGGTGACTTCTCTGTTAGAAACACATTTGTGGGATTCTTGCAATGTCTCCTTGACTTATCCCTCAATAAGCACAGAGGACAGAATGCTGAACTTGGGGGAAAGCAATTTTGCAGTAGGCCAAGATAATATGTCCCGAACTTGCAATGTTCTGATGATCGGGGCTTTAGCTCTAGATTATAAAGAAATAGATGGGCTCATTTCCTTCAAATAACCCTTCATAAATATCAGTTCTCTTATCTGGACATTTTAGAAGCTCTGTAGGGGAAGCATGAAGTTTTAGTTTCTGCAAGGCCTTTGTATGAAGAGACAGCATCCCGCCGACAAAGCTGGAGGAAGCACGGGCATTTGTTGGGCAATAGTAGCCGCACCTGCTCTTACATCCCGGTTCCACAAATGGAAAGCCGGTGAGTTGCTCACTCCTGGAGTCTCATAAGTGTTCTGGGAATGAAGGAGACTGTGCGTGCTGGCGCAGACACAGGCGTGGTTGTATAATCAGAGTGATGAGGAAGTGGGATCCTGCCTTTGGTTGGCGTGGTGACTGTAGAGAGAGCCTCAGTTACTTCATCTGCAAATGGGTACGGCTACAACGCCTTTCTTGGATTTTATTCTTTGAGGATTGCATACACAATGTATTTTGATCAATATTTATCCCTCCAACTTTTCTCAGACCTCATGACCCCACTGTGGTACCTCTCTTAGAAAATGCTCTCAAGAACCAAATGCAAGCTCAGGGATCAATATTTAGCAAGTTTCTTTTTCTTTTCTAATTTAGCATCTATTCTTGTTATACGCACGTGCGCTGTGTGTGTGTGTATGTACCTGTGTGTATCTTTCTATTGGTCCTGGCAGTGGAACTCAAGTTACCAGGCCTGCATGGCCAGCACCTTTACCTGCTGGGCCACAACACCAGCCTTACTGAGGGATCACCAGAGATCCCCTTAGTGTGCCATCAAACACGGTACACAACGTTTCAGTTCAACTTGAGTTTGGAAAGGTTTGCACCATTGTGGGAAGAGGTGCTACGGTGCTGTGGGCTCGGGGTGAGTCGGGGGGTTGAACACCTAGTGCCCGGCTAATGGTGCTTGATTTGGAGATTGTGGGGACTTTAGGAAGTGCGGTGTTGCTGGAGCGGGTGAGTCACTGGGAGGCTGCCAGTTTTATAACTCGGTAGGTCCTCGCTGTGCTTGGTGCCTGTGGATGCCACGTGATCAGCCGCCTCAGGCTCCCGCCGCCATCCCTCTCTTGCCACAGTAGATGGTATTTTCTTGAGCTGTAGGCCAGAATAAATCCTTCCTCCCCTAAGGTTCTTCTTGATAATGTATTTGGTTGCAGAAATGAGAAAAGTAACTAAAATAGATTTTAGGAAAAAAATTTCATGCTGTTTTCTCAGACAATATTCGAGCTACTCACATGAACTTTTTTAATAGGAATGGTCCTTGTGCAAAGAGTGAGACCAGAAAATAAATATAAGCAAAAATAATAAAATAAAAACATGACATTCTCATGATGTGGAGAATACCACAGTAATACCAGAATATACTCATTTACATTTTTTTCTACAAATGTATGTAATATTATATCTTTAATGCCATAAGATCACACTATACATACACTTTATAAGGTGCATATTCTCCACTTGACTATCTTTGGTATTTACAGATCAATATGTTTTTATCGCCTACCTGAACCCAGTGGAGATTTCCCAAATGTCCTAATTATATTTTTTACAGCCGGCTTGTACAAATCAATGTCAGTACAGCACCACGAAGGGGCCTGCACTCGGGTAATTTTGTGGGTGTTTTGGTTGACTCAGTTTTGGCCTAATTCAGGTACAGAAAATTCGAAGATCGTAAGTGTACAGGTGAGTGAGTTTGGACCTAGAAAACCAACATGCAAATAATGAGAAAGAAAATTTAATCTCTACAGTTTTTGAGTGCCCCCCTTTAATCTGTACCACCCCAGAGGCAGCTCTAAATCAGTTCCGACTGATCTTGAACTGCATAAATGGATTGGTTTAGTTTTTCCTCCTGTTAGTCCGGCCTCTTATATTAAACACAGTGTTTAAAAACATATCATGTGTGTATAAACAGTCCTCTTTTTAAAGATCGATACATTTAAATACATTGTATTAATGCAGTAAGGTTTGTTTATCCATTAACTTAATTAAGGTTTTTAATCTATCTATCTATCTATCTATCTATCTATCTATCTATCTATCTATTATCTATTATCTATCTATCTATCTATCTATCTATCTATCTATCTATCTATCTATGATCTATCTATCTATCTTTGTGTCTACATGTGTGGTGGTTTGATTAAGATGCCCCCTGTAGGCTCATATATTTGAATGATTAATCCCTAGAAAGCGGCACTGTTTGCAAAGGCTTACGAGGAGTGGGTTCTCCTGGAGTAGGTGTGGATGGAGGAAGTGTGTCACTGTGGATGGGCTTTGAGGCTTCAAAAGCCCGTGCCAGGTCCTGTGGCTTGTTCTCTGTCTGCTGATCGGGTTGTAGCTCTCCTGCTCCAGCACTGTGCTGTGTGTGCTCATAATGGACTAGCCCTCTGAAACTGTAAGCAAGCCCCCAATGAAATGCTTTCTTTTCTAAGAGCTGCCTTGGTCATGGTGTCCCTTCACAGCAGGAGAACAATGACTAAGACAGCATGCGTGTGCCCATATGTGAGAGTCTGATGACAGCTGCATGAGTCAGTCTCTCCAGCCATCATGCGTGTTCTGGAGACTGAACTCAGGTAAGTCGGGTGTGCAGGGCAAGCATTTTACCCACAGAATCATTCTGGTGACCTTGTTCATTCGTTCTCCTGCTGGGGTAGAGGCAATCACGGCCTCTAAATTCTTTGAGCTCACTCTCATTGGAAATGATGTCTGGGTCTCCATTCTTGAATTCAAGTTCAGATTCTCCTTAGCAACAGAAGAATTTTTTAGAACTTGTTTTAGAACAGCCAGGACATTGTGAGGGAGGTGACGCTGCACCAGGGCAAGGCCCTGGCTGTTCTAAAACAAGTTCTGCAATATTTGATTAATCAGGCAAAATATTTAAATGAAGTTTTAAATAAAAGATTAATATTACATTTATATATATTATTGTGTGTATATGGGTGTGCACATACCTTGGTGTGTGTGTGGAGGTCAGAGGACAACTTGAAGGAGTCAGTTCTCTCTACTGTATGGGTGGGTACTGGGGACTGAACTCAGGTCGTCAGGCTTGGTTGCAAGCACTTTTACCTGCTGAGCCCTTTTGCTCGTCCTTAAATTTCTCACAATACCCACCATCTCCTTGTCCATTTAACCCACAATCTCTAAAATGTTCATGGGTTTATAGTAGCCGTTTTGGAAATTTTGTCAGCAAATTTCAATACACATATCAAGAGTAGGACTGCCTTTGGGCTGCAGATCAATATTCTTGCTTCTTTGTGCGCCTTACATATGTTTGTTGTGTGCCACGCATGGAGTTTCAAAGAGCAACGGAGAATAGAATGTGTTGTGCTTCTTTCTTCTTGCCATTTTCCTCAGCAGTGGAGAGAACGCTCTTCAGGCAGAGGGCCAATCGGGGTGGCACGTGATACATTCTTTCTGATTCTTTGTCAGCTGGGTTCAGGGCTGGACTGTAGCTCTGCTTCCTCGGATGCTGTACATCTGACTTGATTTAGGAGCCTGCTCTCGGTCCTGCAGCCTAACTCTCAGTTTTCCTCACGGCTGCTGCTGTGACCGAAGGACAAGTCAACCTCCTCTCAGGATTCGGGCTCGGAGGGATTTGATTTGTAGCACAGCTGTTAGGACTCGGTTATAAATTCAGCTCTAGAAGAGCCCTGAGATCTGACCCGACAAAATGGCTGAAACTGCCTCTGCCTTCCAGCCCTGTGTCCATCTGTATTTCAGGGGGGAAAAAATCCTGAAGTGGCAATACATTGGCTGAGATAACTGTAATTTTCTTGCTATTTCATAGCATTTTATTTATAGCGTGTATGTGTGTGTGTGCGCATGCGTGCATTTGTGCTCGTTTATGGGCATGTGCATTCCACAATGCACTTGTGGAGGTCAGAGAACAACCCGTGGGCGTTGGTTCCCTCTTTCTACCGTGTGGGTCTTGAGGTTTGAAGTTAGGTCATTAGGCTTAGAGGTAGTGCCTTTACCTGCTGAGGCCTCTCACCAGCCTAGATTCTGCTTTCTTTGGCTGGTCTCTGCTGTTGTCAAAACCTGACCGATCTTTCCTCACATCCTCTCCTTCCACAGATGACAAGCATCCTCTTCTATCCCACTACGGACAGCTTTGGCGTCTGCTCTAAGGTGTGGAAGTATCTGTGGCTCCTTGCTCCTCTGTGTCTGGAATTTAGCTCATTTAGGCTTCTTTGCATCTGCGGCTGTTGTATAGCTTAGTAGGAAAGTGGCTTGTTCTTATCGCTACAGTGAGAAGCAATGGCCTTTTGCGTCATACACCAGAAACAGAACTCCCTTAATAACTTGAAAGCATTTATTATTTTCCAGTTAGGAAGGTTGGCAGGAATCAGTTGGGTGATTTATTAGATTTGGATTATAAAATTTCTTTAACTATTAAGCGGAGAGCAGAAGAACGTTGGATGTGCAGCTGGCATTTCTGGATTCACCCCATTATGAGTTTTATGAGAGTGATGGACAGTGAGCTCTCAATATGGGTGTACAAAGGACACAAGTCCACTAAGTAAGCGGGTGAAGGATTTACCTATGTTGGAATAGCTCTACCCAGCTGCAGATTCTGCAGCATTATTCATGTTGGAGGGACAGTTGCAGTGTCCTTCAGTGCCTGGGATGACACTTTTCCATCAGTGACAATCGGTGTCCGTGGGTCTGGGAATGCAGAGGACGTTTTCAGGGACATTCTTCATGAAGCTCATGCCCTCTGACTTCACACAGAGGCACCTGCCATTGTTTGTGTGATGTGTGCCCTGCAGCAGACAGCACATAACTTGAAGGGACCTTGCCGGTTGTCCTGGGTATGGCATGTCTATGTCGTAGTGTTTTGTGTGCACTTTGATTCTAGCACCTTTCTAAGAACGTACAGCGAGGAGAAACAAATAAAAGATCGTGTCCATCAATACTGAAATTTGAACTGGCCCCAAGGCCTTTTAAAGGCCTGTTTTAGCATGCGTGTACGACATTTAAACTCAGACCATAATTATGGATATGAAATACCTCATTTGATATCAGTTATACCTTGAGTTAAGCTATAAGACGAATTCAATGTCAAGTTTCTCACTAACAAGCTGAGATTAATAATATCTAATCATTTTGAGATATAAGGGGGCTTCGTAGGACTTTTGGATCTGAGCAGAGAGCAGAGATTATATTAACCATCTGTAAACATTTTCTAAGAAAGCTTTTAGGTAGCTATACTGATAGATGGGCCTATTTTAGGTTCTTGGGTATTATTTATTTATTGTTTAAGTTAAATTTACTTAATAGCTGATTTACAAAAACATGAAAAGTATACAAAGTAATGGGATCGTATATGATTAAGATTTTTTAAATTTAAATTTGATTTTAAATATATGGGTGTACCATACTTGTGCAGTGCCTGTAAAAGTCAGAGGAGGGTGTCAGATCACCCTGGAATTAGAGTTACATAAGGTCATGAACTGTCATCTGGGTGCTTGGGAACCGAACTTGGGTTCTCTGGAAGAGCAGCCAGCACTCTTAACCACTGAGACATATCTCCAGGCCCATATTATTTTTGATGTCTCCCTTTCTGTCTTAGTCACTGTTCTACTGCTGTGAAGAGACACCGTGACCAAGGCAATTGTTACTAAACAAAGCTTTATTTGGGGGCTTGCTTATAGTTTCAGAGGTTAGTCCGTTGTCATCATTAGGGGAAGCACAGCAACACAAAGGCAGATCCAGTGCTGGAGAAGTCGTTGAGAGTTAAACCCTGATTTAGAAGTGCATTCATGAGCGAGCGAACGAGCTAGCGGGGGGGGGGGGGGGCCCCCAAGCCCCCCCCCCGTGACACACTTCCTCCACAAGGCCACACCTCCTAATCCTCCTAATCCTTTCCAGCAGTCCCACTGCCTGATGACCAAGCATTCAGTTATATGGTCTATGGGGGCCTCATCTTATCCAAACCACCACTTTCCACTCCCTGGCCCCAGCAGGCTTATAGCCACGGTATAACACAGGATGCATTTAGTCCAACTTCACAAGTTTTCGTAGTCTGCCAGTCTCAAGACTGCTTTAAAATCCAAAGACTCTTCGGAGACTCAAGGCAAGTTCTTTACTGTAACCCCTGAAACATCAAAATCAAAAATCAGATCACATACTTCCAACATACAATGGCATAGAATATACAGTACCGTTTCAAAGGGAGGAAAGGGAGCATGGTGAGAAAATACTGGACTGAAGCAAGACCTATGGCAGGTAGATTTTTTTGGACAAGGGCAGAAAGCATCCAAATTCTTTGCCAAAATATCAAATATTCAAACTACCATGTGAGATGTAATTTTGACCTGGTTAAATAGATAATACATATGTGATTGGACGTGGAATAGTTACATCATTTTAGGCATAATTATGACCTGGTTATTGTTTTCACTTGGAAATTGACATGATGTAAGGATATGCGATTGTGTGTCAAGTTGACAAGGGTGTACCTGAGTTGCCTACTCTTGGCTGTCATCTTAACTCTATCTGGAATTTACTAAAACCAGGTGTCTGGCACACCTGGGAATGATTTTTTTCTTTATTAAATCATTTGAAGTGAAAAGACCCAATTTTAATCTGTATCCTTTGAGGCAGAAAGCTATACTTTTAACCCAGATCTTTTGAGGTGGGAAGATACATCTTTAATCTGGGTTACGCCTTCTGCTGGCGGCCTATATAAAGGACATGGAAGGAGGAAGCTTGCTTTCCTTGCCTGCGTGTTCTTGCTCTCCCTGGCAAGCCCATTTCTTCTCTGGCATTAGAACATACTTCTTTGGGGGTTCTAACGTATTCTGAGAACTAGCCAAGACATCCAGCCTCATGGACTGAACAACTACTGAATTCTTGGACCTTCTGTTTGTAGACAGTCATTGTTGGATGATCTGGACCACAGCCTGTTAGCCGTGCTAATAAATCTCCACCTCCCCATTCAGTCTGTAAATTCTGTTTCTCTAGAATACCCTGAGGAGCACACCTTCTATAATATCAATTTGTGTGTGTGTGTGTGTGTGTGTGTGTGTGTGTGTATGTGTGTATATTGGGGGTGCTATGGGTTACATCCAGGGCTTTGTGGATGCTAGACAAGTTTTCTACCTGAATAACATCTAGGCCCTGCATCAGCTTTTCATGGGCCACATGTATGTGATACCAGGCAGTCCTTGCCTCTCTGTGTGTGGTCCTTTTCACTTAACATAGTGTGATCTTCACTTCCACTTCTGCTGCCACAAAGGACAGAATTTGACACTCAATATTTGAAATTAATTAACTAATTAGTGTGTGTGTGTGTTTGTGTATGCATGGGTACCTGCATGTGTGTGTGCATGCATGTGTGTGTGTGTGTGTGTGTGTGCATGTAGAGGCATAGGCTGATGTCAGGCATCTTCCTCTGTCACTCCTCACCTAACAAGGTTTCTCACTAAATCTGGAGTTTCCCATTTGGCTAGACCAGCAAGCTGGAGGTCTCCAAGGGATCTGGTGAGCTCCTAGGATCCACTTGTCTCCATCTCTCAGTGTTAGGGTTTCTACTACAATGAAATGACCAAAAGCAACTTGGAGAGGAAAGGTTTGTTTTGCTCATACCTCTGCACCACAGTACACCACTTAAGGAAGTCAGGGCAGGAGCTCAAAACAGGGGAGAAACCTAAGGGACAGTACCTGATGCAGAGTCCATGAAGGAATGCTGTTTACTGGCTCGTTCAGCTTCCCTTTTTAAAAAAGAACTTAGGACCACTAGCCCAGGGCTGGAATCATCCCTAATGTGCCAAATTCTCCCACATCAATCATCAATCCAGAAACGCACCACAGGCAAACACATCATATAGCAATATTTTCCCCGTTGATACTCCTTCATCCCAAAGAATTCTAACTTGTGTCATTGACAAGAAACTAGCTAGTACAGAGCTTAATTAACTATGGTTAAATCATGCTTAATATTATACTTAATGTTGACAAGAGATTATAAGGATGTACCGATGAATCCGGCCTTTTATGTGAGCTCTTGAAATCGAACCCAGGTCCTCAGGCTGGCGCAGCAAGCACATTACTGACTGAGCTATGGCTCCAGTCTCATAATTATTTATTCTTATGTTCACTGAAAATATCCCCTGAAGTTTATGAGATTTCTAATGCAGAATGGTACATATCTGTAATCCTCACTGGCACTATGAAGGGGAGGCAGGAAGACAGAAGTTCAGGCTTCTCATCAGCTACAGTGAATTTGATGCCAATCATATAAGGCTGCATGAAATCTACCCTCCAAAACCTTCTATAGACTATACCCTAGAGAAAAAATATATACTTTTTAAAAATGGAAAAAATCATGTTTTTTATAATGTGTGTGTCTGCCTGCATGTGTGTCTATGCATCACGTGTGCCAGGAGGTCATGGAAGCAGAAGAGAACATTGGATCCTTCTGTAACTGGAGTTTCAAAATGTTATGAGTGGCCACGTAGGTTCTGAGAATCAAATCCAGGTACTCTGGAAGAGCAGCAAGTGCTCTTAACTGCCAAGCCATCTTTTCAGATCTATTATTATTATTATTATTATTATTATTATTATTATTATGACGACAGGGGTTCTCTGCAGCTTTGGGGCCTGTCCAGGAACTAGCTCTTGTAGACCAGGCTGGCCTTGAACTCACAGCGATCCGCCTGCCTTTGCCTTCCAAGTGCTGGGATTAAAGGTGTGAGCCACCACCGCCCAGCTCTCCTCTATTATTTTTAATTATGTGTTTTTGTTGTGTCTGAGTCACACTCATATTTGCATATGAGTACAGGTCTTCACGGAGGACAGAGGCAGTAGTAACCTACCTCATGGACGTGAGTGCCAAGGCTTGAACTCAGGTCTTCTGCATGAGTGATACTCACTCTTAACTATTGAACCGTCTTTCCACTCCCCATCCACTAGAATTTTAATAGGAATGAAAGAAGATGAAGACTTTTAGTTCAGGTGTGAATTTTAATTTCATGAGCTATTTAGCAGATTCTAAATGAAATTTCTCTGTAGCCAGAATTAAAGACAAAGATTTTCTTTGTCATGGTCTCAACTTGACTTGGAAACCGTTTTGATGGAGGAGGGAAGGCTTTTAAGGCCCTGGAGCCTCTTGATGCGTTTGCACCCTTTTTGAAGTATTCTGCCAGGCCAAGGTCATCCCCTCTGAAGCTGTCAGGGGTGCCACAGCTCCTTCAGCTTCTTTTCCTTTCTCTGCACCCAGTCTGTTCTCACTGGAGATTTTTCCCTCACCCTTTACGCCTCCTCCCCCTCCTCATTCTTCTCTTTTGAAATTTATTGCAGTTTTGATTTCCTGCCACAGTAAGAGGTTATCTTTGATAGCCACTGATGAGTACTTTCATGTGGGGAGAAGTCCAAACCGTTCCTGTCAACCCTGGGGTAACGGCAGAGAAGCCCTAGTCATCAGGTTCCTTAACTCTGTCAATAGTTCAGGACACCTTGTCATCTGTTTTACAGTGTTTGATGGTGTTTTTGAGATAGTTTTAGAATGCTATTGAGGTGAACAGCTGGTCAACTTTTACAGATGGATACAGAGAAGAAAGTGACATCTGTAATTACAAAGGTTGGATGGGAAGGGAGGATGGGGGGGATCTCTCTTGCACTCTTGATACCCTGCTAGGAACTTGGAGCTGGAAGCTGTCGTCTGGTGACTCTGAGGGGAGTGGTTCTCAGCCAAGGGTCATCCCTTCCCTCCTGTGTGATGGTCAGTGTCTCCAGGGATACTAGACGATGTCTTGAGCTATTATTGTTTATGACAATTGGAAGATACACATTACTGGATGTCTACTGAGCTCAAAATGACAAAGCGTTATGCTGCCTAAAGATTCAAGTGCTATCTAGCAAGATGGTTTGGTGAGTAAGGGTGCTTTGTGGCTGACCCTGATGACCTGAGTTCAAACTCTGGGACACACACATATACGTGTACATACATGTACACACATACACACACACATGCATACACACAGATAGAGAAGAGAGAACTGACTTCTCAATTTCTGAATGTTATCTTCTGACATTTATACATGTGCTACACATACATGCACACACACACACTCACACACATATACGAATCAATCATGTTAAGATAAGACTGAGAACTCTCCCAATCAGCTTAGCTCTGTTCCCTCCCTTCATTCGTCTCTTCCACCCTTCCTCCCTTTTTCTCTCTGGTGTGCGCATGTATGGGTATATTTTTATGTAAGTACGTGTGTGTGTGTGTGTGCAGGTGTGAGTGCACATGTGTGCTTGTCTGTATATGTAAGAAACTAGAGGACAACCTTAGTTGTCATTTTTTTTAGGTACCATCCACACTGGTTTTGCTGTTGTTGTCCTTGTTTTTTGAGACAGGATGTTTCTATTGTATCCTGGTGGTTTTTAAATTGTTCGAAAAAGAACAAAATTTGGTACTGGTTCCTTTTTTTTTTTTTACATATCCAAATGAACTAAGTGTTTTGTTTTCGGTATTTCTCATGTCTCGTATTTCTTAGAAATACCTTTATGGTAACACCCAATCTAGTATCTGGGACACTCAGAACTTTACCTGGTTCTTTATTTTATTTCTTTGGAAGATAGCATGTCACCTGATGGTAGAGAAGAAGAACCAGAAAGATTAAGAGTATGTAAATATTTATTCTCGTAGAATCTAGAATGTTTCTAAAATATTTTTAAAAGTGGTTTATAAATATCATCATTTTCCCCCCTTTGTCTTTCTCACTCTTTTTTCTTCCCACATCTCTTTCTCTTTCTTCCCTTTCTTCCTTTTATTTGAGGCAGGGGTTTGCCCTGTGGCACATACAGGTTTGGAACTGACTAGGTAGCCCAGGCTACTTCAAACATACTACCCTCCTACCTCAGTCTCCCAAGTTGTGAGACTGTTTAAATGTACACCACCAAACCCTGGTTGCCCCTTTTGTTTTAATTATGTATCATCTATGCAAATGAACCTCAGTTTGATATTCAGTTTTGGTGATTCATACTTCATGGCGAATCCTTTCTAATTCTCACTAATATCTATTTGATTAAAACTCTCAGAAAGCATTTGTTTCTTTTCTATGTTGTGCATAATTGGAAGAGATTGGTAGTCAGTGACAGGCTTTTTCTTTTTGGCAAGCCTGTAAGGAACAGTTTAACATCTTCACGGTAAAAAATCAACCAGGAAGATACAACTTAACATTTTCTACAAATGATGCAGAAGCAATATGGAATTTGTTAACCACCATTTTTTAAAGTTTAAAATTCGCATTGGGTTGTGTACATGTCTCTATCTATCTATCTATCTATCTATCTATCTATCTATCTATCTATCTATCTATCAATCATCTATCGATTGATCTATCATCTATCTATCAATCATCTATCGATTGATCTATCTATGATCTATCTATCTATCTATCTATCACCTATCTATTGATCTATCTATGATCTATCTATCTATCTATCTATCTATCTATCTATCTATCTATCTATCTATCTATCATCTATCGATTGATCTATCTATGATCTATCATCTATCGATTGATCTATCTATCTATCTATCTATCTATCTATCTATCTATCTAATATCTATCTATCTATCTATCTATCTATCTATCTATCTATCTATCTATCCATCCATCCATGCAACTGTAGTGCCCTCAGAGGCCAGAAGAGAGCATTGGATCTCCCAGAGCTGGAGTTATGAGACATTGTGAGCTGCCTGGTGCTGGAAACTGAATCCCAACCCTTTGCAAAAGCAGTATGTTCTCCTAACCCCTGAGCCACGTCTCTACCCCTCCTAACCACTAAAAGATGAAAGCATTCTGTTTTAATTTATGCATCCATTTATATTAAATTTGCTCAGTGTTTTGTAACTTACAAAGCATTTCCCTCTTCAGCTCTCCAACACTCAGGTACACCAGGAAATTTATTCCTACCATTGTGCTGCTCCTACATATGCAAATTTCCCTCTGCACAGCCCCATCCGGAGACTGTGGGCCTCGCTAAGACTGGAAGCACATTTTATGCTCTCTGCAGCACATCAGTGCTCTTAGCTGAAAAAAGTCATTGTGCTTTTGTTGACTTATCCATTGTAGAAATTGATACAGGGAACTCAGAATCACCCAGACAGCACGCCAGATTTAGTAAGCACTTTTAGGATTAAGCAAATTCTAAATTTTGAGGACCCCAACCAATCAGTTCCCAGTGTGTGTGTTTTAAGATGTGAAGTCGAGAGAGTGGTTAGGAAATTATCTGTTTCCACACTTGGTTAACATTCAGCTTTATTTCAGTGTCTGAAACCTGGCCTACTTCTTGCAATACTGAAGGCAAATTACAGGGAAATCATATTCCTGGTTACAGATAAAAAAGGAAAACAAGAATTGGTTGCCACATAGCCACTCCACCAATTGCTTTATTATGTATTTTTAAAATGCATAAGGACATAGAGATGTATGAGGAGATGGCCAATCTGGAAACAACAAACGAAGGATGAATGCTGTAGTTTCCATTATAGTCTAGTGCTTTTGAAAAGATAAAATTCTTAGCTGCTTAAAACGTTTTGCCACATCTGAGAGGCAGCAGAGTCAACATCTATTGTGTGGTAAGGCGGCAACAATCCGAGTTCTGTGTGCGATATTAAACGTTCGTCTCCATCTCAGGGGCTTCTTTTGTTAATTACACCTTTTCACGTGATATCTGTAAAAAATAAAATGAGAGCATTGCTACGCTTGTACTTTGAAAATTATCAATTGTAAAGTGAAAGGCATTAGCGATTATTACTTGGAAATTTGGGATCAAAATTGCTTCTCATAGATTGCTCCGGAGCCTTTGGCTGCATACTAAATCACCCCAGAAATTAGTAGCATAAAGCAACCACCATTTGACTTGTCTGTGCCTTTATGCTTCAGGAACTTGAAGCGGGCCCAACCGGGTAGGCCTTGTTTGAAGACTCTCATAGGGTTGCAATCGATGCTGGTTGCGGCTGCCCTCATCTTGAACCTGGTGGGGAGAGTGTCCGAGACAGCTTACAAACATGACCAAGAACTGCAGATGGTGGCTAACAAGGCCGTGGGGTAGAAGCTCTTTACCCACCTTCTCCAGGATGATGGTTTCAGGTTAGTCAATGTGATACAAAGGCTGGCTTCCCTGGAGTGAGCATCCCGAGAAGACAGGATGGACATTACATCGTCTTTTGTGTGCTAGCCTTGGAGGCTACTCAAAGTTACAGACTTGTATTCTGTTAGTTTTTATCTTTCTCACCCCCCAAGTG
The DNA here is from genome assembly GCF_014885135.2 of Alexandromys fortis. NCBI lineage: Eukaryota > Metazoa > Chordata > Mammalia > Rodentia > Cricetidae > Alexandromys > Alexandromys fortis. Next base: position 18,632,468 of record NW_026067927.1, read on the forward strand.
TGTACATGTGTTCATGTGTGTGCACATGTGTTCATGTGTGGGAACATTTAGAGGCCAGAGGATGACTCTGGGTATCATCCTCAGTCAGCCTCCATCATTTTTTTTAAATATTTACCTAATATTATGTGTGTTTTGCCTGCATGTATTGTATGTGTACCAAAAATGTTTCTTGTGCCTGAGTAGGTCAAAAGAGGGTGTCGGATCCCTTGGCGCTGGAGCTACAGAAAGTGACTGATATCTTAGAAGGGGTGGCATACCCCACTCTGAGTTAGCATGCAGACATGTTTAAAAAGGGTGGCATACCCCACTCTCAGTTAACACGCAGGCAGACATGTTTAAAAGTCAATATTGTCATTAGAAATTCATGGTAGTTAAAGAAGAAGGGTGTTTGAAAAATGGGTTGGATCATAGACTAAAAAACGCCTAGAAGAACTATTTTCTTGCTTTAAATCCATTCTACAATAGCATCATTATTGTGGTGGCTCAGCGATGGAGATATGTTTCTTCATTTTTTACTGAGATTTTTTTTCTGGCTCTTCATAAAAATTCTGCATGTTCTATTATTTGAAGAGATGACCTTACGCTAAAGATTTTCTAAAACTACTTAACAGGATACACACAGTCTGCTTGTCGACTTGCATTTCATTAATTTATTTGAACTTTGACGGCTCTCCATCTTGAGGAACACTTGAGTCAATAGGCAAATACTCCTAACCTTTCAACAGGTTGATAACCTTCTGACTTGATTCTATTATTAGCGTAGATCCCTTTCCGAGTCCAATTATCTCAGGAGATGACTAAATGTTATCTCAGGCATCCCAGGTGGGGATTTTCCCAGCCTGCTTTGTGGCAGCCTCCCAGGTACCTCACAGTCACATCTCCTCTGTCTGGCACCCCTGCAAACTGACTTCCAGGTGCGGTTTACTCTGCCAGAGAAGGATCGGCTCATTTGCATGCACATGTGCCTTGTCATGCGGAAGAACTGGCAGGGAAGATTGCTAGGGCTACAATCTTCTGCCTCTAGGTGATGCCAAACCTCTCGCTGTGAAATCCAATGGGCATATTTTGAGTAGGCTGCCTGCCAAAGAGAGAGAGCTCTGCTGTTGCATTGTTCCCAAGGAGAAAGGGTGCGTGTTCTTTGTAAAAGCCTCAGAATTTCCAGACAGGGTGAGGGAAGCGGTGGTCCTCAGGAGAAGGATGTTGGTACTTGTGCATTCTAGAAGATCCAGGAGAATCCAGGGTGCATATCTCTTGGTGATATGCTATCTGAAGAACAGTGTTTTTGAGGTGGTTGTTGTAAATCCACGCCCCTCAATCAGGACCTTTATTAGAGACTTTGGGACTCTGAAGAGCCCCTTCCTTTGAGACGGCTCTGAATGGTGTTCATGCATCTCGTATGCCATATGCATGCTTACCAGGAACTGGCTGGGAGGGTTGCCATGACATCTGGGAGAAAGATTTAAGAATGTTGTTGTAGCCACAGAACAATGCGCAATGTTGATTACAGTGTATCGATCACCAAAAGCTGTCGAGGCTTACCAACCATGGTGAAAGGCCAATTAGGGAAGCAGGAAAAGTTAGGATGGGATTGGCTTTGATTTCAAATCTTTCTCATTCCTGGCTTCGTTACCCAGGGTGAATCATCTTACGTACCTCAGCTGTGGCGTCCTCATCCGTAAATTGGAGACGATATTAAATTATCTAGGGGACCATGGTTAACATCCAGCAACAGTCTGCATGGAGTACAAAGTTCCTTCATGGTCAAATGGATGCTGGTTAATCAAGTCATAGAACCCCGATTCTAGGTTGTTTCAGAAGATGAAGACTGGTTGGAAAAGACCATTATTATCTGATTCAGTAGAAAAGTTAATTATGAACCTAAGTGTTTGGATGAAATCAAATAAACCATTTCATTGTAAGTGTCAAAGCAATCAATTGAGAATCATTTTTTGTTGTTGTTGTTCTTTATTGGACTAGTCAGGATCTGGTCAGGAGAACGGAGATCACTCTAGGTAGTCTGAGGAACTGGATGCGAATTACAACAGGCTATTGGAGGCTTTCTTTTTTTAAAAAAATTGCTTTTATTGAGCTTAAATATTTCTCTGCTCCCCTTGCTTCTTCTTTCCTCCCCTTCTACCCCCTCCCATGGTCCCCATGCTCCCAATTTACTCAGGAGATCTTGTCTTTTTCTACTTCCCATGTAGATTAGATACATGTGTGTCTCTCTTAGGGTCCTGTTTGTTGTCTAGGTTCTCTGGGATTGTGAATTGTAGGCTGTTTTTTCTTTGCATTATATTAAAAAACCACTTATGAGTGAGTATATATTATATTTGTCTTTCCGGGTCTGGGTTACCTCACTCAATATGATGTTTTCTAGATCCATCCATTTGCCCACAAATTTCAAGATGCCATTGTTTTTTCTGCTGTATAGTACTCCATTATGTAAATGTACCACATTTTCCTTATCCATTCTTTGGTTGAGGGGCCTTTAGGTTGTTTCCAGGTTCTGGCTATGACAAACAAAGCTGCTATGAACATGGTTGAGCATGTGTTCTTGTGGTATGATTGCTCATCCTTTGGGGGAGGTTTTCAAAATGAATGAAAGGCCACAGGAAACAAATGTCTCTGGTAAGTTCATAAACCAGGGTGTCTCTGCCAGACAATCCATTTGCCTTTGTGTCTGAAGTTGGCAGTTTGTAGAAGGGCACTCTGAAAGGCTTGGCCAGTTGTCAGCTGTCACTTGTTGAAATCCTTACATTGTTTTTTTTTTATATTTTTTTTATTATCACCTTCCAGATCTTGGAACTTTTCTTAATTTGGTTCAAGGACAAAGAAGTTGATGAGTATTCTTCGGAGATATTTTGTATGCAAATTAGCAAGCATGTGGAAATAATTTTGTAGACTTGAGGCTACTGTAGCAAGGATGGTTCTGCTGAAGACAAGAGTTTTCTTTTGCACTCTTGAGCCTCTGCCTTCAGAAGAATCCCATAGCTTACAGGTGGTGAGCACCTGCAAGCTCAGCACTGCTGACGAGGGTGGGGAGGGAGGGAGGGGAGAGGCAGGAGGATTGTTTTAAGCTTGAGTTCTGCCTGGTTTAAGTTGTGAGTTCAAGGTCACTCTGGGCTACACACTAGGCCTTATCTAAATAAGGAGAAGCTAAAAGGAGGAGTTCAATAGGGAATTAGGAAAATAATGGACTGAAAGTATAAAGGTACAAGTCAGTACTCATGTATTTTCAGTTTCATGGATTCGAATGACTGTTTTGCCATTGATAGTGAATTTCCCCCCAACGTTCTTTCTGAGTAGGGTGCTGTGGAGGCACAGGGGGTGAGTGAGGCCACGCTGCTGACCTCTTTGAAAGGACACATACTTTGGACCTAACAGTCAGGCATTTCTTTAACTGAAAAATTGTTAGATGCCATAAAACTCTCTACCATCTTAGGATGTTTTCCGCGTAGGGAGTCCTTTCTGTGTGTAGGGCACCAGGTAGGCAATTATTGCATTAATAGACATTCTATTTCCCATTTTGCTAAATGATATTTTCTTCTATAACTTATAACTTTAAGCCTTGAGGATTAGAAAGATGAATTCTTGAAGGATAGACATCCTTTATGGAGAATTCTACACTGACGTTTGATGAAGCCTTTCCTATTGAAGTAGCCCTGTGCGTTTAAGGAGGCTTTCTCCTGTGAGCCTCCTACCATCTGCTCACTCAGACACAATGTATACACCATGTGTTCACTCGGATCCCTCAAGGAGATCGTCTCTTTCCTCATTTCCTTGTTTTCTTTCTGCAGCTACGCATTCATAATAAGTTCACTGTGTTTTTGGGTTGTCTGCCAGGTATCCAAAGAGCCCCAACCAAATAACAAATTGAACCCAAGGCAAAAACATCCTAAAACTAAAGACAACGGACCTTTGTTATTGGGAAGTGGCAGAGCAGTATAATTTGATGAGAAGCAGTGATTGAAAGCGAAGCTTTGAAGATGCGGAACCATTGTAGATATTTGTCTTTCTTTTAAGACATCTGAACCTGAACAAGTACTATGTATGTATGTATGTATGTATGTATGTATGTATGTATGTATATATGTATGTATTTTGCTTGCATGTATGTATGGGTAGCACATACACACCTGGTTCAGAAAGAGGCTCTGGGTCTCCTGGAACTGGAATTACAGATGGGTGTGAGCCAGCATAAGGGTTCTGGGGCCTGAGCCCAGGTCCTCTGCAAGAGCAAGTACTCTTAACCGCTGAGCCATCTCTCCAGCCCCTGAACTGGTCTTTAAAGCCCTATTAATCAGTACGCTTTCCCATCTTCTCCCTGACTGCTGACCCTGAGCTGGCGGCAGAAGTTAAGCCTTTATGGGAAAGTGATTTAATGTTATTTCTGCCCGGATAAAGGCAAAGACTCATGGAGAGGGACAGAGAAATGGAGACGTGAAGGCTCCCATGAAGCAGAAGCAAAATCGTTAAAATTGTTTGTGGTGGATTATGTCCAGTCTCACATGCAACAAAGATAACTGGAGATCTATAAAGGGCACATGTTATACATTATATAAAATAGTTTGTACCTATTTATGATGTGGTATATACGTATGTATCTACGTGTGTGTCCTCTTTATTCATGTCACTGCTGGGGATCAAGGGCAGGTTTTCATGAAAGTCAGGAAGGCACTACCTAACCTGGGCTACCTCCCAGATCCCCCTTTGTTTTGTTTTGCTATGCAGCCGATGCTGCTTTGAACTCGTGATCCTCTTTCCTCATTGCTGGGATTACAGATGTCCACCACCATACCCAACCAACATAATCTCCTTACAGGGAATTACCCACAAACTCACATTATTAAAGAAAATGAACTTGACACAATACTATCACCCCTATACCTTTTGATTTCTTTTGAGAGTCTTTTTACTATTTACCAAGTATTTTATGCAATCTGTATTTTTAAGTTGGAACTCATGGAACTCCAATAAGGTCACAGTGAGCAAAGGTATCTAGTCCCTTTTACTGTTCATAGAAGAGGTGAGTATAAACATGAGCTAGTAGGCTAGTTTATGGTACATATCAGATGTTTGAATACAGGTTAATAAGGAAGCGGGAGAAAGAGAAAGGGAAGGGAAAGAAACAGAAGGGAAGGGAACGAATGGTCTTCAGCTCTGTTCTTGCCAGCAAAACACTTCTCTCATTGCTAGTCAGCTCTCCTATACTGTGCACATGTTGACTATTCCTATTGTGCTAAATATCTTGGGGGGCAGGCTTAGTTTATTTCTTTCCCCCAAACCACTTATCTGTACTCCTGCTACACACTTTAGGCAATAATGTAGGAGCAGCAGGTGGCTGTATAGTTTGCCATTCTTCAGCTCCGTGATGGGCTTGCCCTGTAACCACCATTTCAGAGAAAAGGTTCAGGGAATTATGATACTGTGCTTTTGAATGTTTGAACTGTAGAATCATTGGAGAATAAACTTCTATTAAGTTACCAAGTTTGGGGGTGATTTGTTGCAGCATTTGTGGGAATTGAATTCACCTTAGCGCTAGGAAATCCCTGCTTCGCAGGTTGACTGGTGGCCTGCAAAAAGGTTCAGATCTTAATTGTAGAATCTTGTGAATATGACTATTTGGAAGGAAGATCTTCGCAGATGTAACTGAGTGAAGGTCCATTAGATAGTGACCAGCCTGGACTGCGTGGGTGGCCTTTAAACCCAATGACAAGGTTCCTTACAAAAGATACCTAAGAGAGATTCGACAGAGAAAGGAGGAACAAGCAGGTTACCATGGAGACAGAGATTAGAGTGATGCAGCCATAAACCGAAATCTATCATCAGCTATCCAAAGCTGGGAAAAGGTAAGGAGTGGACCCTCCTGCAGACTGGATGCAGTGTTGCCCTGCGATACCTTGATTTTGTTTTTGAACCGTAGAACCACTGGAGAACAAATTTCTGTTAAGTTGCCAAGTTTGGAGGTGATTTGTTGCAGCATATATGGGAAAGTGATTACCTCTTAGAAAAGACTTTCTAGAGACCATCAACCAGTGTGTGGGGTATCTGGGAGGTGAAGGTCAGCCATAGGCACTCCCCTTTCAAATGCTTCTTCCCCATCACCACCTCAGAGGGCTGCTTCTTAGTGTAGATTCCTGGGACAAGGAGAAATGTATTCTCATTGAAGCCAGGTGTTTACAGTGCTGGCCAGAGAACAGTTCATCGCAAGAGTCTGGGGTCAGGGATTCATTGACCCCAGCAGCCTTCTGCTTTTTGAACTACCAGTAAGAATCCTGCATTTAGTACATTTTGAGATTTTTTTTTTTTTAAATCCCTGTAGGGAGATAAGGTACTTTTAGGCAGCAGAGGCCATTTTGAGATAACATCTGAACAAATCTGAGGCAGTGCAGAAGGGGAAGGAATTATAGCAAAGCAAATATTTGTTATGTAGACAGTTGCTTCCTAAATGAAACAAGGCTTCAGTTGGACCACAAGAGGGGGGGAGAAATGAGTAAGTGTCGTGCAGAAAGAAGCACATTTTATGTGACAGCAGGTGGATGGTAATCCAATGTTGTTTGAAGAGACTCTCAAGAGGACCGCCCTGAATGCTAGTTAGGGTGCTCAGTTGTCACCGGAGGGATCTGGATCTAGTAATCAGGTGTCAATTGTATTCGACAAGTGAGATAGAGATGCTACAAGGCCAGAAAGAGTATTGCTGGTGGGTCAGACATCATTGTAGATCCCTTACCAGATCTAAGCCTCTTCTCCTAGCAAGTATTTTTTTGTTTCCCCTCCCAGCAAGGGTGGATGCTACCCATCGCCTGTTTACCCAGCGTAGCTCTGTCTCCCACATCAAATGTCTCTCTGTGGAGCTTGGATTCCTCCTAAATCCAAAAGGCTGTGGAGAGTCCAGTCCTGTCTAGATACTCCAGTGCCTCTTTTGCTGATCTCAACTGAATTTCAATTACAGAAGATTGGAGACCTGCACTCCAGTCCTAGTGACTCTTGTCTCTTCGTAGCCAGGAGACTTACAGAAGGATGCTTTTTAATTGGGGGAACTACGCCCTGGCTGCCTAGCTCAGGAAGACACTCCCAAATTCCAGTGTCACCATGTGGTGCTCCTAAGTGGGAAGGATAAGAACTTCTTTGGGTCAGTGTAAGGTTTAGAGAAAAAGCAGTCAGAGGCATGGTGGGTGCATGATTTGATGCACCCATGCGTGCATCAGCCGTGCTGGGCGATGATTTGATGGTAATGTACTTGTGGCCAGGGAAGAATTTTTCTGGCTTAGAAACTTCTGAGCCCTGGCTTTTATTCATTTTCTTTTTTTTCTGTGTAGTGAGCAAGGGTGAAGGAAGTAAGGAACTCTTCTTGGACCAAAGATGTTCAGGGCAACAAATCAGTCAAAAGCACATTCAGTTCTGGAGAGATGGTTCGGCGTTTAAGAGCACATGCTGCTTCTGTCGAGGACCCAAGTTCTGTTTCCAGAACCCATATCAGGCTGCAACAGGGAATCTGATGCTTCTAGCTTCTGCAGCTGCAAGCGATTGCACTCATGTGCATATTTCCACATGTAGATACATACACTCATGTGCACATACCCTCGTGTGCATATACTATTATATAGATACACATACTCAGGTGCACATACCCTCATGTGCACATACTCTTATGTAGATACACATACTCAGATGCACATACCCTCATGTGCACATACTCTTATGTAGATACACATACTCAGATGCACATACCCTCATGTGCACATACTCTTATGTAGATACATATACTCAGGTGCACATATCCTCATGTGCACATACTCTTATGCAGATACACATACTCAGGTGCATATACCCTCATATGCATATACTCTTATGTAGATACACATACTCAGGTACACATACCCTCATTAGATACATGCACTTATGTGCACATACTGACATGTAGATATATATATATACACACCTACACGTAATTAAAAATAATAACCATACATTTTGTAACAATGCATGTAAATTGCCTGGTATTTGAGAAACACAAATGAAAGGCTCATTTTCCATGTGGGTGTGTACCAGTGGGGATGAGGAGTCAGGGGAGCAGAAGGCATCCATTCCTTCTCTGTGCAGTCTTTGCCATGCAAAATGCTATAGTAAGATGGAAGGAGAAATAATTTGTTATGTAAAACATAACTCCTGCCTTGAAGGTAGTGGATGAGAGCCACACATTTAAGGATTTATGGTTCACGTTCTATTCCTTTGCTTTTGTGGAGCTTAGCCATTTGCAAATACCTTCCCCACAGCCAAGAGTATGCTAGCCTCTCTCTTTCTTCCCATGGCTTTCTCTTTGTGAGTATTAATAATTCAGATGCATTGTCTAACAACAGGTTTTCAACTATCTGGAACATATTTAGTCCTTTAGAAAAATAGAGACAAGTTGAAAGCTGGGGAAATTTGATTCCAGCAATTCTGTATTCACCCACATCGCTGTTCATGCTGGGTGTTGATGTCTGAGCTTCTTTGCCTTCCTAGTTGGAAACTTTGGGGCATCTAAGTATTTATTTTATGTTGGGATTAACCCAGTCCAGTACAATGTGATTTGAAAAACAATCTGAGTACTGAGGAGAGGTACTATATTGAATAATTCTGTTCTTTTTGTGGAATTTATTAATAACAATTCTTATTATTGAAAATAGATTCTTCTCTCATGCAATACATCCTGACCCAGTTTCCTCTCCCTCCACTCCTCCTAGTTATCCCCCACACTTCCTCCTTCCCTCTGGATCTACTCAACTTCTGCCTCCCATAAGAAAAGAGTAGACCTCTAAGAGACAAAAAACCCACTATGACAAAGCAAAGACAAAAAAGGCCTTCACATACAGGGCCTGTACTGGCCACTTTGTTCTCCGTGAGCCCGTATGTGCCCTACTTAGTGGATTCAATGGGCTATCTCCAAATAAAGATACGTTGACCTTTTCCTTTCATATTGCATCCCCTTGATCTCCTTTAATTATCTCATTGCTCTAGCTAAAACTTCAAGAACTATATTGAATATAGTTTCATATCTTCTGCAAATAATGATATGTTGACTTCTTTTCATATTGTATCCCCTTGGTCTCCTTCAGTTGTCTTATTGCTCTAACTAAAACTTCAAGTAGTATAGAATAGATAAGGAAGAGAGTGGACAGCCTTGTCTTATTACTGATTTTAGAGGAATTGCTTTGAGTTTCTCTCCATTTAATTTGATGTAGTAGGCTTCTGTAAATTTCCTTTATTGTGTTCAGGTATGTTCCTTGTATCCCTGATCTCTCTAAGACATTTATCATGAAGGGGTGTTGGATTTTGTCAAGGGTCTTTTCTGCATCACATGAGATGATCATATGGGATTTTTTTTCTTTCAGTTTATTTATGTGGCTGATTGCAACTAATTGATTTTCATATATTGAGCCGTCCTTGCATCTCTAGGATGAAGCCTACTTGGTCATGATGGATGATCTTTTTGATGTGTTCTTGGAATTGGTTTGTATGTATTCTATTTTATTGAGTATTTTTCCATCTATGTCCATAAGGAAAATTGTTTTGTAATTCTCTTTTTGTTGAGTTTTTATGTGGTTTGGGTATCATGGTAATTGTGGCTTCATAAAATGAATTTGACATTGCTTCTTCTGTTTCTATTTTGTGGAATAATTTAAGGAGTACAGGTATTAACTCTTCTTTGAAAGTCTGGTAGAATTCTGTCCTAAAACTGTCTATCCTTGGGCTTTTTATTTGGTTGGGAGACTTTTAATGAGTGGTTGTATTTCACTAGGGGTTATAAGTCTATTTAAATTGTTTATCTGGTTTCGATTCAACTTTGGTAAGTGGTACCTATTAAAAAATTATCAATTTTAGATTTTCTAATTTTGTTGAATAGAAGTTTTTAAAGTATGTCCTTATGATTCTCCTTGGTGTCTGTTATTATGTCTGTCTTTTGTTTTGGATTTTATTAATTTGGGTATTCTCTTCTGTCTTGTAGTTAGTTTGGATAAGGGTTTGTCTATCTTGTTGAGTTTCTCAAAGAACCAGCTTTTTGTTTCAAGGATTATTTGTATTGTTCTATTTGTTCTTATTTTATGGATTTCAGCCTTCAGTTTTATCATCTCTTGCCTTTTATGCCTCATGGGTGTACTTATTTCCTTTTGTTCTAGAGTAATGTTTCTCAACCAATCAGTTGTGACCCTTGGGGGTTGAAGGACCCTTTTACAGGGGTCACTTAAGACCATTGGAAAACACAGATATTTACATTATGATTCATAACAGTAGCAAAATTACTGTTTTGGAGTGGCAATGAAAATAACTTTATGGTTGGGGTCACCATAGCATGAGGAACTGAATTAAAGGGTTACAGGGTTAGGAAGGTTGAGGATCCCTGTTTTAGAGCTTTCAAGTGTGCTGACAAATTGCTAATATGAGATTTCCAATCTTTCTATGTAGGCACTTAGTGCTATGAACTTCCCTTTTTGCACTGCTTTCATTTGTGCCCTATAAATTTGGATATGTGTGTGCCCACTTTCATTGAATCCTAGGAGGTCTTTCACTTCTTTCCTTATTTCTATCTTGACCCATTTTTTTTCATTCAGCAGAGATCTGTTCAATTCCCATGAGTTTGTAAGCTTTCTATTGTTGCTGTGGTTGTTGATAGCCAGCTTCCATCCATGGAGCCCTGATAGGATGCAGGGAATTATTTCAATTTTCTTAAATATGTTGAGACTTGCTTTGTATATGAATATGTGGACAGTTTTGGAGAAAGTTTCACGAGGTGCTGAGAAGAAGGTATTGTGTGTGTGTGTTTGGGTGGAATGAAATGTGAATATCTTTTTGGTCTATTTAGTCTGTAACTTCTGTTAGCTACAGCATTTCTCTATTTAGTTTCTGACTGGATGACCTGTCACTTGGTGAGAATGGGATATTGAAGTCTCCCACTATCAGTGTGTGAGGGTTAATATGTGATTTAAGCTATAGTAGGTTTTTCCCCTCCTTTATGAGACAGGGCTTCTCTGAATATCTCTGGAACTCACTCTGTAGCATAGCCCAGGTTGGCCTTGAACTCACAGAGATCTGCCTGCCTCTGCCTCCCTGAGTCCTTTATGGACTTTAATACCCTGCAACCATAAGCCAAAATAAACTCCTTCTTCCCTATCAGTGGTTCTCAGCCTTCCTAATGCTGCTACCCTTTAGTACAGCTCCTCATGTTGTGGTGATCCCAACCATAGAATTATTGTTGTTGCTACCTCATAACTGTAATTTTGCTACTGTTATGAATTGTAAATATCTGATATGCAGGATATCTTATATGTGACCCCAAAGGGATCATGACCTGCAAATTGAGAACTGCTATTCTTTATGTTGCCTTGATCCTGGTGCTTTACCACAGCAATTGAAAAGTAACTAACACATGCGTGTAGGAGCAGAAATGGGTACGACCATTTTGGAGACTATGTGGTGTGTGCGCACACTCTCTAGCCTAACAGTTTCATTGTCAGGTATATAACCAAATGAGTGCTCAGAGCAGTGGGAATTTTAATATTTTCCAAGAGAAGTCACCCAATGTCTCTCAAGATGTTTCAGCAGGTGAAGATTCTTGCCACCAAGCTTGATGACCTGAGTTGGCTCTCTGGGATTCATATGGTGGTAGAAGAGAACCAGCTCCTGCAAGTTAGAATCTGACTTCCACGTGTGTTCTGCGGCACATATATCTACATACATACCCACACATACAGCATAAATAAATGTTAAAAATTAAAAAAATATACTCGTATTCTAAAATAACGAGGAAGAGTAAACCATTGTAGCCAACAATAGGAACTGACGTACCAAAGATAACAGTGAGTAAAAGAAGCCAGAGGAAGGGACTGAGGCTACAGCTCAGTGGTAGAGCGCTTACCTAAGATGCTCAAGGTACTGGGTTCGATCACCAGATGAAACAAAACAAAACGACAGCAAAGTAAAGGTGTTTTAGTCACTGTTGGGTCACCATGGCCAACATTCCTGATGGAAACAAGAGAAAGGGCCCCGGGGTCAGCCCCAGTGCTTGGCCGGCATGCTGTGGTCATGGGAGTGTATGGTGGAGATGGACTGCCCTGAGTCTTTCTAGAGGCTGGAAGCAGAGAGAAGGGCAATGCTAGTATTCAGCTGGCTTTCTCTTTTATATTGTGTGAGGTCCAAGCTTGCAGTGCCGTACAACCTGCATTCAGAGTGCGTCTTTCCCTGCGAATTAATCCTCCCCACAACCATCCTTACAGATAATACAGCCCGAGGTGTCTCACCAGTCACCTAAGTGGCTCTAAATCAAATTGCCTCAAGATTTCACCTTTCCAGGTAAAACCATACATTAAGCAAAATCAGTAACAGATGAGCCAATGTGTAATTTTAGGAGTCAAGAAAATGCTTATTGTAGTCAGGGTAGGTAGGAGTCGGCAGCACCTGACTGGGAGGGGGGAGGGCTGGCATTGTTCTATATATATATATGGTGTTCACGTGGGCATGCTCACTAGTGGGAACTCATCAAAGAACAACATTTTTCTGCTGCTCTTATTTTTGTATTTTTTCTTGTTTTTCCTATTTTTGTCCGTTTTCAATACATCTTTCATTTGTTGGCTTTGGTATATTATAATTCAATGGATTGTTTCACTTATTAAAGTGAACAACTCCTGTGCTATGTCTACCCTGCTGGTGCTATTGATCATGAAATAATTGGATAAAACAACTTACATTTCCTTGTGCTTGCATTAAATTACTTTTAATAACAGATGAAAAAATTGAAATAAATTAGAGCGTACAAGACAAAGTAATTTGGTGAAACGGCCTTTTAATTGGAGGAATTGATTAAGATTATTTTTAGATTAAAAGCAAGACATTTTCATTTTAAGATGAGAGGTAGAAATGCGTACCAAAAATCCAGGATATTTAAGAATATCTTAAAATCGCACTGCTGATGACTTTGAGAGATACGAATAACACCCTTTCACAAAAGACTGAAGAATAAATAATCCCAAGCAATCTTCTTAAGACAATGGACTTGTGCATCGTCCCAGTTTGTAACGACAAGTGGATTTATATTGCATATAATACTTACGAATGGAATAAATGTTTGCTATACAAAATAAAGTGCACCAAGTCAAGGCGAATGAGATATCAACTTTGTTTTAAATTAATCCTAAGAAATTTAAGGGAAGGATAATTAGCAATTAGACTTAGTGATGTGGGAGAAATATGACAGAGCCCAAAATAAGCAAGCGATAAAATAAATGACAGCGGAACATTTCTTCCCAATAACAACCTGCATGTGTTTCTTTTTGTAGAGACAAAGCAAAGCAAAAAAAAAAAAAAAATCCCAGACACCACCCTGTTTATAAATTCAAATCTTGGAGCCTTAAAATCCAGGTATAAGGTCATAAACATGTATAAAATGTTCTTTAAAACCAAACAGTTGATGGGAGAATTATGCAGAAGTTAAAGACGAGAGAACCCTTGAGAATTCTTTTCACGCCTCTCAGAAACACACACACACACACACACACACACACACACACACACACACACACACGCTGAGCATGTTTGCAAAGAGAGGAGGTAATTATAGGGCCACAATTGGGACAATGTGGGGGTGTCCTTACTCATATTTCAAACTTCCTAGGTGTAGGATGGCCTACACACCTTAAACTTTGGTTCAGAATAAGGTGTTCATGCTAAAATTAAAAACAAAAACAAGGCCTGGGTCCTGGCATCAACATAAAAAGAACCACCAGGCTTTAAGAAATTACTTTTATTTTTTTGTTTTTGTGTGAATGCATACCATGTGCATGTAGGTGCTCTTGGAGGCCAGGAGAGGGCGTCCGATCCCCGGAAACTGGCATTAGAGGCAGTTGTGAGCTGTTATGTTACTGCCGGGACCCAAATTCTGGAAAAGTAGGAGGCTGTCTTAACAGTGAGCCACCACTCCACCCCAAACTCCCCCCCCCCCCCCCCGCGCACACACACACACACACACCTTTGACATGTTATTCGCATTATGCTTAATAAAGATGGCGCAGAGGGTTTCTGGTCATCACACTCAGAACCTTCACCTGGAAGATAATTAGGCAGTTAGCGTTTTAATCACACTTTATTTCTCTATTTATCTGAAGGAGAGGAAGAGGGGGAGGTAGCAGAGAAGCATGCAGAAGCAGAACAAGAGGAAGGAGAGGCACAGTTGAAGGGATGTAAGAGAGAACAAATTTGGGTTTTAGTTTCCTATTCAAATTCCTATTTGGAAGAGATGTTAATTCCCCGGGCTCCACATCAAGCTCACAGTCTCCATACAAGCTCCGTCAGGTGTTTCTAAATATCAGCACCGCTAAGGGAAATGGACTAGAGATTGTCCAGAGTAAGCCCCCTCGTCCATCTCTAAAGGGCTCCATCAATCCTTAGAGACCCTGCTGAAGTCCTACGATTGGGCTCAAGGTCTCGCTCCAAAGGAATGGGAGAGAGTCTCGGGCCCTGTCGTTTCAATACAAGAGGGGTTCCTTGGTTCCCCAAACCATGATAAACTCACCAAGGATGAGAAATGCTCTCTTCTGTGCTTCCTCACATGTTTCCTACTGCGCATGTGCCCCACCGGGGAAAACGAACATAGTGAATCTGCTGCGTGTGTTGTGCTGCTGGTTTCCCTCTTTGTCGTGGGGTGCTGCCCAAGACCCAGTTCACACCAAGAATCTCTTAGAGGTTATCACAGCTAACAAGACCCTCGCAATGCAGAAATAAGCTTTTTACCTTTTTGGGATAGCGTCTCACCGTGTAGATCAGGGTAGCCTCTAATTCACAGAGATCCACCTGTCTGCCTCTGCAGTACTGGGGATTAAAGGTATAGGCTACGACAGCAATTAGCTTTAAAAAAAGATTTATTTTGTTACTTTTTAAAAGGTTAATTAAAAAAAAATGTGGATGAGTATTTTGCCTGCATGTGCATATGTGTCCTTTGTGTGTGCCTGAAGCCTGTGAAGATATGAAGTCACTGGATCTCCTGGAAGTGGAGTTACAGGCAATTAAGTGTAGATGTGGGTGCTGGGAACTGAACCTGGGTCCTCTGCAAGAACAGCAAGTGCTCTTCACCTCTGAGCCACTTCTTTAGCCCCTAATTGTGACTTTATTTTTTTTTTGTTTCTATTTATTTATTTATTTATTTAAGTGTAGATGTGGGTGCTGGGAACTGAACCTGGGTCCTCTGCAAGAACAGCAAGTGCTCTTCACCTCTGAGCCACTTCTTTAGCCCCTAATTGTGACTTTATTTTTAATGGTGTGTAGATGTGTATATATGCTTGTCTCTATGGTTATGTGCATGAGAGAACAGGTACCCTCAAAGGCCAGGAGAGGAAGCAAAATTCCTTAGAGCTGGAGCTACTCATGGTTGTGAGATGCGTACTAAGAATCTAATTTGGATCTTCTGGATGTATACCAGGAGCTTTTCGCTTCTGAGACATCTTTCTAGGCCCAGCACAAATAAGTTCCCAGTGTCTGCGGAGAGTGAACTCTTTGCTTTGCAAACATGAGGACCTCCACATCTCCAGAGTTCCCACAAAATAAAAAAAATAAAAAGCTGGGTATGGTGTCAATGTGCTTGGAATCCCAGTGCTGGGGAGGCAGAGATGGGCAGATCTCAGGGGCTAGATGGCCAGCCAGCCCAGCCCAAGTGGCCAGTTCTAGGCCAGTGAGAGAACCTGTCCCAGAAACTAAAAAAGTAGACAGTGCCCAAGAAATAACATTTAACATTTAAGGTTTTCGTCTGTGTGCATGTATGTACACACACCTGTATCGGGACATAGAACACACACACACACATACACACAATTGGAAATAGTTTTAAGGCAAATCAACTCATTGTGAAAACACTGGTTGACTTTGAACTCAGGACCTGATTTTTTTTTTTAATTGCCTTTTCACTTGAACATACAAACCCATTCGGAGTGGGGTAATGTTGCCACAGGGAAAGTTCTAGAAACGTCAGATATGGTAAAACATAACTGCAGTCCGTGTTGTATGTCTGCTGGGGCTCAGTTCCACATGCGTGCTGTTAAACTGCACAGTATTTGTGTATAACGCATACACACCCCCTTCTGTATGCATTCAATCACTTGTAGACTACGCGTGGCACCTAAATCAATGTCAAGGCTTTGCACATAGCTGTTAGACTCTATTGTTTAGTGAATAATAGAACTAGAAGTCTGGGCGTGCTCACTACAGATGCGATCATTGTAGGCTTTCAAGGTATTTGCCATCCGTCGTTGGTTGAATCCACCATACAGGAACTATAGACTCAGGAAGCCAATTATACTTCATCAATTTTCTTACCATTGACTCTGGGTGGGTAGCGGGCAACAGCCAATATCTCAGATTCAAGAGAAGTTCAAGCACATTTTTTTCAATATGATCAAATGGGAGATTTCTCCAGGTCACACACATGGCTTTAAACAAAACCCTCTCTGCTTTTCTAACTTTAATTAAAGTAGACAGAATCTGAGAGAGGGCTTTCATAAAACAATCACAAAGCAAATATCACAAGGAAAGGGGCTGCGCTTGAAATGCTTTTTATTTGTTCAAAGAAGAATTACATTTTATAGTGTCTATCTACTTGGACTTCCAAAGACTCAAGAGTTTTAGTGTGTTTGCATCAAACGAGTCTTTATCTTTTTGAGACCAGATCTTTTAAAACAAATAAGTAATAAACAAATAAATAATTTTTATGCATGTAAGTCTGTGTACCAAGTGTATGCCTGGTGTTCATGTAGGCCAGAAGAGGGAGTCAGATCCTCTGAATTACTGATGACTGTGAACTGCCATGTGGGTGCTGGGAATTGAACCTGGGTCTTCTGGAAGAGCATCTGGTGTTCCTAACCACTGAGTCATCCCTCAAGATCTTGATGTGTGGCCCCAGCTGGCCTTGAACTCACAATCTCCCTGTTTCTGAGTGTTGAGATTGCAGATGTATTTTGCCATACCAGGCTGTTACATGGAAGAATTCTTTTTTTTTCTTTTGGCAGGGTTTCTCTTGTGCTGCCCTGGCTGTTCTGGAATTCACTATGTAGATAGACAAAATCTTAAACTCACAGAAATCAGCCTGCTTCTGCCTAGTGACTGCTGCGATTAAAGGCATGCACCACCTCCACCTGTCTATGAAAGAATTCTTCCTTTTTATTTTTTTTTCTCTTTCTTTCTTTCTTTATTTATTAAATATTTCAGTCTCTTCCCCCCCTCCGCCTCCCCTTTCCCTCCCCCTCCCCCAATACGTTCCCCCTCCCTCTTCAGCCCAAAGAGCAATCAGGGCTCTCCGTCCCGTGGGAAGTCCGAGGAAAACCCTCCTCCATCCAGGTCTCGTAAGGTGAGCATCCAAACTGCCTAGGCTCCCACAAAGCCACTACATGCAGTAGGATCAAAGACCCATTGCCACTGTTCTTGATGTCTTAGTAGTCCTCATTGTCCGCTATGTTCAGTGAGACCGGTTTTAACCCAGGCTTTTTCAGACCCAGGTCAGCTGGCCTTGGTGAGTTCCCGATAGAGCATCTCCATTGTCTCAGTGTGTGGGTGCACCCCTCGCGGTCCTGAGTTCCTTGCTCATGTTCGCTCTCCTTCTGCTCCTGATTTGGACCTTGAGATTTCAGTCCGGTGCTCCAATGTGGGTCTCTGTCTCTGTCTCCTTTCATCGCCTGATGAAGGTTAATATTCAGGAGGATGCCTATATGTTTTTCTTTGGGTTCTCCTTCTTCTTTAGCTTCTCTAAGAACCCGAATTGTAGGCTCAATGTCCTTTATTTATGGCTAGAAACCAAATATGAGTGAGAACATCCCATGTTCCTCTTTTTGGGTCTGGCTTACCTCACTCAGGATAGTGTTTTCTATTTCCATCCATTTGCCTGCAAACTTCAAGAAGTCCTTGTTTTTTACTGCTGAGTAGTACTCTAATATGTATATATTCCATACTTTCTTCATCCATTCTTCAATTGAGGGGCATCTAGGTTGTTTCCAGGTTCTGGCTATTACAAACAATGCTGCTATGAACATAGTAGAGCATATATTTTTGTTGCATGATAAGGCCTCTCTTGGGTATATTCCCAAGAGTGGTATTGCTGGGTCCATGGGTAGGTTGATCCCAAATTTTCTGAGAAACCGCCACACTGCTTTCCAGAGTGGTTGTACAAGTTTGCATTCCCACCAGCAATGGATAAGTGTACCCCTTTCTCCACAACCTCTCCAGCATAGGCTATCATTGGTGTTTTTGATTTTAGCCATTCTGACAGGTGTAAGATGGTATCTTAAAGTTGTCTTGATTTGCATTTCCCTGATCGCTAAGGAAGTTGAGCATGACCTTAGGTGTCTTTTGGCCATTTGAACTTCTTCTGTTGAGAGATCTCTGTTCAGCTCAGTGCCCCATTTTATAATTGGGTTGATTAGCCTTTTACAGTCTAGTTTCTTAAGTTCTTTATATATTTTGGAGATCAGACCTTTGTCAGTTGCGGGGTTGGTGAAGATCTTCTCCCAGTCAGTGGGTTGCCTTTCTGTCTTAGCGACAGTGTCCTTTGCTTTACAGAAGCTTCTCAGTCTCATGAGGTCCCATTTATTCAATGAGGCCCTTACTGTCTGTGCTGCTGATGTTATACGTAGGAAGCGGTCTCCTGTGCCCACTTGTTGTAGTGTAGTTCCCACTTTCTCTCCTATCAGGTTCAGTGTGTTCAGACTGATATTGAGGTCTTTAATCCACTTGGACTTGAGTTTTGTGCATGGTGACAGACATGGATCTATTTTCATTTTTGTACAGATTGAAATCCAGTTTTGCCAGCACAATTTGTTGAAGATGCTCTCTTTTTTCCATTGTATAGTTTTAGCTCCTTTATCGAAAATCAGTTGCTCATAGGTTTGTGGATTAAAGTCAGGGTCTTCTATACGGTTCCATTGGTCGACTTCTCTGTTTTTATGCCAATACCAAGCTGTTTTTAATACTGTAGCTCTGTAATAGAGTTTGAAGTCAGGGATGGTAATGCCTCCAGACGTTCCTTTATTGTATAAGATTGTTTTGGCTATCCTGGGTTTTTTATTTTTCCATATAAAGTTGATTATTGTCTTCTCCAGATCTGTGAAGAATTTTGATGGGATTTTGATGGGGATTGCATTGAATCTATATATTGCTTTTGGAAGAATTGCCATTTTTACTATGTTGATCCTCCCAATCCAAGAGCAAGGGAGATCCTTCCATTTTCTGGTGTCTTCTTCTATTTCGTTCTTCAAAGTCTTAAAGTTCTTGTCATATAGATCTTTCACTTCCTTGGTCAGGGTTACCCCAAGATATTTTATGCTCTTTGTGGCTATCATGAAAGGTGATGCTTCTCTGATTTCCCTCTCTGTTTCCTTATCCTTACTGTATAGGAAGGCAACTGATTTTTTCGAGTTGATCTTGTATCCTGCCACATTACTGAAGGTGTTTATCAGCTGTAGGAGTTCTTTGGTAGAGTTTTTGGGGTCGCTTATGTATACTATCATATCATCTGCAAATAACGAAAGCTTAACTTCTTCCTTTCCAATACGAATCCCTTTGATCCCCTTATGTTGTCTTATTGCTATTGCTAGAACTTCAAGCACTATATTGAAGAGGTATGGAGAGAGTGGACATCCTTGTCTTGTTCCTGATTTTAGTGGGATGGCTTTGAGTTTTTCTCCGTTTAATTTAATGTTAGCTGTCGGTTTGCTGTAAATAGCTTTTATTATATTTAGGTATGACCCTTGTATCCCTAGTCTCTCCAATACCTTTATCATAAAGGGGTGTTGGATTTTGTCGAATGCTTTTTCAGCATCTAATGAAATGATCATATGGTTTTTTTCTTTCATTTTATTTATATGGTGGATTACATTGATAGATTTGCGTATGTTGAACCAGCCCTGCATCTCTGGGATGAAGCCTACTTGATCATAATGGATAATTTTTCTAATGTGTTCTTGAATTCGGTTTGCCAGTATTTTATTAAGAATTTTTGCGTCGATATTCATGAGTGAGATAGGCCTGTAGTTCTCTTTCTTGGTTGGGTCTTTGTGTGGTTTTGGTATCAGGGTAACTGTAGCTTCATAAAAGGAATTTGGCAATGACTTTTCTGTTTCTATACTGTGAAATACATTAAGGAGAATAGGTATTAGCTCTTCTTGGAAGTTCTGGTAGAATTCTGCATTGAAACCATCTGGTCCTGGGCTTTTTTTAGAGGGCAGATTTTTGATAACTGCTTCAAGTTCTTCGCGACTAACAGGTCTATTTAGATCTTTCACCTGGTCTTGGTTTAGCTTTGGTATATGGTACTTATCTAAAAAGATGTCCATTTCTTTTGTATTTTCCAGTTTTGTGGCATACAGGCTCCTGTAGTAAGATCTAATGATTCTCTGAATTTCCTCTGTGTCTGTGGTTATGTCCCCCTTTTCATTTCTGATCTTATTTATTTGCGTGTTCTCCCTCTGTTGTTTAATTAGTTTGGATAGGGGTTTGTCTATCTTGTTGATTTTCTCCAAGAACCAACTTTTTGTTTCATTGATTCTTTGGACTGTTTTCTGTGTTTCTATTTTGTTGATTTCTGCCCTCAGTTTGATTATTTCCAGTCTTCTACTCCTTCTGGGCACATCTGCTTCTTTTTTTTCTAAAGCTTTCAGGTGTGCTGTTAAGTCCCCAATGTATGCTTTCTCCGTTTTCTTTAAGTGGGCACTTAGTGCTATGAACTTTCCTCTTAGCACTGCTTTCATCGTGTCCCATAGGTTTGAGTATGTTGTCTCTTTATTTTCATTAAATTCAAGGAAGACTTTAATTTCCTTCTTAATTTCTTCCTTCACCCAGGTGTGGTTCAGTAGTTGATTGTTCAGTTTCCATGAGTTTGTCGGCTTTCTGGGGGCAGCATTGTTGTTGCCTTCTAACTTTAATCCGTGGTGATCTGATAAGACACAGGTGGACACTGATATTCTTTTGTATCTGTGGAGGCTTCCTTTGTTTCCGAGTATATGGTCAATTTTTGAGAAGGTTCCATGAGCTGCAGAGAAGAAGGTATATTCTTTCCTATTTGGGTGGAGTGTTCTATAGATGTCTGTTAAGTCCATTTGTTTCATTACCTCCAGTAATTCTCTTAATTCTCTATTAGGTTTCTGTCTGATTGACCTGTCCATTGGAGAGAGAGGTGTGTTGAAGTCTCCTACTATTAGTGTGTGTGGTTTGATGTCTGCCTTGAGTTCTAGTAATATTTCTTTTATATAAGTGGGTGCTTTTATATTAGGGGCATAGATATTCAGAATTGAGATGTCATCCTGATGAATTGTTCCTGTTATGAGTATAAAGTGTCCTTCTCGATCTCTTCTGATTGATTTTAGTTTGAAGTCCGTTTTGTTGGAAATTAGTACGGCCACACCTGCTTTTTTCTTAGGACCATTTGCTTGAAAGACCTTTTCCCAACCTTTTACTCTGAGTAGATGCCTGTCTTTGTGGTTGAGATGTGTTTCTTGCAAACAGCAGAATGTTGGATCCTGTTTTCGTATCCAATCTCTTAGCCTGTGCCTTTTTATAGGTGAATTGAGACCATTAATATTAAGTGATATTAATGACCAATTGTTGTTTACTCCGGTTATTCTTATTGTTTTTTTGGTAGTAGAGTTTGTGTGTGTGTCCCTTCTTTGAGTTGTGCTGGTGAAGGTTCACTAGATGCCTGAGTTATTGTAGTCAGTGTTGGCATTGTTGGATTCCTTGGGTTGCGATTTTCCTTCTATTACTTTCTGTAGAGCTGGATTTGTGGCTACGTATTGTTTAAATTTGTTCTTATCCTGGAATGTCTTGTTTTCTCCATTGATAGTGAACACTAGCTTGGCAGGGTACAGAAGTTTGGGTTTGCATCCATGGTCTCTTAGCTTTTGAAGTACCTCTATCCAGGACCTTCTGGCTTTCATGGTTTCCATAGAGAAGTCAGGTGTAATTCTGATCGGTTTACCTTTATAGGTTACTTGGCCTTTTTCCTTTGCAGCTCTTAATATTCTTTCTTTAACCTGTCTATTTTGTGTTTTGATTATTATATGGCGAGGGGAAGTTTTTCTTTGATCCAGTCTGTTTGGTGTTCTGTATGCTTCTTGAATATTCAAGGGGATAACTTTCTTTATGTTGGGAAAGTTTTCTTCCATAATTTTGTTAAAAATATTTTCTGGGCCTTCGAGCTGTGATTCTTCTCCTTCTTCTATTCCTATAATTCTTAGGTTTGGTCTTTTTATTGTGTCCCATATTTCTTGAATGTTTTGTGATGAGAATTTGTTGGCTTTGCTGTTTTCTTTGATCAGTGCATTTATTTTCTCTATGGTGTCCTCAGCATCTGAGATTCTTTCTTCTATCTCTTGTAGTCTATTGATTATGCTTGTTTCTGTAGACTCTGCTCGTTGGCCTAGATTTTCCATATCCAGCTGTTCTTCCCTTTGTGTTCTCTTCCTTGCTTCCCTTTCAGTTTTCAATTCTTGCACTGTTTCCATTACCTGTTTGATCGTTTTTTCTTGGTTTCCCAGGGTCTCATGTACATATTTACTTAATTCTTCGAACTTTTTGTTATTCTTCTCATCCATTTCTATAAGGGTGTTTATTACATATTTTTTAAGGGATTCTATTGCTTTCATAAAGTCAATTTTTTCCACTTCTTCTGTGTTAGGGTGTTCAAATCTTTCTGTTGTAAGATCTTTGGGATCTGGTGTTTTCATGTTGTTTTTCTGATTAATGGGTGATGTTCTGCCTTGGCGCCTGCCCATCTCCTCCTTTCAATGCTATCTAATTGGTCTTTTAAAATCAGATCAGGTTTCTCTGCTGGCCAGAGGCTTCTCTTACTAATTGCCCTCGCTCTGTTTCCTGGCTCCTGCTGGGGGCCAAGAACCCTCTCACCCCTAAGAAGGGTTTTCCGGAACCGGTCCCGGCTCCCCGTTTGCCAGGGCCCTCGCCAACCAAAGGCCTACCTCTTTGATTTAATTGTAGTGGGGCGATCTGCTCTCGGTGTTGCCGCTGGTCCCTGCCGCCTGCGACCTCTGCCGCTGCGCTGGTCCCCTCCAGTCTCGGCGGCAGCCGTCGTTGCCTGCCTGCGCCTCCCAGCTCCGTCTGCCGGCGCGGGCGCCTCCCAGCTCCGTCTGCCGGCGCGGGCGCCTCCCAGCTCCGTCTGCCGGCGCGGGCGCCTCCCAGCTCCGTCTGCCCGAATTCTTCCTTTTTAAAACTTTGTTTTTGGAAAGAATTCTTAATGTTGTGATGAGGTTTTTATTTTGTGTGTTTTTAATAAATAAACAGTAATTTTAATTGAAGACTCTTTTAGTTCCAACATAGATTGTGACAGCTAGTCTTATGCTAAGGTGACACAAACTAGAGTCATCTTAGAAGAAGGGATCTCTGGGCTGGAGAGATGGCTCAGTGGTTAAGAGCATTGCCTGCTCTTCCAAAGGTCCTGAGTTCAATTCCCAGCACCCACATGGTGGCTTACAATCATCTGTAATGAAGTCTACCTCTTCTGGCCTACAGGCATACATGCAGACAGAGCACTGTATATATGATAAATAAAAAATACATGAAAAAAGAAGAGGGCATCTCAATTGAGAAAATGCCTCCATAAGATTGGGACATAGGCAGCCCTGGAAGACATTTTCTTTTTAAAAATATTAGTTAATTGATTAACTATTTTTTAAAAAACAATCTTTTCTCAATTTACATACCAATCCCAGTTCCCACTTCCTTCCCTCCTCCCTTTCCTTCTACCTCCCCCACTCCTCAAAGAGGGTTAGTAAGGTTTCCCATGGGAAGTCACTAATTTTCCTAATTAGTGTTTGATGGGGGAGGGCCCAGCTCTGGCCTGGTGGTCTTGAGTTCTATAAGAAGACAAGCCGCGGGGAGTAAACCAGTAAGCAGTGCTTGCCCCTGGCCTCTGCATCAGCTTCTGCCTCCAGATTGCAACCCAGTTTGAGTTCCTGCCTTGGCAGAAGTTCTACTTAGTTTTCTCAGTGGACTGTGACTTGGGATATGCAAGCCAAATAAATCCTTTCCTTCTCAAGTTGCTGTGGCTTGTGGTGTTAATTCACAGCAAAGGTAACCCTAACTGAGACCGAGATGAAGCAAAATGCATTCATATAGAAGAGTTTGGATCTAACTGAAGTAATTTTAGAGCCTTCTACCTATGTGCAAAACTAGGTTGATATTGCATTAGCCATGTACCTTGTAGCGGATGCCCAGACACTTGATTTTCAATTGAAGAGCACTATGCTCTAGATAAGGCAGCCAACTGTTTAAGCACATTGTTTCTGTAAGTTTCACATCGCCTTGTTATTTTGGTACCCGCTGTTCAAAAAAATGAGGAAAGCTGAAGGAAGTAAAAATCAGCACAACACCGGGCTGCATCTGAAGTGGGGAACTGTTAGGAGGCACCAAAATGGGGTCCCCAAAGAGAATGCAAGGTGATTTAATTGTTTCTTAGGTGCAGAAGGAAGTTTATTTAAATAGAATATCATTTCGTCTAACTGCGATGAGATGAATAAGGTAAAGTAATGTCTGAGAGAAAAACAAGGTTGTGCCTGAGTTTAGCCTAGTGAGTGGGAAGGGGCTGTTTAGAAGCCCTGTCCAGTCACAGCCTGACCAAGCAAAGCAAAGCTTGGAGGTAGGTGCATGCCGCTGGAACAGTTCTGGAGAGGGCTCTCTCTCAGGACATCACTTCTTGTCTCAATAAAATGCCTACTTTAGGAGTCTTTAAGACTTTAATTACAGAGAGAACTAATGAACAGCGCTCAGATGATTTCAGAAAAGCAGAAGGCTGGAGGTCCTGGTGTTTCTTTGAGCATCATCGGCTCTCCAGTCAACACTGAGCCTCCAAGTCCTACTCACAGAGGAAGCAGGCATCTGTGCTCACTGATGCCTGAGAAGTGGAACTGCCTCTTGCCCAGAGATTGCAGCATCTCTCTCATGGCACAGCCCAGAGATAGTCTGAGAACATCATTGGGTGCTGGCCATTCTTCCAGGGTGGACTGGCAAAGGAACCTTTGACAAAGTGTCCCTGACAGCCAGCAATCGGGAATTGTATGGCACACATGTAGAACTATGTTGAATTCCTGGTGTCTTGGAGAGATGCTACCCATGTGAGGCCAGGTCACACGGACAATGGGTTTGGAGCCAGATGACCCTGGGTTGGATTTTTGCCTCTGCAAAGGCCTAGTATGACCATCAGTAGATATGGAGATTTCAGAAACTCTTTTCTGTAAGAAAAAAAAAGACATATACTGTATAAAATTACCAGCAATTGTCCTCCCAGACAAACACAGAAGTGTCAACTATACATCTATAAATCTGCGTTAGTTTTCCTTGAATTCATTGAGACATTTCTTTGATTCAGTGCAGAATCTGACAGCATTAATTCTTTTTCTTGGTTACCTAATTTGAAGACTGGGACTGAAGAACATTCAAGATTCTTCTAGATCACTCATAAAATGAATGATTAACAATTTCTTTGAAAACAACACTATTAGTCACGATAAACATTTTTAATTTTTGACTTTACCAATTTTCCTAAACCTCTTCTCATGTATAAGAGGCCACACTGCTTCACACTCTCCAGACAAAGGGCCGGCCGAATGCTGAAGCCAAGTGGATCCACAGAGCAGTTAGTCAGAAATTAAGGTCCTGTGGAGAGGAGCTTATAAGGTTTTTGGAAGGGTTAATGAGCATAGTGTATGTTCATTAAATGGGTTAGCTTGACTACAATGTCCTAGGAGGCAGAGAACATTCAGGGTCGTAGTCTCAAATTAAATAAAAATTGCAGACAGAAAAGATTAGAGAGAGTCGCAGCCAAAACAAAACAGAAAGCAAACATCTATGTTCCATACATTATAAACTGCAGCCAACGGGTAGCGGTTTTATTTATGTCACTGGTATTGGAAAGCGGTTCTAACATTTGTTACTGTTTCCACAATTCTTTACTACCAGAAGACTAAAAAGGAAGCTCTCATTAGGTCCTTCTGAAGGCCTTCTTCACTCAGCACCTATAAAGTGACCGGATTCTGTGAGGTTAAAAAATAAATCTAGAGGTGAAGAGCCAGGAGTGGTGGTGAGTGCCTGTAATCCCAGAGCTTGGGAGGTAGAGACTGGAGGATCAAGAGTTCAAGGACTCCCTCAGCTGGATAGAAAGAGCAAGGTCAACCTCTGGGTACATGAGATTCTGTCTCAAAACCCAAAGCAGAAAAACAAGTTCTGACCTCCTTCAGCACTGTGTGTGTGTGTGTGTGTGTGTATGTGTGTGCGCACGTGAGCGTGCATGTGTATGTGTGTGATGAGAGAGAGCATGTGTGTGTGTACAATACACAAAGAATAACATCTTTGCATGAACCATATGAATGGAGACAGAGAGACAGACAGAACGATATGGGTTGCTGATCTGTTTGGAATAAACTGGAAAGGCCAGGCTTCTCAAGGAAGGGGACATTGGAACCAAGATCTAAATAAAACAAAAAAGGCGGCCATGTGGAGGTCTGGAGCCTTTCAGGGAAAAGCAAAGCAAAACAAGCCTTATTTGTGGTGGCCGATTAGAGGAGCCTGTCTGCAGGGTTTCCAGAGAACACAGGATGCGAGAACAGAGGATAGGAGAGGAGCCTGCTGGCCACAGGCTTTGTTCTCAAGGTAAGGGGAAGCCATGGGAGTGAATCACACATAAATTTGGCTGGTATCTGGTGCTGGGTGTTGGGTAAGATGCAGTCTTGGCGCTGTGGATGAGTTTTTCAGGTATCACTTGTGTTGAAGTCAACAGACATGGAGTAAAGCAGACTCTCTCTTCTTTAATGTACATGAACCGCATCCACTCAGTCGAAGGCCTTTAGAGAACAGAGAGGGGTCCCTGAAACAGGAATGCTTGGAGACTGTAGCTCAGAAATCTTGCCTTAGTTTCCAGTCTTCGGAATAGTAGTTGCCGACATCGGCAGCCTTTGGTCTATTCTACAGATTTTGAATATGCCTGCCTTCATCATGCTATGAGCCAGTTTCTTGAAGTAGATCTTTGTTTCTCTAATCTGGCAGTTATGTTTGTCGAAGATCCTTGACTATCCTATTGGTTTGGTTCCAGCATAAGATGATTCACTTTGCATTTTTAAAAAGATCAGTCTGATTGGCTACAGGGAAAATTGAGAGAAAGAGAAAGGAGGGGGATGAGCTAGAAGGATTCAGGTCCTGACACAGCCCCAGTGGTTGCTGGGATATGGATACTATGGAAGGTGCTGGATTTGGGCAATTCTGTGGAGAAATTGCCAACAGATCAGATGAAGGATATTGTGACGTTTATTCTCAGTTGTCACTTTGGGAGTCCCTGTGAGAGATTAGCTTGGTTAGGTTAATTCACTGTGGGTGGGACCATTTCCCAGGCATCCGAGGGAGGAAGTGAGTTGAACACTGATGTCTGCCATTCTGTTTTCCTTGGCCAAGACCTTTTCCTTACACGGTGACCAGCCACCTCCAGCTTCTGCCGCTGTGACTTTTCTGACACAGTGAGCTGTGACCTTGAACCACAGGTTCAAGGGCAAACTCTCTCCTTGAGTTGTTTTTATCAGGGTTATTTTCACAGCGGCAGGAAGAGGAACTATCACAGATGTGAAGCCAACAGATAGATCAAAGCCTCACTTTGGGAACTTGAGAAACTTTGTGAGCGCAGAGCTATTTATAAAGATAGTTCTGGAAGCCTGCATGAAGTGCAGGTGTGCTGAGGTGGAAAACAAGAGGAAGGCAGGGTGCGTCGAAGGACGCTTTACAATTAATTCTGAATGCATTAATTTCATTTGGCCCATCTGCTATGTAAATGGAGATATCAGGTAGCCTATCAAGGTAGGGCCATGGTTGGCCACCAGGTACGCTATCAAGGCAGGGCTGTGGTTGGCCACCAGGTAGACTATCAAGGCAGGGCTATGGTTGGCCACCAGGTAGACTATCAAGGCAGGACCACGGTTGGCCACCAGCATCCACTGGGTGAGCAGAGCTTGCAGAACTTTGTTGGAAGGGGCTGTGCATTTGTAGTTTAGAACACAGAGCTAGGCTATCTGGATTCAAATCCTAACTTCACTCTTCACAGTAGGAACTTTGCTGTTGTGATCTTCTACTGTGAAAAACACAGATGTTATCAAGCATGTCTCATGAGGGGCATGGGGATGGAAGTAGTTAATATACCTAAGGTGACAGAATCAAAGATATTCTGCATGGTCTGGGGAATGATCTAGGACAGTTGTGCTTTTGGTATTGAATGAGCGAGTTTATTAAGTACCATAGCAAGCCAGAGTAAAATAAAAGATACCAAGTGATAGATAGATGGGTGGATTGCAAAACATCATTGAATCAGGGTCTTACAAACATTCAGCAGAAACCAAGTGGAGAAGCTGAGGCAGCTGGCTGGAGTTTACAGTGGAGCGTGTCCCCGGTGAAGCTTCCAAGCAAAAGAACAAACGATGTCAGAATGGTAACACCAGGAAACCAGACACTCGCAGCATCCAACAGAAACCAGCTGGGGCAGGGAGGCAATCAGCTGGAGTTCGCAATTGAGATTTTCCTCTAAGGATGAGCTTCTCATGGCTGCATTTTTGGCTTCTTTTTTTCATTGTCGGTACTCATATCATGAAATAAATGATATCTATATAGATTGGAAATGGTTTACCTTCCAGCTGTTCTCAAGGACATAACTTTTTTCCTGGGACTGTTTTGCTCATCTCTTTATTCTCTTTCTACAGAGTTGAGGGGTAGAGGCAGGCCATCTCCAGACAAAGGCCCTTGGAGGACACTCTGAGACAAACAGGCTTGGGTCTGAAATAGATTTGGGTCAGATTTGCTTTCAGAACCATCTTCTCAGTGGGCCCAAATAACACACAATAATTTACAGATAGAGTGTACACTACAAAGGGTTATCTTACTATCAGAGTGAGAGTTTAAGTTTTCCGGTTCATTCTGTCAGTTGTCCAACGGAAGCAGGGATCTGGAACGGGTTTTCAAGCTGACCTACTCTGAGTGTTGTCTTTTGATGTTGCTCAAAGAGTAAGCGAACCCTTTCTGGTGCAGGAAGCCTGATGCGCACTTTTTTTTCAAAGGTAACCCTGGTGTGTCCGCTCTGCTTTGTCTTGCTTACTGGTCCCCCAAGCAGCACCAGACATACTAACTTACTTCTGCATTGTGTGTCTGCCCTGGATGGACAGATACAGGAAGACAGGGCTTTTTGACTATAATGCTTAAGGTGTCTGGAAGATCATCTGCTTCAGGATGTACCCGACACTTGGATGACATTTCTTAGTACCGATTGCTTTCCCCTCTGTTTCTTTGAGTGTCCATGAGTTAAGCCAAGCCAGAAGGAATCTCTGGGCCTTTCTGATGCGTGCGACGGTGATTTTTATGGAGACAATGCTCATCATTGAAATGGATGTTCATAGGAAGCCTCTGGTGGCAGTTTCAATTCTGGGATTGACATATGGTCTTCTGAAAGTGATGAGCCCTCCGCTCTGCTAGTCACCCACACCCCTTCCCTGTGAGGCTATGGGTGGGCAGGGTCCCACTCAATTGCGATTCTGGTCACAGATTTTTTTCCCCCCAGCAAAATCTGTTGATGAGACGCATTAAAGGCAATGCAGGGTGGAAGTTGATACATGGCCTAGTCAATCTGTGACTTATGAGACCTATTGCGAGTCCAAGGCACTGTATTGATTCCGCCGAATGGACTGGAGACTGACCTTCATCTCACCGGACCCTCTCGCCGGCTCCTCTTTTGTTTATCCCCAATAGAGCACTTGCATCATGCAGCTTCATTCTAAAACCATTAACTTTTATTTCCTTTCACATTCCATCATGATTCTTTACCATACGTACGGAGAGTGGACAAATTGATGTCTTTATCTAGCACAAAAGCTTGGGGCCCCGTTTCCATGTCAGCTCTTCGGAGGCTGTTAATTTTTATCTTCTCTCGCTGCCCGATGTCAGCACACAGGAACGATCTCCCTGGAAATGCGGGCGTTGTAGCCAAATAAAGTTTGCCTGCGCCTTACATTTCTCGTGCTTGCATGATACTGAGTGAGTTTTATTGCAAGTGGTATTTTAATAATGTGTTCTACTGATCATGGTCAGGTTATTCTTAAGCGGAGGACCGCGGTCTAATTTCGCATTGTGGTGGTACCAGCCAGCACATCACGGCTGCATGGTTGGGTGTTCAGCAAATGACGGTGGAAGCCAGTTAAATATTCATTCCAGAGGCTATCTGGGAAGGAGCTCGCAGGCCTCGCTTTCATCTGTGGGCTGAGTGATAGGCTGAAATAACACTTGCCTCATCAGCCATGCCCTTTGTTCTTGAAATGCAGGTGTGGAGTAGACTTCCAGACACCATCTGAAACAGAAAAAGCCAACCTGTTCCTGGATGAGGTGAGGATCCACTCAGTAAGTTCCCAAATTCCAGGCAGGTTTTAGATCGTCAGAGGGCTGGCCATTATGTTTTTTAATTATAATTTAAAAATTTATATTCCCAATTGTAGGTGCAATTTAAAAATTTTTTTACATTAAAATTCTGAAATTGTGGAACATTCTAGCTGGAGGGAAGCTTATTTCCCTCTGCTAGAGAAGGTTTATTGTGTGGATAAATGGGGGAGCATCTGAAAGCTTTTAGGATTCACTTAGGCCAGAGCCTCTGGTGCCTCTGGTGCTTCTGGAAGGGAAGGTCATGGCTCCTGGGCTCCAGAACAGGTTTAGAGGTTGGTTTGGAGGTTTTTACTTTTTTGGTTTATGGCTTCTATTTGATGTCGAACATTGCAAATGAACTTTAATTCTTTGTCTTTGTCAGAGGTGATTTCATACTCCCACAGGAACTGTTTCAGTAGGATTACGACTCTGTATGGCTGAGAAAAGAACACACAGAATATTATTGCTATTACTACTCCTACTATTATTATTATTTGTGTGTGTGTGTGTGTGTGTGTGTGTGTGTGATGTGCTACATGCATGTTGTTTCTGGAACATGGTGCACAGGCCAGAGATCAATATCATGGGTTGTTCTAGAACTCAATCCTTCAAGCAAAACAGCCACCATCTTTGTCATATGGGCTGTACCTGCATGCAACAGTCTATTAGAATCAGACCTCTTGACTATTGACATTTTCTCATAGAAGGTGTGTGTGTGTGTGTGTGTGTGTGTGAGAGAGAGAGAGAGAGAGAGAGAGAGAGAAATGTAGACCAAAAAAAAAAATCAAACAAACATTCTGACCTCACCCTCACAAAGAAAATGATTAAAATAAAACTTTTTAAAAAAATCATTCCTTCAAAATAGGTGTCATTGCTCCTATTTTTTTTTCTTAAATATAATTTTTTATTGAAAAAAAAAAGATTTCCGCCTCCTCCCCGCCTCCCATTTCCCTCCCCGTCTCCCTTTTCCCCCCCCCCCCCCCCCCCCCTCCCCCTCCCCCCCCCTCCTCCCCCCCCCCCCCTCCAGTCTGCGTGGCAGTCAGGGTTCCCTGCCCTGTGGAAAGTCCAAAGTCCTCCCCGCTCCATCTTGGTCTAGGAAGGTGGACATCCAAACTGGCTAGGCTCCCACAAAGCCAGAACATGAAGTAGGATCAAAACCCAGTGGCATTGTCCTTGGCTTCTCAGCAGCCCTCATTGTCCGCCATATTCAGAGAGTCCGGTTTTATCCCATGGTTTTTCAGTCGTAGTCCAGCTGGCCTTGGTGAGCTCACAATAGATCAGCCCCACTGTCTCCGTGGGTGGGTGCACCCCTCGTGGTCCTGACTTCTTTGCTCATATTTTCCCTCCTTCTGCTCCTCCTTGGGACATTGGGAGCTCAGTCCAGTGCTCCAGTGTGGGTCTCTATCTCTATCTCCAGCCATCTCCAGATGAAGGTTCTATGGTGATATGCAAGATATTAATCAGTATGGCTATAGGATAGGGTCATTTCAGGTTCTCTGTCCTCAGCTGTCCCAGGAACTAACTGGGGACATTGCCCTGGGCACCTGGGAGCACCAAATCTCTTGCCAACCCTAAGATGGCTCCCTTAATTAAGATGTGTGCTTCCCTGCTCCCCTATCCAACCTTCCTTTATCCCAAACATCCCGTTTCCTAAGTTCCCCCCAACCTCCCCTTCTCACTTTTCTCTCCCCATCTCCCCTTACCTCCCTCCCCCCCTCCCCCAAGTTCCCATTTTTTGCCCGGCAATCTTGTCCACTTCCCATAATCAGGAGGATAGCTACATGTTTTTCTTTGGGATCACCTTCTTATTTAGCTTCTTTAGGAGATCAAATTATAGACTCACTGACCTTTATTTATCTCTAGAAACCAATTATGAGTGAGTACATCCCAAGTTCATCTTTTTGGGTCTGGGTTACCTCACTCAGGATAGTGTGTTCTATTTCCATCCATTTGCATGCAAAATTCGAGAAGTCATTGTTTTTTACCGCTGAGTAGTATTCTAATGTGTATATATTCCACACTTTCTTCATCATTGCTCCTATTTTGGCTCTAGTGTGTCATCGTCATTATATTCCTGATCCCATGGCGCTGGCGCAGTGTCAAAGAGCAAAGTGCAGGGTCGGGTGGGAGCGGGATGGGAGGAGAGATTGCTTTCCTTTGTCGGTTCGGGCATCAAATTTAGGCACAGATGCCACGGGAGTATTTTTATTTATAAACAAATAAATGACCTTAAACATAATATGCTAAATAACAAGCACCAGGGAGGAAACAGAATCCAGAAGGGAAGGAACAGGCACGGCGGTGACAGGAGGGCACCCTCAGCCAGCCGTGGGAACGTCTTCTTTTCAACAGTTTCCAAGGTGGCAGGTTAAATAGCTCCATATGGAGCAGATGCGGGCGAAGCCTCAAGCACTGGGAAAATGAGGTTGCAATCATGGAGATGAGGCACTTGCCCCTTTACATGCCCTTCGCCGTATGCAGATTGCTCCGCCGTCAACGGTCCCATGCTGGACCCATTTTCTTTAACGGAATGGCCTCGTTCATTTGCATTTGTCCCTACACAGATTTCAGACGTAAGAAGGGGTGCCCATTAGCTTTCCTCCTGACCGTGGAGTCCAAGCGTGATCTAGGGTTTTAATAGCAGGTCAGGTGGTAGAAGACAAATGATTAAATTGGCTAAATAATGTCTCTCTAGCTTTAAAGAGGGCCTTTTCCTTCTCCCTACTCTTTTCATATTTGTAGATTCATTCTATCCGTTAAAGCAGGTTTTAAACATTTAAAATTTAAATCACACACACACATATACACACATATGTGTGTGTGCCTGCACATACATGTCACTGTGTGAGTGCAGAGGCTGGAGGACAGCTTGCAGGAGCCAGTTCTCTCCTATCACATGGGTCCTGGGGACCAAACTCTGGTCATCACATTTGGCAGCAAGCCCCTTTGCCTGCTGAGCCATCTCCACAGCCCTAGTGTGTATGTATTATGCATATATTTTATGCATATATGTATATATATGCTTTAATCAAAGATGTTTTGAAGTACTTTTCCTCGAAGTAATCAACACCAAGAGTTATTACTGTTTTTTTTTTTTTTAACTTTGATTTTCTGGTAAAACGAATGGTCCAGGAGAAGCTGAACTCTGGGATCTGAAGTATGGGGTGGAAAAGGGAGCAGAATTGGTCTCTGTGGAGGATCTGCAGTGGGCGTGGTGTCGTTGATCTTTGAAGAACAGAGTGTCAGTTACACCCCTCCAGTATCCCCTGAATGAGAGAGGCTAAGAGGCCAGTGCAGGGGAAGCAGTGCTCTTGTATTCCATGCTAATTTTTTGGTACGTACTTGCGGGGAAGGAAAGTCGAGAGCTAGAACACGTCTACTCCACAGACACTGAGGTCTTGGAATGGCATGGGAGGCAGGAAATGACCTTACAGATCCAGGTTAGACCCCAGAACCTGTGAATGCTCTACCTTTCATGTCAAAAGAAGCTTTGGAACTCCCATTAGGGACAAGTAACTTGACCCAGTCTGGTCACACCTCTCCTTAGAAATGAATAACCTAGTTTAGGAGATAACTCGGTTTGTGAAGTGCTTCCTGGAGAAGCACACAGGACCCAAGTTTGATTTCTAGAGTGCATTTTAAAAAAGCCATGTGTGCTGGTGTATGTTTATTGTCCCAGAGCTGGGGAAGTAGAGAGAGAGGGACTTCCGGGGCTGCTAGTCAGCCAGCCTGTTCTAACCCACAAGCCTGGTCCCAGAGACTATCAAGTGGATGACTCCTGAGGAATGACACCCTTGGTTGTTCTCTGTCCTCCACAAATACATGGGGTGCATGTGCACTTGCAAACGCACATGCCCACACACATATGTGTAAACACATCACACATCTATACATGCACGCATGTATGCAAGAAAGTGCAGTGGGAAACTTTTTTCTATCTGGATCGCATAGCTGACAAGCAAGTAAGAGGAGAGAGATTCAAGTGTAAGAGAGACTTGTCATTCCTTAAAGATGGAAGAAGGAGGTGGTCAGCCAAGGAGTATTGGTGACCTCCAGAGCTGGAGACAAGAGAGCTCAATGCCCCAGTTCAACGAACAAAATTTCACCACTAATCCACTTGAGCAGGGGTAGGGACTCCACAGAACAGCTTCCGGGAAAGAGTATAGACTTTCCGGGCCTTCTCTGTAGGCTGGAGACACATGCGCCAGACACCCTACCTATGTATGATACTCTCGGTCCCTGCAATTCCAATAATCGGTTAGAACAATGGCTGTGCAATGCACATGAACAAAGAAGTCACGTTTGGGTTTGGGTCCATTTCCGGTCTTGGAACACGATGATATATGGGCTATGGCAGTGCTGTAGCTCCAAACACTTACAACTGTCACTGTAGGCAGCGGCCAGGCTAGATTAAAGCTTGAACGGAAAGGGCATGTTTAAAGAGGGGTCAGAGTTGTATTTATTATCAGAGAATCTAGCTTAGGAAGGATGAGATACAGTCTTTTGCGGAGGTATTCAACAGTTTTTTTCCCCCCCAGATTTTGTTAGCGTACTAACCCTCTCCTTTCTGGGTAAATGTCATATGTAAATATATCTGCTGTAATCACCAGAACTTGTTGAAGCAATCAATCATTTGTCTTAGAAGAGTGATGTGTCCAGCAATTAGGTCAAGTTCGTATTATTTCGGCTTTTTTCCCTCTATGGCTAATTGAAATTTCTGGGGACCTTTAAGTGCCTCTGCTAAGAGTTCACAGCCCTTCTCCCTGCTGTTCTCTTGGCTCCTCGCCACTCCTCTCTTGTGTTGGGTGTTTCCGAGTGCTCAAAACCCTCAGTGCCCTCAGGACTCACCCAGAGGTACAAAAAGGACCCCCCCCCCCCGCATACTCTTGACTGGCTGCACCTGGCCGCCTGGCTCCTTGCTGGCCTTTACACTGCAGTCCAGGGGTGCTCAACCTTCCTAATGTGGCAGCCTTTTAATATAGTTCCTCCTGTAGTGACCCCGCCCCCCAACCATAAAGTTATTCTTGTCGCTACTTCATAGCTCTGAAGTACATTTGCTACTGTATGAATTGTAATGTAAATCTTTTTGGAGATAGAGGTTTGCCAAAGGGGTCACGACAGGTTGAGAGCCTCTGCATAGCACATGTTTCTTCCTCAAAATAAGATTTTTTTTTTTTTTTTTGAGACAGGGTTTCTCTGTGTAGCCCTGGCTGTCCTGGAACTCACTCTGTAGACCAAGTTGGCCTCGAACTCACAGAGATCAGCCTGCTTCTACTGCCCTGGTGCTGGGATTAAAGGCATGTACCACCACTACCTGGTATTTTTTTTTTTTTAAATCAACACAAATTACCCAGAGAGGCAGCGTCTGAGAGTGCCTGAAATTTACCCATCCACAGATGAACCCGGAGGAGTCCATCTTAAATTGGTGATCCACCCTCCTCCATAGGTAGCAGCTGTATTTCGAGTTTGTGCCTGAGTCTACCATTCATCCTTTCATCCTGAGCCCTTTTGTGGATGAGAAATTAGTTCCTGCTAAATTCACAGGTTGAAATGCTAATCCCCCAACATGGCTGTTGCTGGTGTCAGGGCCTTTAAGGGACAGCTAGATTACACTTCGTGGAAGTCTGACCTCTTTCTCCCAAGTGCAGGCACAAGCGTGACTACAAAGATATGTGCAGCTAAATGAATTCTTTTGATTCTTGCTTTCTGAATAATGGGGCTTATCAAGCTCTTCATAAAGCACCCTGGATCCTGGACCTAGCTCTAAAGAAGCCCAATAACTAAATAAAATTTAAATGCCATTAGCACATCCCATAATTATCACAAAGAGCCAGAGACGTTTAAATGTCAACAAATCGAGTCAGCCATTTGGTTCCGTTTAAGATTTCAACTGAGATGTTAACAGACAGAAAACCAGTAAAAACACTCCATGAAATACATTTTTGTTTTTAATATTTTCAAATCTCATATTGCTTAGCTCAGGAGGATGTGAGTACAAGGGCGTGTTCGGAGTATTTTATTAGCTTTTAGACCAAGAGTCAGCGTTGTGAATTACCTAATTATACTCAACCTCAATGCCGTTGACATTCTGTAAAATCGCTACAGAGTAGTTCGCGTGTGGCACGTGTGTGCTGGCGTTTAATCTGCCATTCACTCTTCTCTAATGTCTGGGTAATTTGGAAACGGCTGCAAATATAATTGGCAAGGGAATGCGAAGTATAATTCTTTTCTTAAATAACCAAACTGTACTCCTACAGAGTATATGAAGAAGGAGCTGCGAAGAGCGTACAGGGGCATACTCTTCAACAATAAAATGACTCCATACAGTTACCGCTAATTGTCCCTTATTACCACCAGTGAGAGAGAGATGCTCAGGCCTGTTTGAAAGAGACAGGAATTTGATTCATATAAGAAAAGAGTTAGATTCCCCCCGCCTCCTTGCGCTGTAAGCTGTATTGACCAATCTCCAGTTCCACTAAGAGAAGGTGAATGAGCGAAAATACAGTACTATTTGCGGGTGTACGTGCGTATATGTGGTGTGTGCCCCAGAATGGTTATTTGTGTGGGGTACGTGTGGGTTTGCTAGTGCATGTGTGTGTTTCTGTATGTGGAAGCTCAAGTTGACATTGGACATATTCCTCAACCACTCTCTGCTTTATTCATTGGCCAGGGTTTCTGGCTGAGCCTAAATCTTGCCAATTCCTGCTACGTTAGCTAGCCAGCTTGTTCAAGAGATCCCTGTTTCCTCTCTTCCTACACAGGTAGCCATGATGCCTACCTGGCTTTTATGTAGGACCGGAGATCTGAACTCCAGTTCTTATGCCCATGTGGCAAGTACTTTGTTTACTGAACCCACCCACAAGCTTCAGGAAAATATAAATATCTAAAAAAAAATCAATGAATATTTGCTGACCAAATTCTAAGCAACAATGACTGTTGAATTCAAGCATGGCTGTGAGAGTTTCTCTGCATAGTCTCCCAGAGTGGGCACTGCCAACATAAAAGTGGAAAAGTTTGCAATAATCAAGGAGAATCTGAATAAACAAAGCATCAATATTGATTCCAAATCATAAATGATTTGCAATCAGGGATTCTGAATAGCTGCTATATCACTTTGAAATCAGAAGCTGTCCACGGATTCTGGGATTTAGGGCAGGAGTGACTCATAGCTCATTGACAAAGATTTATTGGTAATTGCTAAGAGGAGACTTAAGGGTTCTCACAATACCAATAAAATGGTATA
>NW_026067927.1:18670199-18676841 GCF_014885135.2 Alexandromys fortis
ATATATATAAAATACATATGCTGAATAGCTTGGTTTAGCAATTCCACATCTACACACACATTTTAAAAGATCACATTACACATTATACAATACATTTTTTACTTGTCAATGAAAATCAAAAACTGCTATATTTTAGGCTTTGTTTTGAGATGGGATCTCTTGTAGCCTAGGCTGGCCTTGAACTCACTATTCAGCTGAGGATGACATTCTCTTCGCATTCGGGAAGAACACTATGCACGTCATGTGACATGCACAGTCTCATCCACAGTGTGGGATTCTGGAAGGCATGTGCTGACAACACATATGAGTCCTTTGCGGGGTCCTCCTCCACTCAAGATTCTCATTGAGGATGTGGATTGATCCTGGAGGGTGTGTCCCTGGTGATAAAAATTCCTCAGCTCTGAAAGAGCAGGTATATGGGACTCAGTCACCTGGTATGATGGCCTAGGCCTCTCTGCTGTGATCACATCTGAGAAGAGGGCTGAAGGGTATCTATGATTTAATCCTTCAATGCCACGAGGGGAAGTATATCACAGGAAATACTATATATATATATGTTTATGTATGTTTTTATGTGTGTATGCAAGTGTGTGTGTGTGTGTATGTGTGTGTGTGTGCAGGCATGATATTGACATAGGTGCTTTTCTTATGCCTCCACTTTCTCCTTGGTTCTGGCCCTTGGAACGAGCTTCCTTGTTTAAATCTTCCCAGAGCCAGATGGCAACTGCTTGTGCCAGTCAATCCATTTCCCACTGTCTGGAGAGAGACAACCCTTCCCCACCAACCCCATGGAGCTTTCCTAGTTCCCACAGCACAAAGCTGACTGCAGTTTGGCAGCTTGCTCCCTGCTGAGCGATCGCAGGAGCTGCCTGGCTTATGACAGTAGCTCAGAGCTCCTTACAGTCCCCGTGGGTGAGGTAGGAAAATAGAGCCACGAGCATGCAGGGGTCACTGTCATTCCTGGAAGACTGCAGACCTCAGTCATCAGATGAATATTAGAACTTCTAAAAATACCTCTGCCTGGATGTTGCACAGGCCAATTAAATCAGAAGAG
This sequence comes from Alexandromys fortis, assembly GCF_014885135.2. Classification (NCBI taxonomy): domain Eukaryota; kingdom Metazoa; phylum Chordata; class Mammalia; order Rodentia; family Cricetidae; genus Alexandromys; species Alexandromys fortis. The sequence goes on from NW_026067927.1 coordinate 18,671,254, forward strand.
CTGGGGATGTGGCCCAAGCACAGTATATCTCAGAGTCTGCACATGTGACTCTAATGTAAGGCTGGAGTTGCAAATTACTCATTTATTATGCTCCAGACTACCCACACGAGTCACTAAAAGTGGTGATTAATTTCGAGGAAAACCAATAAAGAGATAACGCAGCACTAACTCAGAACAAAACCCTCTCGGCAAAAATGAAACAACAGCCAAATATCTACTCTTGGAAAAAAAAATTGAAGATGATAATTCACTAAAGAATGAGAAAAAATGAGAACCTCAATGACTTTTTTTCCTTTAGAAAAAAAGATTTTACTTTTATTTTTATCTATGTGTGTGTGTATGTGTGTGTGTGTGTGTGTGTGTGTGAGTATACACACAGGTGTGCCCACAGAGGCCAGAGGAGGGTGTGAGCTTCCTGGGAGCTGGAGTAACGGGAGGTTGTGAGCTGCCCAGTGTGGGTCCTGGGAACTGAACTCCAGTCCTCCATGCGAGCAACTCTTAACCGCTGAGCCATCTCGCTAAGCCTGCTGACTGCTTCTGAAAATGGAGCAGAAAGTTGCTTCAAAACACAGACAGGTGAAATAGAAATCATAAACAAAGATCCTGGACCGGGACGACTAAAGAAAAGGGGATAGAACAACGGAGGAGAGAGATAATAAGGAAATAAATCCATGGGCCTTTCCTTGAGGGGAAGAGGCTTAAATCTAAGACTTAAAAAGGCTCCATGACGCCGGAAGAGCACAGGAATTAAAGTGGAAGATATAAGAACAGTACATCATGGGCTACTTAAGATAAGGACAGAACTCTAAGAATCCTGCACATAGCGAATGGACCATCATTCTCCAAGGGAAAAGACATTACTTTGGAGAACACAAGTTTCAGTTGCTAAAGAGTTGGTACACCAATATGTCATACATTAGTTATCTAGATATCATAAAAAGAGGGTGTTCATTTAAATGACAAGCATAATGTGGGTTGGAGAGAGTTGTGTATCAGTTCTGCCTATATTACCACTACCTATTTATATCATTGATATCTGTATCTATAATATCTATATCTAGACCGAAGGCCCCTGACTTACAATAGTTTGATTTATGATGGTCCACCTTATAACGATACAAAGTGGCAAGTATTCAGTAGAAACTGTGCTTTAATATTTGACATTATCCTGGCTTGTGATACGCAGGACCATGCTCTGTCTCTTTGCTGGGCAGAGGCAGTGAGCTGCAGCTGGAGTCAGCCATGCGCTCAGCAAGGTAACAGAAGGGACGCTACATCTGACTGTGTTGCTATGCGCTGATGTTCAGGACGCAAGCTGGAGTCGATGCATTTTTGACTTATAATCTTTTTTTTTTGTTTCTTTTTGGGGGTTTGAGACATGGCCTCAAGCCCAAGCTGACCTTCAACCTGTGATCTTCTTGCCTCTACCTTCTAGGAGCTGGGATTATAGTCTATGCCACCACACCTGGCTGACTTACAATACTTCAACTTACAATAGGCTCATTGGGGTAGAGCGCAATGATGACCGAGGAGCATGCAAACACGCGGGTATTTGTTATATATAATAAAAATGTATCTTATGGGGCTAGAGAGGTGGTTCAGCCAATCTGAGAGATTACTGCTCTTGCAGAGGGTTCTGTTTCCAGCGCATACACGACAGATTACATCTGTTTATTACTGTCATTCCAGGGCATCTGACATCCTTACTTGCCTCTGTAGGCATCAGACATGCACGCAGTGTACACACACACATGCACACACACAGGCATTCACAATACATATAAAATGAAAATATTTAAATATATATTTCACCCCGGGAAATGGCCTTACAGGTGAACAAGCGTGAAGGCTGGAACTTGGATATTAGCACCTGTGTGAAAAACCAGGCATGGTTGTATACACTCCTGTAACTCCACGTCTGCGCAGACAGGAAGATCGCTGGGGCTTGCTGGCTGCCAGCATAGCTTTAGATTCGGCGAGAGGCCCTGTCTACAAGGTGGAGAGTGATAGAGCAGGCACCTGTGTGCCATACACCACCCAATGCACCCGTACCACTACTACCACTGACACGAACAATCCAAACTATATCTTAAGGTGGTTTGAAATAAGAAGGTATGTACTTGGAGACAAAACTAAGAGTCTTGAACTAAGGTTTTTAAACCATCTCAGAAAAAACAACAACAACAACAAAAAAACAAAAACAAAAACCAAAAGAAGTGAGTGTGAGGCTTGAGAGAAACAGGCTAGGGCAGTGGTTCTCAACCTGTGGGTCATGACCCCTTTCATGGGGGGGGGTCACATATCAGATATCCTGCATATCAGATATTTACAACCCATAGCAGTAGCAAAATTACAGTTATGAAGTAGCAGCAACCGTAATTTTATGGTTGGGGTCACCACAACATGAGGAACTAACTGTATTAAAGGGTAGCAGCATTAGGAAGGCTGAGAACCACTGCCCTAGAGGGCGGTCCTGTTGGACGTGGGAGCTGGCCTCATAGCAACAGGCAGGGTTAAATGCATCTGTTTCCAGCTGGCTTTAGGGATGCTAGTGGCTAAGCAGATAGTCCCGGGTGGCAGCACGAATGCTTGATCTCGATTTGTACATAGATCCTTTCATAAGTATTAGGAATTGGTGTGCAACCAGCAATAATGCTAATAGGTATGGTTACTTCTCTAAAGCAGGTAGGTATGGTGGAGGTGGGAAAGAATATGAAAACACTGGACTTGCTAGGAAGAGTGAAACGTTAGCACCACAACAAGTGCTAATAATGAGTTTAAAATACTGCATAAGAATAAAAAGTCCAAGAATGGACAGATGGCTCGGACCTTAAGAGCATGTGTTATTCTTGTAGAGGAACTGGGTTTGGTTCCCTGAACTCATGTTAGGTGACACATAACCAAATAACTCCAGACGATTTAAGGCTTCTGGTTTCCCCAGGTGCCTGGAATCCAGTGCACATATTCACATGTGCATATACACACATACATGCATACACACATACTTATAATTAAAAGTAATAAAATCTAAAAGAATGAATACAAGGGATATTAATTATCACAATATATAAACAATGTAGAATAAAGTTCCATAACACATCAGAGACTCTTTGTGCTGTGGAACAGTCTTTGTACAATGTAAATATGTATTACTCTCATTGGTTAATAAAGAGACGACTGGCTTATAGCTGGGCAGGGAGAGACTGGGAGGGAGAGCCAGACCAAAAGGATGATGGGAAGAAGAAGGGTGGCATTTGAGAGTCGTGAGCCAGACATGGAAGAAGCAACATAGAAAGTTTATAGATGAGGTAAACGAACCTTGGGGTAGCACATAGATGAACAGAAAGGGGTTAATTTAATTTATAAGAGCTATCTAAAAGTAAGCCTAAGCTATTGGCCGAGCATTTGTAATTAATATTAAGTCTCTGTTTGGTTATTCAGGGAGCAACTTGCTGGACAGAAAATTCCACCTACATCTTTTGGTTAAGATGCAAGATGCATAAATAAGAACAATTACTAGAACATTCAAAACAGGAGGTTTAAATTGGGAGTGGAGGCCCACGCCAGTTATCTCAGCACACGGGGATTAGGCTGAGGCAGGAAGATTATCGTAATTTCAAGGCCAGTCAGGGATACAAGGTGAGACTTTGTCTCAAAAAACAAAACAAGTCGGGCAGTGGTGGCTCACACCATTAATCCCAGCACTTGGGAGGTGGAGGCAGGCGGATCTCTGTGAGTTCAAGGCCATCCTGGTCTACAGAGTGATTTCCAGGACAAGCTCCAAAACTACAAAGAAACCCTGTCTCCAAAACCAAAACCAACCAATCAAACAAATAAACAAAATTATTAGGGTTTAAATGTACCAAGCATATTAAAAATTCAAAAAAGTATAAATGTTTTGGATTAAGTAAAATGATAGTAGTGGGTGTATGTATGTACGTATGTATGTATGTATATACATGTGTGTGTGTGTCTATTGTGGAATATTGGTATAAGATGTGTTTTGTTGGTTTGTGCTGTGGAATATTTGTTTAATGATACAAAGATGTTTTGCTTTCTTTTATGTTACATTTGTTTAACTCTGTAAAGCTGTGTTACTTTGCCTGTTTAAAACACTTGATTGGTCTAATAAAGGGTAGAACAGCCAATAGCTAAGCAGGAGGGATAGGTGGGGCTGCCAGGCAGAAAGAATAAATAACAGGAGAAAAAAAAATGAGAGAGGAGCGAGGGACGAGAAAAGGAGGAGAGGACACCAGCGGTCAACCATCCAGCCACACAGCCGCCCACGGAGTAAGAAGGAAAGAGAGGTATACAGAATTGAGAAAGGTACAGGCCCAGAGGCAAAAGGTAGACGGGATAATTTAAGAAAAACTGGCTAGAAATAAGGCACACTAAGGTCGGGCATTCATAAATAAGAACAAGTCTCTGTGTACTTACTTGGAAGTTGGGTGGCAGGCCCCCAAAGAGTAAAGGGTAAACCCAACCAATTACACACGTCTCTCTGTATGTTTATGTGTAGATATGGGTGCCCTCAGAAGCCGGAAGAGGGTGTCAGATCCCTTGAGGGGTAGTGAGCTGTATAGCATGGATGCAAGGAATCAAGCTTGAGTCTTCTGGAAGAGCAGCAAGCACTCTCAACCCTGGAGCCAGCAGATAATAATTATACAAAACAGTGGGTTACTTCTGGCGTTCCCCCTAATATGTACAATATACATTGGTCATAATCACCCCCTACTTCCCTTTCAGTGTCCCCCCCTCCACTCTTGTTCATTACTCCCTCTTCCCAAATCGCTCCCCTTAGGAGAAGATTTTAATGTAACTTATTAAGGAACTATTAATAATAAATTCAATAAAACCCAGTCTACTTTACATTTAAATTAAGCAACTAAAAGCTCAGAGCAATATGTACTTAAAAACATTACAGTCTATGCACAATGAGCAAGCAATATTTTTTTGCTTCACAGGCACGTGTAATTATAAAAAAAACTGAGTAAGATCATAATGCATTAAAGTTTAGAGACTGAAGATCACATTTCTAATTGTAGCCAATAAAAATAGGAATCAATATAATTACTGCAAAATCTCAGCCACTTGTGATTTAAAAACAACTTCACTTAAAGTAGAAATTTAGAGTATCATAAATTATCTAGGTAGGAACAGGCCAAAAGAAAAGCCCGTGTGACATAGTTATTGTTTTATTCAGCGAAAAATTATTGCAATTAAAAGAAGCCCCTGCCCCCAATAAAGATAGCAACTATTTAATGAAAAGTACGGGATCATATACTGAGAGAATGATGGCAGTAATAAAAATAGGCGAATAAGGAAATAAAAAGAATACGTTGTGAAAGGGATAAATATACTCAAAATGTGGACTCTTGGAGAAAACAGAGTGTTTGGCACAGTTTTAGAGGAAAAGAAAGCAGAGAGACCGAGACAGAGAGGGAGGAAGGGAGAAACAGAGACAGAGAGAGGGAGAGACAGAGACAGAGAGAGGGAGGGAGGGAGAGACAGAGACAGAGAGGGGGAGGGAGAGACAGAGATAGAGAGAGGGAGGGAGGGAGAGACAGACAGAGAGAGGGAGGGAGAGA
>NW_026067927.1:18677104-18697843 GCF_014885135.2 Alexandromys fortis
GAGGGAGAGACAGAGAGAGGGAGGGAGAGACAGAGGGAGGGAGAGACAGAGAGAGACACAGAGAGAGAGAGAGAGAGAGAGAGAGAGAGAGAGGGAGAGGGAGAGGGAGAGGGAGAGGGAGACGGAGAGGGAGAGGGAGAGGGAGAGGGAGAGGGAGAGGGAGAGGGAGAAGGAGAGAGAATGCAGCCCATGAGATCTGTCATCCATGTACAGGCAGGTCTTCCTTCTAGCTAGGAGCCCTCCCACAACACCCAGAGTTGTGCTTTGTTAATCTCCTAGGTTCTTCTCAAATCAAGTTGCCAATCAGAATTAATCATTGTACATATGATGAAAAGAATAAATAATTCGTAAGAGAATGTTGTGTGTGTTCCTTCTGAGGATCGTATTTATTGATAGCCAGTTTCTTGCTTGTTTCATTTTTATGAGGGTATTTGTTTTGTGAACATCTATTTTGCAATGACTATACCTCCATCACTGTTAGTACTCAAGCTTATATGTGACACCTTTCTTTATAGTCCTAAGGTCTGGCAATGAGTTTTTATTTTGCACCACCTTCTTGCTCTTTCTTTGAGACAGGGTCTTACTCTGTAGTCCAGGTATGTCTGGAACTCACTAGACAACCTAGCACGGCCCCAACATTGATGATCTTCCTGTCTCATCCCTCATTAAGGGATTGCAGGTGTGGGTGACCACACTCACTTCTACCTTAAAAACTTAAAAAAAAGCAAACAACAAAAACTTGTGTGTGTATGATGTGTATGTTTGATCTGTGTGTGATATGTATGTATGATGTGTGTGGGATTTGTGTGTGTGTGATGTGTGAGATGCATGTATGTGTGATGTATGTGTGGTGTGTGTATGTGTGAGATGTCTATGTGTGATAATGTATGTGATGTGTTATGTAATGCATGTATGTGATGTATATATGTGATGTGTGTGACCTGAATTTGTGATGTGTGTGATTTATGTGTGTGATGTGTGTGTGATATACATGTGTGAGGTGTGTGTGAGATGTATGTATGTGTTGCATGTGTGATATGTGTGCATGTGTGATGTATGTGTGTGATGTGTATGTGTGTATGTGTTGCATGTGTGAGATGTGTTGCACGTGTATGATGTACATGTGTGATGTGTGTATGTGTTGCATGTGTATGATGTGTGTGTGAGAGATGTATGTATGTGTGATGTGTGTGTGGTGTGTGTGAGATGTGTACATAAGTGATGTGTATTGTGCTGTGTGTGTGCACGAGATGTGTGTATGTGTGATATGTGTGTATGATGTGTGGTGTGTGTGTATGAGAGAGATATGTGGGGGAGCTGCATGTTTCATATAATGAGCGTGGATGTCAGAGGAACACTTTGAGCTGTCGTTTCTCCTTTTGGCTTTACAGAGTTCTAGTGATGGAAGTCAAGTTGTCAGGCTTGTACTGCAAGGACCTGCTGAGCTATCTTGCCAGCTGCAGTTCTATCTGCAGCAACGCAAGAGGGGTTTTATGATGTGGTTCTGGAAGGCAGTGTTTAGCCTAACACATCCAGGAAGAGTTCACCTAACAAAGTCAATGTGTGTGCTTGTTTTTCTGGCCACAAAGTGGCCACCCTGTGATGTCTGATGTTCCAGATAGAAACAAAAATGAGAATGGTCTTTAAAGACAGCCTTCTCTAAGCATTACGGTGGTTTAAATGTTCAGACTGTTGCCGTCACCCTAAGTATCACAGGCAGTTCAAATGCTCCGACTGTTGCCATCACCCTAAGCATCATTGGTAGTTTAAATGTTCAGACTGTTGCCATCACAGATGGTTTCGCTGAACTGTGTGAGATCTATTTCACAATGCTAGGAGAAAATTCATTTTGCAACTAGATTAGGCATGGAAATGCATTAAGGGACCTTCAGCTTTGTCATGGAAACCTTAACAAGTGAATATGAAAGCATTAGCTCTTGACTAGGAAAGCCAGCATCTTAAAATGGAGGTTCCTGGAAAATGCCTGGAGCTGATGCTGGTAGCTCCTAGTTTTGAAATGGGTTTAGGAAATCTCTAGATTAAAAGCCCAGGGATGTGGACCAAACAGCTTTTGACGGAAAGAACCAACATCAAGTATTATGACTTAAAGCTTTTAGTTTGAAATATGTGTTTCTTCTATTTCATACTTACATTTTCAAATTTATCACTACCATCAAGGTTTCTCACACTAGCACAAGGTCCTGAGGCCTGAACATGTATACAGCTCTTTCCCCTGGTCTTGCACATTCCCAAAGCAAGCTTTAATCAGGCTGACATGTGCGAGACAGAACATGTCTAGGAGCATCCATGCTTTGTGGCTAAGGTGTGGTTTACTTCCATTGCTTTCTAGAGTTTGAGTAAAATATTGTCATTTCTTCAGTGATGGTCATAATACTACGAGTCTTAAAGAGAATAGTGTACTCAACTTCTTGTGTCTCAAGCTAGAACCCAGTTTTTCTTAAACAGAGGAAAACTTCCACTTAAAATTCTTAATTTTAAAATGGCAAGGCATAGGTCCAATAGAGAATAATTTGTACATTTGGTTTTTCCTTTCTCTGAAGCAAGAGACTGAAACAACCTACGCCATTGTTCAGGTCTTGTTTAGACATCCATGTTGATGAGATTTCATGGGTGTAGTCTCTCTAATATTTCTAGGAGACAATCTTAGAGCAGACTTCCTGTTTCTTTGGCTCCTACAATCTTTCTGCCCCTCCTTCAGCAATGATCTCTGAGCTTTAGTTGTAGAAATTGTGTTGTAGATGTATCAGCTGGGTCGGGGCACCAATGGACATGCAAGGGGGAAGTTTGAGGGTCCTCAACCCTAGACAAAGAACTATAGGCAACTGAGGAATGCTGAGAGCTGGAGAAATGGCCTTTCCTGGGGGAAAACCCTCCAATTAGTGAGATTACATACATGCAGGCAATATTATTTGGATTGAACAGATTTGTATTTAAATTTTTAGGAATTTATATATAAACAATGAAAGAAAAAGAGACCAGGAATTTGAAATAGAGCAAGGGGGGGGGGTGTATGAGAAGGATTGGATGGAGAAAAGGGAAGACAGGAATTGATATAACTTCAAAAAAAATTCTTATAAAAAAACTCAGCCTAGGACAAACTGGGGCTGGGGAAATGAGTCATTTAGTAATGGGCATGAGGACCCAGGTTTAGATTCTAAGCACCCATGTAAAGAGCCAGGTTGTGATGGCTCCATTCCTGCAATTCTGGAGAGGCACAGTCAAGAGGATCCCTGGGCCCTGCTAATCAGCCTAACCAATCAGTGAGTCCCAGGTTTAGTGTGAAACCCTGTGTCAAGAAATAAGGTAGGGAGCAATGTGAGGAAAACCTTCTAGTACTGACCTGTGGTTTATACACACACACACACACACACACACACACACACACACTCAAGTGCATGCCCGCCCACAAGCCCTCCGACACACACACACACACACACACACACACACACACACACACACACATATATACATACATACATACACAGGGTATACAATTTTAGTTCACTTGTTATTGCAGGCTAAGTTAAATTATGTGTTTGAATTTTGCATTATATTTGTGATTTTTATTCTTCCATATTTATAGACAGAGAAGCTTTGTTCTATGGAACCCCTGACTGTGTAACTTAAACCTTGAATATGAAAGATAGAATTACATGAATTGTAACACTGCGTTTTAATTACAAAGCCTTGTTTCCCTCTGCAGTAGAATGGAGACCATTCAAAGTGTTATTTATTATTTAGGAGATGTAAGAGGCAAGAAGAGCCTGTAAACACACACACACACACACAGACACACATATATATGGTGATTAAATGAAAAATAAAGCTAAACTGAAGTGTTTGATAGTTCAAGAAGCAATTTATAATGGGGCTATGGCAAGCTGTAGATGTTATTCCTACTTTACACCACTAACACCCATGTAGCTTGGCCTTAAATTCTGTGGAAGGCTTTATAATATTTTAAGCTGTTTTTGTCTCTCATCCCGATTCTGCCTTGGGAAAAGAAATTTGGTTGCTTTAGCATCTTTGTAAAACCATCATGCATTTATCTGTTTTTTCCAGCAGAGGGGTTTTAATGAGAGTTTATGAGTTGTATTCCTGCATGTATAATCTAGAGGATTGCTTTTGAAATGGTGGAGATTGAACCTAGGACTTCATATGTGTTTAGACAAAAGCTTTGTCATTGAGCTACACACACAGGCACTTGAGAATGGTGGTGCTTATTTAAGACCTGATTGGATAACAGAGTTGGAGGCTCCAAGGAGCTGCTCAAGAACTTAGCATTCAGAGTGAATATAATTTTATATTTGTGGCTAGCAGACTCTATCTCAAGGGATTCTATACATCTGGGACTGTTCTTGTTTCTATCACAGCCCTAGTTTTCCCTTTCTTCTCTCCTACACTCAGTTGCATGGTGCTCATCTTAGTTCAACTTCAGTTCTAAGCCAATGTCAACTTCCTGATTCATCTGCCCTTCATCATATTTTCCTGGAAAAATTCCAATTGTTGTCCTAATCTAGTTTTCCATCTTATTCAAGCCTATACATGGATTGTCCTGATGCTTCAAGCATAATGGATGCTGAAGAGATGGCTCTGCAGTTTCAGAGACTTCCTGCTCTTGCAAAGGACCTGGGTTCGGTTCCCAGGACTTACACTGGGTGTAGACAGGCTGCTTGTTCATTTCCCTGCTACCCAGACCCAAAATAATCACATAGAAACTAACTATATTAATTGCAACACTGCTTGGCCTATATCCCTAGCCCCTTTGAAAAAATATATTTTGAGGCTGGGTCTTTCTAAGTTGATGGAGTTGGCCTTGAACTACTGATGCTCATGCCTCAGGCCTCCAAGGAGCTGGGATTAGAGATATGTGCCACCATACAAGCTATCCTTTCATCTCACAGTTAAATCCTATACCCAGAGATGCTCAGAACCCATCTCTTCTAGTCCCTCTTACAATTTGAATGTGAAACATCCCCAGTAGACTTGATTTTGAACATGTGGTGCCCAGGTGATGGTGCTGTGTTGGAAGGTCATGGAACCTATAGGAAGCAGAACTTTGCTGGAACAAGTGGACATTTGAGTTTTCATAGCCCCACACTATTTGTTACTCTTTATATCCCAACTGCTGACACAATGTTTCCAGCTGTGTCTTAGTCCTGTTGTCTGGTCTTCCTCACCAGGATCTTTTCTTGCTTCTTAAACTCTTCTTTCTTTCCGTACCTTGCTTTTGTCAGGTTGTGTTTTTTTTGTTTTGTTTTTGTTTTTGTTTTTTAATCACAGCAATGAGGGAAATTTTATATTAGTCGTGTGATTTTATCATCAGTTCTCCCCTTTAACTTCCCACTCTCTCCTACCTTCTTGAACTTCCCATTTATTCTTGTCATTCTTCTATTCACCCCACTTTATTTTGTTAATAAAAAGCCTACTGGTTCTACATCTTTATTCCATAATGTCTCTCTAATAGCCATCTACCTTCCTTTCTTTCTGACTCCAAATGATTCTTTCCTCCCTCACCAATGAATTCTTTAGTACTGAGCTCCACTGAGTGGTGTTCTGTTATCTTCTAGCTTGAGTGCCAACACGGGTCCCAGGACTATGAGTTTCTCAGTGCAATAGTTTTAGATTTCTGTTTACTGTGCAGTTTCAACTTAGGTGTTCTCGAAGCGCCTCGGCTGATTCTCAAAAGATGCAATTGTCTCTGTATAGCTTTTCCACATGTTTTTTAGCTTTCCATGATGAGTTTTACCCCTTTGTTTCCCTTTGATGCTATTTCTTAAGCAATTTGATTATTTTCAGGGGTGTAACGAGCATCTCCGTGTTCACGGTTCCCAAATCACTGTCTTAGCACTGAGCCCTTGAGTTTCAAGCCAAATTTACTTGTCATCTCGGTGTGACGTTCCACAGAGAGTCTGAATAGTGTCTAAAATAGGAACTGTGCTCTTTGCCTGCTGCGTCTTGGCTTCCTCACAGATCTTCCATCCGCGCTATGCAAATATCATCCACCAATCTTTTCAAGACAGAAAACTAGATACCATGATCTACCTGCTCTTCTTTTATACCTCAGCCCTGGCCTTCAATCATATATTACCTTTGGTTTTAGTTTTCTAACCCCTAAGTATCTTAAAAGTGTATCTACTTCTCTCAGTTCTCTTTTCCACTGACGAGGAGAAAAATGTATTTCAGCACGGAACCCTGCCTTGACATTTGATCCATTTTGTTTCTCAAGTCCTCATGTCAGGGTAATGCTAATTGGAGCTGCTTCTTCATTCAGCCTGTCTTTGGACTTGCAGTGCAGACTATAGGCCGTATAATCTAAAATCCAAATATAATTACAAACTAATTTGTTATAAACCATTCTATCTGTTGCATGCAAAATGAAGTTCACATTTTCACAATGGCTTACAGGGTACTCAGGCATGATCTTGTACTTCTCTCTAGTCTCAAATTTATTACTAGGTTCTAACTATATGGGGATGCTTTTTTTTTTTTATTTTTTTTTATTTCAACTATGTTTTTTTTTTCTTTCTTTCTTTCTTTATTTATTAAATATTTCAGTCTCTTCCCCACCTCCGCCTCCCCTTTCCCTCCCCTCCCCCAATCCGTTCCCCCTCCCTCTTCAGCCCAAAGAGCAATCAGGGCTCTCCGTCCCGTGGGAAGTCCGAGGAAAACCCTCCTCCATCCAGGTCTCGTAAGGTGAGCATCCAAACTGCCTAGGCTCCCACAAAGCCACTACATGCAGTAGGATCAAAGACCCATTGCCACTGTTCTTGATGTCTCAGTAGTCCTCATTGTCCGCTATGTTCAGTGAGACCGGTTTTAACCCAGGCTTTTTCAGACCCAGGTCAGCTGGCCTTGGTGAGTTCCCGATAGAGCATCTCCATTGTCTCAGTGTGTGGGTGCACCCCTCGCGGTCCTGAGTTCCTTGCTCATGTTCGCTCTCCTTCTGCTCCTGATTTGGACCTTGAGATTTCAGTCCGGTGCTCCAATGTGGGTCTCTGTCTCTGTCTCCTTTCATCGCCTGATGAAGGTTAATATTCAGGAGGATGCCTATATGTTTTTCTTTGGGTTCTCCTTCTTCTTTAGCTTCTCTAAGAACCCGAATTGTAGGCTCAATGTCCTTTATTTATGGCTAGAAACCAAATATGAGTGAGAACATCCCATGTTCCTCTTTTTGGGTCTGGCTTACCTCACTCAGGATAGTGTTTTCTATTTCCATCCATTTGCCTGCAAACTTCAAGAAGTCCTTGTTTTTTACTGCTGAGTAGTACTCTAATATGTATATATTCCATACTTTCTTCATCCATTCTTCAATTGAGGGGCATCTAGGTTGTTTCCAGGTTCTGGCTATTACAAATAATGCTGCTATGAACATAGTAGAGCATATATTTTTGTTGCATGATAAGGCCTCTCTTGGGTATATTCCCAAGAGTGGTATTGCTGGGTCCATGGGTAGGTTGATCCCAAATTTTCTGAGAAACCGCCACACTGCTTTCCAGAGTGGGGATGCTTTTTAAATATTAAGATGCTCCAGGCTCTAAATATGAGTCCCCCATCTTAAAATGTTTCTTTCTATCTATCTATCTATCTATCTATCTATCTATCTATCTATCTATCTATTATGATCATCATCATCATGTGTGTATATGTATGTATAAATGTGTGCCATAGTGCACACGTGGTAGTCAGAGGACAACTTGAAAGTCTCCTTCAGCCATGTGAGTTCAAGGGATTGAACCCAGAGCTCCAGACTTGATAATGAGATTCTTTATACACCAAGACATCTTGGCTTCTTCTGATGCTGCTGATTGAACCGACAGCCATGTGCAGAAACTTTCTACTATCAAGCTGCATACCCTGCTCATATGAGTTTCCCTATTCGGATTGGTAGCTATCTTTTGGTTCCCGAAGGCAGCAACAAAAACCAAAGATAATTTAACTTTGCACAAGATTCTCTTGTTCCTTCACACAGATATCCAGACAGAAGAAAAACTTCCCAGTATTGCTACAATATTGGTTAGTCTTCCAATTTAATGACAAATTATAGGACATCAAAAGGGGTAAGGAATATTAACCAGCTCTTAAGAAGCAGTGCACCCAACAGAACCAGACTTCTCACATATGACCATGACATTAGGATCATTACAGGGGATTTTAAAGTGATCAGTGCTAAGGGATGAGGAAAAAAGGATGTTTAACATATACAGTCAGGTTGGAGGTTCTAGTAGAAAAATAGAGATGTGGTAAGATCCAAAGGTGCAAATGAAAAAAAAATGACCATACCGGGGCGGGGATGAAGAATTCTTTTAATGTTTTTATTAGTTGATACACGACTGAGGAAAGAACGTAAATTTTAACAGAGATCAACAGAAAGTTCTCACACTGAAACGCAAAGGGAACAGAGGCTGGGAACATTCAAGTGCGTTAGCCTTATACATCGAGTGGACTAAAATATATGCAATTCGGGTTCAAGGAAAAAAATGGAACAAAAGAGGAAGAAATGTATTGGAGAAATAATGGTAGAGGATTTTAAAAAAATGGTTGAAAAATGCTAAAATCACGAATATAAGACACACAGAAAATCCTGGACTAAATAAAACTACAAATGCATGCACACACCCCACCCCCACACCTCACACAACTATTTTTATCAGAATTAAGCTATTGTTAACCAAACATTAAAAGAATATTTTAAAGAGAATTGAAAGGAGGATGATTCCACTGGTAGGAGTTAGAGTTGATTTCTCATCAGCAATCATGGAGGCCAGGAAATTAGTATGTAAATACAATTATTATATGCACTGACGCTTGTCTCTATATTGACTTCAGGATCTCACGTCCCATTGGCTTATGTGTCTTTTTGAGATAATTCTAGTATATGTTGATAGCATTCATGTTTCTAGTAAATGATATTCCAGGCGCGTTTTGACTATTTCCTGTTTTCTACCTGAAATTATCCATTTCTTTTTTATTTTTTTTTTAAAGTTTTTACATTGTGGGGTGGTCTGGGGGGGGGGACGTACCTGCACCACAGGGTGTATGTGGCGGTCAGAGAACAACTTGCAAGAGTCAGTTCTTCTCCCCCACATGTGGGTGCTGGAGATTGAACTCTGGTCGTCAGGCTTGGAGCAGCAAACACCTTTACCCTCTGAGCCTTCTCCCTGAACCCTAAAATTAGCCAATTCCCTATGAAGACCTTGTTTTTCTGGAACATTCCACAACCTGAATCTCTTCAACTTATGATATTTAAAACATAAATACAAATTCTTATTTAAATATAGATCCACATATATATGATTTTTGCCTATTATGCAATATATTTTTTAAGAATTGTAATTATTGCTGGGCTTGGCAGTGCATGCAGTTTGCAGACTTGAGTGATGCTACATTGGTGATGGTTTTTATCCAATTTTCAGTACAGTATAAGAACTAGGAAATGTATTATGAGAGACAAAATATGTAGTCAAGTAGCACAGATCATTCTGATGCAAACTTAATACTGTGGTTATCATTTAACCTTATGCGTCTCTCCCTCTCTCTCTCTTTCTCTCCCCCTCCATCCCTCCCTCTTTCTCCTTCCCTCGCTCCCTCTCTCTCCTCTCCCCCCCCTTCTCTCTTTTGTGTTTTCCTCTCACACAAAATGTCTTGCTTCTCAGTGACACCTAAGTCATTTTCTTTTTGAGGCAAAGCCTTACTATGTATCCCTGGCTTGCCTAGAGTTTGCTATGTAAACCAGGTTGGCGTCTAACTCACGAGATCAACCTGCCTCTAGCCCCTGAGTGCTGGATTAAAGGCCTGTGGCACTATGTCTGGTTTAAAGGATTTGTTTGGCTTCACTCTCAGCTCAAATATAAAAATTTCAGAGTAATAATTCTACTGCCTCGCCACTAGTGTGTCTGTAAGGAAGGTGATGCAGTCCATGGAGACAGAGCGTTAGCAGATGGGGTATCTGGCCACCAGCGTGTGACATGTGTGTCCTGAAACAGTGACACAGGCAACGCATCCTTCTAAGGAGAAAAGAGCAAAACCTCATGATACTTGTAAAGCCCGGGAAGAGGTACAAAGTACAAATTAAATATTACATAGGGCTCTACTATTGCTTTATATAGAGCACATCACCTTATCTCCGAAGTGTCAAGTGATGAACTAGCCCTACAGGACTGCATCATCACACATCCCCTCCTACGGGAAAGCTCTCAAGTACCAGATGTTTCAGCACCGCCGTGTATTTTTGTAAAATGGAAATTCATTGATTGCCATCAGATGGAAATTAGAAAGAAAATCAACAATTTAAAAACCATCTCATCAATTTTATCTGATCCTTAAAAACACACATATACACAAACTTGTATCCATTTAAATATAGATGCGTGTGCATATATGTATGATTTTGCTAAACACATTATGCAATATACACAAAAGTTAGGAGCATTTCTGAGCACAGTGGCGCAGGCCTAAAATCCTGCCATTTGGGAAGTAGCACCAGGAGGGTTAGGAGTTCAAGACTTGCCTTGGCTGTAGGTGAGTTCAAGGTTAGCCTTACCTACACAGTGAGTTCAAGGCTGGCCTTGACTGTGTGTGAGTTCAAGGCTAGCCTTGTCTGTATAGTGAGTTTAAGGCTAGCCTTGTTTGTATAGTGAGTTCACGGCTAGTTTTGACTGTATATTGAGCTCAAGGATAGCCTTGGCTGTACAGTGAGTTCAAGGCTAGCCTTGACTGTATATGAGTTACAGTCAAGTTGGACCTATATGACACTATGTCTCAAAATGGAAATAAAAGCTACATTTATTTCTATAGCTTGTTTCTTAGCTTTTATTGTAACAAACAAAAATATGCCATGTGCCTATATCAAGCATTGTAAACAAACTTTTAAAAGAAATGAAGGAGAATGTCCATTTGAATTTCTTTTAAAAATAACTTTGTCTCAACTGTGAGGTGCTGAAGTCTGGTGGCAGATTCACAGATGGATTTAAAGCACCGCTAGTTAAGGGCTTTATCAGGCTTCTTTATCTTTGCATGTGGATTTGCTCCACTGTCCAGGACTCGATCTCCACCAGAAGGAGGACTCTTTTGAGCATTATGTGGAGGGTGGATCTGCTAGGAAGAAGCTCACTTCCTGCTGATCAGGAACTGTCTTAAGGCTGCACATACTTGGTTGGCATTTTGTAAGCACTTGCTAGCCTGCATGACCCACGCGTGTAGAGCCTCTGCTTTAAACAGAGTTGAGGATTTAGAATATTTCTGGGTCTTTCTGGGCATATTAAGCCTTCCAGAGGTCTTTATATATGGCCTTCTAGATGTACATGAGTGTGTTAGATCTTTCCAATACTGTTTGGTCTTGGCAGTACCTAGCTTGTTTGCTTTTTTTTTTTTTAATTAAAAAAGTCACTTATTTTTATTATTGTTAAGTTGTGTGTGGGTATGTGCTTGTGAGTGCAGGTGCCCAGGAAGACAGAGACATCAAATCCCCTGGAGCTGGAGTTACAGGTGGTTTTGGACCACCTAACATGGGAGGCGGAGATTTATCTGCGTTAAGTCCTCTGCAAGAGCAGTGTGAGTCTTACCTGTTGAGCCTGTACTTCAACCCCCTAACATCTCCTTTCAAATTTTATGATTAAGCAACTGTTTTCCTCAACTGTCACCTTGTACTTTGGTCACCCATGATGTCAAACAACTGCCCCCAGTTGTTCCCAAACATGTGTCCCTTTCTCTGTCTCCTTGGAAAAGTCTCATTAGTGGCAAATTAAAGGCAGCTTTGTGAGCAGAATCATTCAGGGAAGCTATCAGACCCATCAGGCAATGAGACCTCTCAGGCCGGGAGAGCTTAGACAGAGTTGTGGCTTTCCCTCTGTTGGCGGCCACACTACTGAGTTGCATTGGATGTGAGGCTGGTATCAAGACTGGCACAGGGCAGTAGGAGCAAGGCAAACCAGGCAAACATAACAAAGCTCCTGGTTCTGCTAGAGAGTTACCACCATTTCTTGAAAACACTCCTGATTTAATCCCAGACTTACAAGTGTGATGATTTTGGCTTTTTTTTTTTTTTTTTTTTTTCTAGACAGAATCTTTCTATGCGGTGCTAACTAGCCTTGAACTAGTTATGTAGACCATACTGGCTTCGAATTTACAAAGATTGGCTTGCTTCTGCTTCCTGGGTACTGGGATTAAATAGCAGATAGGCAGCCTGAATTAGTCATCTCCTGTGACCAGATTGGTACCTAGCCCAGTTGTCGTCAGAGAGGCATCGTCCAGCAACTGATGGAAACAAACGCAGACCCACAGCCAAACATTAGGCAAAGTTCAGGGAATCCTTCAGAAGAAAGGGAGAAAGGATTGTAGGAGCCAGAAGGGGTCAAGGACAGCACAAGAAAACCCACATAATCAATTAACCTGGGCTCATAGGGGCTCACAGGGACTGAACCAACAACCAGGGAGTTTTCATGGGACTGACCTAGGCACCCTGCATATGTTACAGTTGTGTAGCTTAGTCTTCTTGTGGGACGCCTAACAACAGGAACAGAGGCTGTCTCTGACTTATTTATTTATTAGGTTTTTGGGACCCCACTTTACATACTGGGTTGCCTTGCCCAGCCTTAATACACAGGGAGGTGCTTAGTCTTCCTGCAACTTAATCTACCATGTTTTGTTGATACTCCTGGGAGACCTGCCCCTTCCAGAACAGAAACAGAGGAGGAGTGGATTGGTAGATGGGAACAGAGGAGGTGTGTGGGGGAGGGACTAGGGGGAGAGGAGGAAAGGAAAACTGTGGGCCAGGATGTAAAATAAATAAATATATTTATTTATTTTTTTAAAAAAATGTGTGCCACCGTGTTGTAGACTTGTTGTCGCTGCCTGTTGTGCGATCCCCGTTTCCCTGGGGCAGGGGGTGAGAAGACTCCGAGAGTTTCGAATGTAGAGTTCTTTATTGTAAAAGGGTAGGGTTTTTTTTTGGGGGGGGGGTTAGGGAAATTAAGCCTCCGCAGGAATGTTTTTGGTTAGCGCTTTTGAAACTGGCGGTTGCTGCTGGCGTGTTGTGATTGGCTAGGAGCCTGTGCCATTAGTTACTGCGCTTTCGGTCCGCTGACAGGTTGCTTTGGCCAGTTTTGCTTACTCATTGTGAGTTTACACACACTTGCTGTGCTTGCACTATTGCCCTGCCTTGTCACCGCACCTGGTCCTGGACAATATTTTTAAAACCATTTCTCTCTCTCTCTCTCCTTCCTTCCTTCCCTCCTTCCCTCCCTCTCTCTATCTCTCTCTCTCTCTCTCTCTCTCTCTCTCTCTCTCTCTCTCTCTCTCTCTCTCTCTCCTTCTCTCCCTCCCCCCCTCCCTCCCTCTCTCTCTCTCTCTCTCTCTCTCTCTCTCTCTCTCTCTCTCTCTCTCTCTCTCTCTCTCTCTCTCTCTTAATGGAGCAGAGATTTATGGAAATTTTCATTTCTTGATGGACTTATTAAAACTCTGAAAAAGGCGTCAGGTAGAAGCTGATAAGAGGGGCACCACTCACCTTATTTTCCCTACTAAGTGTCCAGGTCACACAAACTATGATGACGTGACATGATGCCATGATAGCTTTAGACCTTGCTGACGGTCTTATCCGCAAAGAAGCAGCAGCAGCAGCAACAACAACAGCAACAATAACAACGTGGGGAGAGAGTTAACGCTTAGACTGTTAGAGTAAAGAGACAGCTCAGTTTGGAAAGGGCCTGAGGTCAAGCCTAGAACCCAGCTAAAGAAGTCAGTGTCACGCGTTTGTAATCCCGTCGCTGGGGAGGTGGAGCCAGATAGACACCTGGTGCTGCTGGCTAGCCAGGCTAGCCTAATTGGCGAATTCTAGGTGAGTGAGAGACCCTGTCTCACAAAACAAGTGGGTGACTCCTGATGAAGGATGTTCAAGATTGCCCACATATGTACCTTTACAACCACACCTTTACACAGGGGTACCGTACCCACACCCATACACATCCACATGTGTATCCAGGTGAAGCCACACCCTCACAAACGGGCACCCCATACCCATAGTTCACATAAAATGTGTGCCCACGTGAATCCACACCCTCACAAAGGGGCACCCCACATTCATCTTCACCAAAAGGAATTTTGGCTTGTAAAATGAGATTTCTCATTTAAGGCCACAGCGAATGAGAAGCCAGCGTAAATAAATGCACCCGGGTTAGGAAAGTCCATGTCTGCCAAGCAGCGTGGGGGAAGTTAATTCCTTTCCTTCCTCTTTTGAGTCCCAATCTCAAATACAACCGTGGACCCCCAGCATCGCTCTGAGGATTAGCTGCAGCATAAACCAGAGTGTCACATGACTGAGATTTAGTTCAAGGCAGCGATCAAACACAGGGAGGAAGCCAGTGAGGCTCTATTGTTACTATGTTGTTTGTATGCCGTACCTCGGGAGCACATTTCATAAAACTAAGTTAAAAAACAGGAGCTGGCTAGTATAAGTTTTGTCTCTCAGCGTGTGTGTCTAAATTGTGTAGATTTCTGGGAACTCGCATTGAGGGAGTTAGCAATTAAACGGGAAAGATCATATTTTATACGTGTTAAGCGTGGGGTGGATAACGAAGGTAGGTGCGACTCGGGGTGGCATCAAAATGAATCCGTACGTTTAGCATAAAGCAGATGGATGGTGGGGCTTGGGGATTTGAAGTGGTTAAGATGAACGACGAAGGGGAAAAGCCAGATATAGACTAGGTGAATCGAGGATAAGGCGGAGAGGGGAGAAGGATGAGTGCTGATCATATGTGGAATGAGGAGACGAGTTAAGGAAACCCAGAAAGTCTGACGACAGCTCATTAGAGGCTCATCCGCCGAGGAAGAAGGGTGGCTTCTGCTGGAAAGGAGACGGTGGCACTGATTGTGTTTCTAGCTGCAGCTTTGAATGCACTCTGATTTCTCCTCCCAGCCTAAACTGAACTTTCCCTCTTCCTTGAGTACGGCAGAGTAACCCCGCAGCAAAGTGCTTGTAAACATATGGTGTGTGTTAATGCGCCCATTCTCTTCCTCATTATAGGTTCAGCGTGACCATTAACACCTAACTGCCTAATTTCCCAATAACCATTGAAAAATTGGAGCTGCATCATTGCCACCCCGGCACTTACATAATAATTTTGTCATTTCTAAAAGCATGTAATCTGTGCAAAAATGACTCAAGTCACTTTCCGTTGTATCATCGTGACTTTGGCTTATGCTGATAGGATTAATTTGAGAATTGAATCTCCATCTAGAAAAACATACCATGGTTAATAATCGTGTGTGCAACATTGGGAATTATAGTCTTCCCATTTTCAATATGTTTTCCTTTATGCAGTTACTATTTATTTACTTTATTTCTTGGTCCACATCAAAGCTTTAAAGAAATTATTATCTTCATATATGTGACAAGATGTCACCAATTTTTTTATATTTCTTTTAAATATTTTTTTATAAATTGCCAAGGATCAATTCTTACTGTGTGTACAGGTATAATTTGTGATTAGTGGGAAAAAGTACCATGAAGTTAAAGACTTTTGTGTTTCTGATTATGATCTTTGGGTGATTTTCCACATCATAAAGGAAAACACATTAGTAATTACTCTTTGCACACATGTTCACACCCACATGCCTATACACATAACATGTAAACTGCCTCTTTTTACACACACACACACACACACATTCACATTCACCTTTATAAATCACGTTTGCATATTCATAGTTACATATCCAAGCATGATGTTCACACATTGTCACATACATACACAGGTAAAAACAGCTACTTAAAGTATTCTGTGTAAACTTTGATTTGGGATATGGACGGTGTACTTATAACACTGCATTTTTGTTGACACTGAGGGATAAACCTTCCGAAATATCCGCTTGGATATAGATAAACTGATCCATGTATGTGCTTTCTTTTGAAATATACTAAATGCTTCTATTAGATTTCAGCCTTTAATGTTTTTCATTAGGTATTTGATTGTTTTTAAACGTATTTAAGGAAGTAAATATACATGTGAAGTAATGGCTTTAACACCTCCTTTAAAGAGGTAGTCGATCATTAATTTTCCAAACAGGGAATGCTCAGCAGTGGCGGCCTCTCTCATTGGGAGGTCAGCTGAATCCTCATCTGGACATGGTGCCTGCTTTCTCTTGGGTCTGTCTGCTGATTCTTATGATGTCACGGGTTTTGATTTCATGAACATCCATGCCACATCTAAATAGAGAACCAAGTATCCTATCCCACCCATCCAAGGGCAGCTGGCTATGGTTGTTCAAGTTTAATCCAGATGGCTGAGTGGTTCCCATGTTTATAACCCTCTCCTTTCTATTTTCATTTTGAGAAGACCATGGCCAATGGCAAAACAGAATATAGCCAGCTGGAAAAGATATATAGAGAGAGTACGCAGAGTCAGGGAGAAGCCATGTAGCCACCAAAGGAGACAGACACCTGGGAACTGTACAGTAAACCATGAGCCTCGTGGTAAAATGTAAAATAATAGAAGTGGGTTAATTTACGATATAAAAGCTTTAATGGTGCAGTGATTCCACATGTTGGTTGATCATTCCCATGTAGGCTTTTTGTTTTGAGGTTCAAAGGATCTTGGGAGGTTTGGAAGGTCATTGTGAAGGTCAGTGTATAATGTGAAGCAAATAAATGAATTAACTTTTTTTTTTTTAAGTGTAGGGGCTGTGGCTCTTGTTCAGCCTAGTTCTTTCACCTGTTCATTCTTCCTTCTAGTTTTACCTAGGAGTTTGTGGGATGTGGGAAGGAGGTGGAAGAATTCCCAAGATCAAACACCATTTCTAGGTAGCAACTTCCTGTCCCTCAAATCCACCGTTAATCCTCTTAAGTCATAATCTCTTCAATGAATATAGAACCCCATTCTCCCAGCCGGGAACGCTAAATATCATTTCAAAGTGATTGAAACCCAGGTGATAAAATTTGACCAACAACATCCCTCACTTTATGACCATTTCTGTGGATCAGCTTCTGAAGATGAAGAGGCGATAATGTGTGGGATTTTGATATTAAGTATTTAGAGACTTTAATAACTTGAGATTAATATTTATGAAACATGTATGGGCAGGAGAGCTAATGCTTAATGAAAATGTCTCAAATTACATTAGTTTTATTAGATTGACCCATATACTAGCAAGATATAAATTATGCATTTTCTCATTGATCCTTGACAAGTTTTTATATAGAAATATGATTGATGGGATGTTTGTAGACTCTGGAAACATTCCACAAGGCATTTAATGGAGTCGCAGGACTTATCACCAGCTGGAGGTTCAACAGGTTAATTGTTCTCAGATAACTCTTCCTTATCAAGGACAAGACAGTCCTAGTTCCTGTCTTGTCTGATTCTTTAGAATAGTAATGGTATAGTATATAATTTGCTAAGCAAAATAGTGATAATAGTAAGAATAAGGTAAACATTATAAGGCGTAAACAAAATATGATACGAAACAGCTAATATCGACCTTCTAACAAACGGGATTTCCAGCTGCAAGATAGTCAAGTATTTTCTTGAATATGAAAATTTTCTAGAATATGAAGTGGGCATCACTTCATATTCTAGGAATTAAGATGGGGCTGGAGATGAAGTTGCATTCAAACAAAGGGCCTAACGAGTATTTCTCGAAACCTTTATAAAAATTGCACAGTTAATAAGGTGGCTTAATTTCATCGCTAGAGGCGTTGTGGCATATTTCATTCATTTTAAAGTGTTTCCTTTTTTAGAGCCAGAATGAAAATACAATAATTGCAGAGTCCACGATTAGCCAGCTGCCTAGCAATTCTGTCTTACTGAGCAGTTGATGTTTTTTCCCCCCCGCCCAGAAATGGATAGCAAGCAGACAATCTTGAGGATAGACAATGCATTTTTTTTTTGTGTTGACATAATCACTGTCCCTTTCTGGGAACACCAGGGCTTCTGGCAGTGTTGGCTACTTGTGTATTCTAAAGGTCTGAAGACAACAGAACCTCCCTGCTTCCCTTTCGGTGGAGAAGTAGCCAGCTTCGTTCAATGGATCTTGCTACTGTTTGCCTCCAGCTCTGAGTCTGAAGCCTCTATTGAAAGACCAAATGAATGTTTGTCCAAATCTCTGTCTCTGGGCCCAGTTCCTCACCCTCACAGTGGAGATTGAAGCGATAGCAGTGTTTCACAATGGTGTCTTCCATCCCTGCTCCCCACGCCACTGCAGCCAAGGGACTGTCAGGCAGGTAAATATTTTGAAAAGGGCTATTTGACAGAATGGTCAGGCTCCGGGCTGGCAGGCCTTAAGGAGTCCCGTAAAGTAACAGGTCTGACTTTCGGGCTGTGCTGTCGTTCCTTCTCACGGCCAGCTGGCTTGAAAATTGCCCCGGATGTCATGCCTGTGACCGAAAGCAAGGCGCGCTTTTCAATGCGATGATTGGAGAAGGAGGTTCCGCCTTTGTTCCATTTCCAGCTTTTCAATTTCTGACAGACTGATGGATCTGAAATGTTTGGAAGAATCAGTCAGCGATCCCTAACCAACACCAGCAAGAGCCCCACCAAAAAGGGGTTTGTACTTGTCTCTAGCACCAGGGGACCACAGAGACCAGCCTGTCAACCCCAAGTAAGCCCCAAATGTTCAGCCCGGCATCATCTGGCAGCAGATTCTAGCATTCTCCTCAAGTCTCCCTGACTGCCCCTCCTTACCTCTCAGTCTGTC
This sequence comes from Alexandromys fortis, assembly GCF_014885135.2. NCBI lineage: Eukaryota > Metazoa > Chordata > Mammalia > Rodentia > Cricetidae > Alexandromys > Alexandromys fortis. The sequence continues at coordinate 18,695,813 of NW_026067927.1, forward strand.
TTTATCTCTTTTTCCTGTGAACAAAGATGTCCACATAGGCACCCTTCCTACCCCCCCAACAAAGGAGGATTTGCCTGCAAAAAGGCCATCTCTTCTTTCTGATCCCGGGTGTGGCTGCAGCCTGCAAAGAAATGCCGCCATTTGTATTTCCCAGCACCGACTCTCCAGCTCCTCAAGATCTTGAAGTACATTCTGGCTAGTAATGGCCAAGTTTGCCTTTGATATATCTTAGCTCTTTATTCTTAAAACAACGGGCCATGTATGCTTTCATCAGGCTCCCGACAATCAAACTATCTTCTGTGTTTATGCTTCTGGGTTGGATTTGAGTTTTTCTGCCATCCCTCCATTTTAGTGGCACCTTCAGGTACTTCTTGTGTCCCCGTCCCCCCCCCCCCCACTGCCGAGAATGCATTTGTCTTTTATGTTTATACAGAAGAGTTCTGTCCTATTCAAGGGAGGCTTTGAAAGTTGGCCTGAGAGGTGGAACTGGGAATCACCAAAACCTTCCTCCTGAGTTCTCCCACGGATCATTCATGATGCCCTGTGTAGGCACGGGGGTGACCTCGACATGGCCAACAAAGGCATCAGCTCCCTGTTGCCCTGATGCAGGCGTTGTCTGCCCTTGCACTCAGTTTTGGGTTTATAATGTGTATATTAAACCCCAGAATCATAGTTGATGAGCTGAGTCACTCCCCGGGTTTGTGGCAGGAAGATGGGCTGAAGAAAACGGCAGATTCTGCGGCCTGTGACTTGTAGTCACGGAGAGGAATGGAGACTAGACAGGCTTTGCTGTTTGTCCCTTTCAGATTACTACACTTGAGTGACAGCCTTCTGTGGCTCCTTTGCTTGGTGCAGGCCCTGTCCTCAGCGTTTCGCGTGGCTGTCATGACATGAAGAGCCAATAGCTATGATTAAGAGTGAAAACCATTTATTAAGATAGTTTTCTAAATGCTCAAGGCATAGTCTTGTCGTTTATGTTTTTATGCATAGCAACTCCGAGTTATGCACTTTAGTTCCATTTTCTCTCTCTCTCTGTGTATACATATTCATGTGTGTGCAGGTGCATATGGGTGCCGGTGTGCATGGGTGTGGGCATATGCATGCATATGGTGCACACTCTGTATAATTTTTATTTCAATGTTTTCTTTGTTTGATATCTTATCCTATATTTTTATTTTCTTTGTCATAAAACTTTTAGTATTTAAAGAATATATTTTAACTGTTGTTATGACCACACACTCTAAGAAGTCTATTATCTATATATTTATTTATTGACCCTTGATTTAACTTTAAACAAAAAGAAATTATTGGTAGACATCACATAAAAATTTCCAGTCCATCAGTTTCATAGGTAAACATGCTTTGGTGCGCTAGTCAATTCATTAATGGATAACTTTACCAGCAAAATGAGTAATATTTCTCTGTCTCTCTGACTGACTGGACCTGTCTTTCTCTATCCCTGCCCCTCCTTACTATGTAGCCCTGAAAAAAGCCTCAAACTTATAATTTTCCTACTTTTGTCCTTTGTGTAGATATTATGAACTTAGAGTCACCAGGGGAGATGGAACCTCAGCTAATACATTGTCTAGATCAGATCAGCCCGGGAGGCATTTCGTTTTTCTTTTTCTCCTCCTCCTCCTCCTTTTCCTCCTCCTCCTCTTTCTTCTCTTCCTCCTCCTCTTTCTCCTCCACTTCCTCTTCTTCTTTTTCTTCTTTTGAGACAGGGTTTCTTTGTGTAGCCCTTTGAATAGCTGTTTTGTCTATTCAATTTGTATACCAGACTGGTCTCGAACTTACAGAGATCTGCCTGCCTCTGCCTCTCCTTTCAAGTGTGGAACAAAACAGCCCATGCCACCACTGATGTAAAAAGGGGCCCAGCCCACTTTGACTGGTGCAGGTGGGCTATATAGGACAGATAGCATGGCAAGCCAGCAGCAGCAACTCAGTAACCAAGCAGCATTCTTCTTTTTTTTTAAATATAAGTTTTTATTGAAAAAAAAATTTCCGCCTCCTCCCCGCCTCCCATTTCCC
>NW_026067927.1:18698525-18699278 GCF_014885135.2 Alexandromys fortis
TTTCTCTCCCCATCTCCCCTTACCTCCCTCCCCCCCCCAAGATCCCATTTATTGCCTGAAATAATCCTTTTCTCCACCATGTTGCTTTTGTTCATAGTGCTTACCACTGCAGAGGAGAAGACAGGCTGCCACCCCCAGCTTAGAATAAACGTTCACAACCTCTTTAATACACACACTTAAAAAAAATTCCTGAATAATTGTTCTTTGGCTCAGTCTCAAAAGTAAATGATTTTTAGTCATACTGATTTGAAAATAATAAGTACCTTTAAAAAGTGACACCTTAGTGTTTATGTTTGTACTCATAGAACCAGGCTACCCTCAACCTTGGTCTGAGGAGATTCTTTTCCAGTCAGCAGGAGCCAGTGGAGAGATGCAGAACTAGTTAGAGCACTGAGGATGAGAGACCGGATGCTCTGCCCTAAATGGGACATCTGTATTGACCCCACCATAAGACTAAGGGATCATCCCAGAAGAAAGGGCAGAAAGAACAGAGGAGCTGGGGGATAGGGAAGGGAGCCATGAAGTGCTGTCGTTAAGACATGACGTAACTGTGTAGCTTGTACTCACAGCAGCTGTGGCTACCTTCACAAGGCTAAACTGGCAAAATCCCAGGAGAGATGATCTTCAGGCTCCAACTTTTATGGAGCAGCTACTGGCAGTGGACCTCTGTAGGTTTTCCATGATCCAGCAGATGCTTCACACCCATGCACATATGAACAGCATTACCTGGACTTAGTGATATGTGTATATATA